>NC_091135.1:24104463-24422226 GCF_041381155.1 Argopecten irradians
ATTGTATAATGCATGCAAAAACACATCACTGAATCAAAGTACAACATATGTTACCTATATTTGTAAGTGTATATTCTGTATATGATATTAAATATTTATGCAAACTCTAACATCAATGAACACCTATGTATTCATTTACCTGTATGGTGTATCTACAATTATGGTTTACATAAAGACGTATAATGTGCAGTATCATATCTGTACCATTGATAACACGAATGAAAACTAAACAGTCTCAGTTAAATCAAAATATAACATCCACTTCATAATCCATGCCATACCCAGTGAAGCGATGTAATGTATTATGATTGAACAACGGAATATATTCATTGTCAAATGTTAACAAAGAGTATTGTACTTGCCATGTGAGTGTGTGTCCAGATACCAAGATAGAAATCAATACAAACAACTTGTCACAGCTGAGCACAAGGGGAATCGCTATGTTCTACAACACACTGATATTTCCATTGACCAGTGTCCTTCAGTTGTGTCCCTCAGATGACAGAGTGGTTTCGGAGACGATAAAGACCTCTGTCTGATAAAGTTTCCTAATCAGCTGTATATAATACTATAGTGCCTCGGCGCACACACACATAAAGCGACCGGATAGAACCGGAGTGAAAACACGTGTATACTTGTCTTGTGTTTTATAGATACCAACGTGTAACGTTGTTGAGCTCTAATGTGCATGGGTGAATGATTATGCCTATGATAAAGCAAAATGGTATTAGGCCTATGTGGATGATGATGATGTTATGGGCAATGATGATGTACGCATATATGTGAATGAATGCATATGTGTACGTATCTGTAGTGTGATTTTTTTTAAAAATATATGAATAAAGGAAAAATATTTAACGCCGTGTGAGCTCTTGTGATCGAATCAATAACATGTACTGTAAACTATGGACAAGGTTTAGAACAAAGTGCAGATTAATAAAAAATGTACTATTGTGAACACATTAAATCTTTTAAGTATTGGTCAGATTAGATCAGGAATTATCTTTGAACTTATGCCATACTTTGCTCTCACAGTTGAAATATATAGTGTTGCTTAGGAACTTTTTGCTACTGCATTCTATCAAAAGCTCAAGAAGAATATATTGTCTAATAGTTGCTTAGGAAAACTTACATTCTAATCTGACAGTTTTGTCTCACTGACACATCTTAATTGTACACAATTGGATTGTTTGCGTTAATTTTACATCGAATTAAGGTCATTTTGGGCCGAACTATTATATTTAAAGATTTAAAACAAAACATAAACAATAAATACATATTTTATCATTTCCCTAGGACATTAAAAATGCTGTGAATGGTAAAATATTTTTTCATCGAAATAATAAGGCGTCGGTAAACATCTAATATATCTGAATTATATAGTTTTTTGAGATGAACACTTTACAAATGTGTAAAAACACAAAAGTTTATCACATATGATAAACAACCAGTTAGCATAATAAAGGCAGACCCAACCCTATTTAGCTTATATACAAATAAGGATAACTTAACCGTCTTATAGTATTTTATGTTGTGAAGATTACCCAACCGTTCAATCATCGATCAATGTGGATTACCATTTATAAATGTTTCACATCATGTGGAAGGGCTGGATGATAGGTATGGAACTTCCCTGTGGAGGTGGGTTGTTGACGATTCTCTAGACAGTCACTCTGGGGGTGTTCGGATCCCTCGGCATCACAGGGTCGACGAGGAAGACTACCACTACGGGATGTTCGGAGCCCTCGGCATCACAGGGTCGACGAGGAAGACTACCACTACAGAGTTGCTGAAGGAAGCAGAGAGAGCATTCAGCTTGGTTGGCTGAGGCGCATATGCCTAGAGTTGCTGGTTCCAGGTAACCGTCGAGGAGTAGGGACTGATCATCCCTACTGACTCATTATCTGGAGAGAGTTCCATAAGGTTTGAAACCCTCGAAGATGAATGGGCCTATATGGTGACGGCGACGACGGTTGGGCAGTAAAACCTTTGTTCAGGTACTGTAGAAATGAAAAAAATATATTTTGTATACGGGACGCCAAATAGGACTTTGTCTTTTTGTTATCAAAATATATTTTGTGTACACGGAAGATAATTCTGTCACAACATAAACGTTTTTGTTTTCAAAATTATTTTTATTTTGAAGTTTTTTTAAATGTTTTTTATATATGATTTGTATCAAATAGCAAATACGTCATACATTCAACATTTAGTGGGGAAAAAACAATGTGAGAGGGTTTTCTTTGAAAATAACTGGTTTGCAGTGACATGAAAGTGTTCGTGGAAAAAGAAACTTTTTCTATAACGATTGTGTTATAGAAATCCAGGCAGAAATCAACCCGGTATATTTTAATGTTTGTAGCCACGACATTAAGATCTCATATTTAGTCGTCTTTTATGATCCATCAACTGGAGCAACAAACCCAATGATGATTCTCTCATTAAATTACATAAATTACTTAAAATCTGCTTTAAACATTGAACCATCAGAAGATGCTTAGATGACATACATTACCACTCATTGAAAATGACGTTTTCCCCGTTATCCAGCTTGTGATCACCTTATACAGATCGTGTCATCATCCACATGCAGTGCTAAACATCAATGTCAATCTATGAAATTGTTGAAAAATGGAAACTCTCAGCAAACTCATTAAAATGTTTAATGCTAAAATATACAAATGCTTAAGGACGTATCTCACTTATAAATCCTTGAAATGCTTACATGTAACAAGTGTACTTCACTGTGATCTGATTTTTCAACTACTTTCTGAATTGAAATTCTCAAACCTGTGATTTGCAGGCAAAGCAGCAAAAATATTATTCTTACTTTAATGTTTAATTTGTTAAGTCTTATATAATGCCTATTTCATTTTTCATATTGCCATGTGCCCAGAAAAAAACCCGTAATAAATAACTTAAATATATGCAGCTGACCCTAAGGTATCTTCCTTCAAAATATTTTGTTTATCGCTGAGTGGTCCCAGAATGGCCCTAAATGATATCCCTCCTTTGCTGTTATCGTATAGTATGGAAATGCATTAACATTACTGTGTGTGTGTATTTTTCGCTGTCAGTCGATATTTTTGCTATATTTTTGAGGTTGAAATACTTGTGAAATTGTGCAATGTCGGACTTGGCATGTCTCGCTTTTAGACGGGTTTCGATAGAATTTAAAAGTCTTCACTCTTGTGTTGAGAGCCGTTGGTAGGCTGGAAAAGAGTGGGCGCCTCCTGTGCTGTGTTTCGGAGTTAACCGTTAAGGAGATATTTTGAGAATCTTCGCTGGAGAACGGTGTTTGTGAAATTGGAGGTTAAACTATCGATAATCGGCCCGGTGTGTAGCGCCACGTGCTCGGTCTTTCATTGATGGGTAGTCCTGAGTTAATTCTGGTAGCGAAAACGTGAGAATATTAGCAGCAAAATTGTCCATTTCACAGTACTTCCCACTGAGCCACGCGGGTATTTTCTTGTTGTCACCTTTACACATGTTAAATATTAATAAACTGTTAAATGAATTTGATGTCGTCCATTGTCCATACTCACTAGTACCATTGAATATTGTAGCGAGACATAGGAATCTGCAAGCTAACGCGGCAGTCGAACCCAGAGCAAAACAAATTAATTGTATCATTCTTACTCTACGCTAATGACTGCGGTCGTAGCGAAACAAGTCGTTACAATAACCCTCCTTTGCTTATACATATTTCAACCGTATAAACATCTACTTGTCGACACACTTCATGAAAAATATAGTAAAAGTTGTAAATTTTAATATCACGAATCCTTGGACAAAACTGTTGTTTTTGGCCTTTGTATTCGGGAAAACAGATTGGCCCTCTAATTTAATACTTCACTTGACTAAATAACGGTGGTAGTCATTTTAACTGAATTCGATGCAATCGTTAGATGTCATATATGAAAATATTGTTTCGCAACACCAGTTCACGATACAAGTTTCATAATACAATATCGCGTCTTGTATACAGCTCCCGTCGGCCAACGTAAGTAGAGTACTATACACCTGTCAGTAAACATTTAATTGGGGCACCGGATAATGTGTACCCGGGTACTGGGGAAGACTTCCAGGTGAGTCCGGAACAGGAAATAAACGACACTTTTCTGATGATATGTATTCTCGGTGCTTTGAAGGATCCTACAGAAAAGTGAGTAGCATTGTTGATATGACATTGAGCCTGGTGTTATATCGACGTTGAGGAGACATTCACGTACCCATATCAGTAAGTAAGCTACCCTGAATAATCGTACTGTACGGCACAAAGGTCATAGTTCATTGAAATTCGTTTGTTTACATTCCTTACTTGCTTTTGTTGATATTGGCATTATATTATTAGAGTATACAGGTGTAGTGATATCTTACAAGACATTGCAATATATATAATCACAATGAATGTCGGTGCAGTCAGTTGTAAACAGTGTTCCTTGTTTCAATGTAAGCAGGTAACAACGCTATTGCTAGTGTAACCGAAGGCTTTGTGTATTATGTGTCGTACATGTGCTATCGAAGGTAGGATGTGTGACGAGCTTCGACTCAACGAGACTATCTGTAAAATATTTTGACAATTTTTCAAACTAAGCTTTATCGTCCCCATGCATTCTTTCAAATCTGCACGATTTTGTAAACAGGTCCAGATGAAACCATCCTGGATGTGTTAGCTACTGCTGTAGCAGAAAAGATTTCACCTTCTGACTGACTACAACGGTAACTATATATCGCTATCGTTATTAACCTCTGAGATAAACGTAGCCGACAACGGAGTTTCGTGCTCTGATAATTAGCATGCATCATTACGGTATCGGTCATCGGTTTTATCGTCACTTAATAATCATTACTTTAATCAATTTATTGCTTAACTGTTGTAAAACCAAATGGTATTGCTTAATACAACACCCGTCTCTCTTATAGCTATATCCCGGGCGGCCGAGACATCGATAGATAGTTATTTTATGTGAGTTGTTTATTTTTAGACATTTTATGTGAGTTGTTTATTTTTAGATAAGAGGTGACAAACAGCAGTAAAGACCTGTTAAGTTCATTTTCAGATAGACATTAAAGAATGACAGAAACAGTCACGTCCGACACGATGGATGTCAGTAAAAGGGGTGACGACGATAGGGAGGATAAAAAACGAAGAAGATCCTGGGTTATCATCAGGGATGTTCGCGAGACTTCGTAATGACGCATCGTACAGGAAAAACATCATCAACACCATATGTTTTTATTCATCATTCATTGCTATGGTAGACTATGTTTGTATGTTAAGGTTGTCACTGTAGCCTCTTTGCTCTTATGCTTTCATGACGATATTTCCTTCTTAATTTCACGCTAGTTTCTTAATCCGATCGTTGATATAGTCTAGGAGCTTAGATATGAAAAAATGTAGTAGCCTCTGGTAAAATTTACGATAAAACACATAACAAAAGCATATGAGTTTTTAAACATTATTAAAATAGATTAATCTATAAGGATCATTTTCCTATGTCGCCATATTGATTGAGGCAATACTTACATAAGACATTGTAATATGGCATCATGGACTGTAAAGAGACATATTTTGGATAATGGTGCATATACAGCTGCATAAGAAATGATTTTTTTTTAAATGATCGATTGAGTGGCAAAGAATATTTCATTCCATTCCAGAGTTTTGCAAAAGGTCCAATCGGTCCGGCTTTCCTCGATATACAAGCCATCAGTGGGGTTGGACTAGAGGGTGGTTCTAGTCTGTTTACCACCTTATATATAGGGTATATGGTGGGCGCCATAATCTCCGGATACTTGTTTGATAAGTTAGAGCGGTCGCTGATGTTGTCAGTCGTCAAGTTCATATTGGCCTGTACTACAGTCGCTATTCCCTGGTGTTCCTTCTTCTGGCTGATGGTGATGGCATTCTTCTTCATGGGAGCCATGGTTGGTGCAACTGATGCAAGTAAGTACGACATGCTTATCTGGAGTGGTTCTTTTTAGTCCGGGATCAAGATAATGATAATAGGTTAGCATTGGAAAATCTATTGGTAATACAGTTCGGCATATTGCCAAAATTGATGAGATGAAAATGGTTCAGTAAACTACCATTCTGCAAATATCTATGTTTAAGTCATCCATGTCCTGAGTCTTTGGAGTCTTTTTTGTCCAAGAGATATTGAAGAAGATTCATATGTGTCTGTATGAACTTGCACGAGTAGCTTAAGAATCAAGATAAGTGATTGATAACAATCTCTTTGACATTGTTCAACAAGAAAATGCATTCGTGTCATTTCATATACTAGTAGCTACTTTTTAAATGTCTTTAATCAAAAGTCGAAATAATAATGCTTTTTACAAACAGAAATATTACTTTTTTACTCTCACATAATTTCAGTTTCAAACGCCGGAGTCCAGCGTATTTGGGGGAAGGATGGAAAGCCGTTTATGCAGGGTTTACAATTTATGTACTCGTTTGGAATTTCTGTGGCACCACTGGTAGCCTTCCTCTTCATGAACAGCCCAAAGACTGTCCACGGAGGGAATTCGGATACACAGCTCAATGGCACCTCTATTGGCAATTACTCAATACAGTTAAATGGAACCGACACGTTACAAAACCGATCATCAGACACAAGAAATGGCAGTGTCATTCCAGAGGAACCTACGTTTGTTCGGAGTCTAGATTTATACAAAGTGTTTATAATCGGAGGAGCCGTGTGCATGATATCCTTTGCGATGCATCTAACGTTTTATTTCACATCCGAGAGATGCAATAAGTCAAACCGAGAGAAAATTGCGATTGCGGCACCAGGTAGATCTAGACTGCCTCTCTCCGTCCAGATCCAGGCCGTATTACACATGGCCGGGATACAGGCTCTGCTGACGGGTATAGATGATACTTGGGTGGCCTTTCTAACAGCGTTTTGTGTTAAAATGTTTAAGTGGACAAAGGGAGACGGTGCTCTCTTAACTTCCGCGAACAGCTTTGTTGCGGTCGGTGGCAGATTCATAGCGATATTCCTCGTCCAGATAGTTTCCCCTATAAAGCTCGTGGGTCTCCACAGCATATTAACACTACTAGCTTTCCTGGGACTCTACATTAGTGTTCTATATACCTCAGATATTGGGATGTGGGTGGTGTCCTTGTTGTTTGGGTATGCTAAAGCACCTATTCTTGCCTGTGTATTTTCGTGGACAGATGAGGTTTTCCTGCCCGTGTCGGGACGTATCGCCTCTATATTTCTGGTGTTTTCCACCGCTAGCTCGGCTATAAACCCATTGATTCTGGGAATTCTGATGGAAAACTTCTCCAACATGTGGTTCTGCTATCTGTTCCTTGGAGAGAGTGTACTGTTGGTTATCGTGGTAGGTTCAGCGTTACTACTAACGAGACGGGTCTGCAAGGTATACGGCACTAATTATAAATCACGACAAATAGAAGTCCAACCATCGGAAGGCCTTCTAGACACAACAACAAAGTAATGTCATTATTACATGTTATTAAAAGGTTGTACTGTTACTCCATTATTGTCGTTTATAATTTTTGATACATAAACGATAAATAAGAATTTTAGCAACAAATTTAGAGCTACAAATCCTATAGGAAAGAGCCAAGTCATCGTTTCCCGCCATAAAACTTCTATTGTGTAATAAGGCATTTCATGTAAACAATCAAAAATAGTCCTTTTTAAAGTTATCTTCCAAACTAATGAAACTATTCTGGTGGGAAATTGATTAGGGATTTGATTAAGGTCCTATCAACAGCTAGGGTTCAGTTAAGGACCTGTGTATGCGATATGTTACATGTGTAAAGTGAGAGCGTGGTTTAGGAAATTTTGAATATGGAATAGTAGATATATAACAAACTTATTGGAATGTTGAATTCGTTCCCACAACAGTACACCTGAAGAGTGGAAGGTAATAAAATCAAATCTTTCAGAATTTTAAGATCGATAGATATTCTTTATTTCCTCATTTTTATGAAATTACAACATCTTTTTTAATTTTTTTTATTACTCTTCAGTGACTTATTCAAACGATAATATCAGTCCGGTTTCTGGAAACTTTGCACCTTATTCATATTGCTCGAACTTCAGAGATCAAAGAAGGACAACGACGGTTTGAAATTCATTGTTTTCGTCAAGGTCGATGAACAGAGTGAGCAAGCCAGTGTGGAAGGAGATAGGCAGTTGAGAGCAGATTTGAATGGCCGCATGACGTTTCCAGCAGGTTGAAATTTCAGTCTACAGACATAGCTATTTGGTCTTCATCGTTCAAGCAGGCTGTGCTGGTGTAGCCGTCAGTGGTATGGGGGACCGTATCAACGACGCCTACGAGCGAGAAAAAAAAGACATTGTACCAATCTAGGTGGAGGGCTCTGCAGATCATCGGCATCACTGGTACTGAGAGAAGGTTGATAGGGTATTTGTAGAGAGGCTGATGTGGCATTAATGTGGCTGTGGAAGAAGAGAGAGGAGCAATGGAGAGGACAACACCAGTAACATCCGATGTGCATGAACATTTATTATGATATCAGAACAACAGTGTTGCACTATACGTACTTGGGGACAGCTGACTGGTTACGGGTTGGGTCCTGATCACCCTATTCGGGCGCCTGGATATTATAGTGAACAGTGCCGAAATAATCAAGGAAGGAGGATTCACCTGAGGACGGGACATCAAGGAAGGAGGATTCACCTGAGGACAGGACATCAAGGAAGGAGGATTCACCTGAGGACGGGACATCAAGGAAGGAGGATTCACCTGAGGACGGGACATCAAGGAAGGGGGATTCACCTGAGGACGGGACATCAAGGAAGGAGGATTCACCTGAGGACGGGACATCAAGGAAGGAGGATTCACCTGAGGACGGGACATCAAGGAAGGAGGATTCACCTGAGGACGGGACATCAAGGAAGGAGGATTCACCTGAGGACGGGACATCAAGGAAGGAGGATTCACCTGAGGACGGGACTGTAATGCATCACCTGAGGACGGGACATCAAGGAAGGAGGATTCACCTGAGGACGGGACATCAAGGAAGGGGGATTCACCTGAGGACGGGACATCAAGGAAGGAGGATTCACCTGAGGACGGGACATCAAGGAAGGGGGATTCACCTGAGGAGGACGGGACATCAAGGAAGGAGGATTCACCTGAGGACGGGACATCAAGGAAGGGAGGATTCACCTGAGGACGGGACATCAAGGAAGGAGGATTCACCTGAGGACGGGACATCAAGGAAGGAGGATTCACCTGAGGACGGGACATCAAGGAAGGAGGATTCACCTGAGGACGGGACATCAAGGAAGGAGGATTCACCTGAGGACGGGACATCAAGGAAGGGGGATTCACCTGAGGACGGGACATCAAGGAAGGAGGATTCACCTGAGGACGGGACATCAAGGAAGGAGGATTCACCTGAGGACGGGACATCAAGGAAGGAGGATTCACCTGAGGACGGGACATCAAGGAAGGAGGATTCACCTGAGTACGACGGGAGGATTCACATCTGAGGACGGGACATCAAGGAAGGAGGATTCACCTGAGGACGGGACTGTAATGCATCAGTACCATCCAAAACATGTATAGGGAATGGAACGATAATTACACATTATCATGTGGCAGATTTATTGAACAACAAAACAGATTTGCATGGATACAATCTTCACTTAAATAGCTCTGTTTGATACAGTGAGATAATAAATGTGAAGTATTTATACATTTTTCACATCTGATTATACATGTATATACTATTCATAAAGACAGAGACACATTTTTATACTCTTAAGAGACGAAGATATAAGAGCAAAATAAAAACATTTACAAGCATGAATTCAAGTAAAAATACAATGTTTAACATGTGTATATATGATACTACACTGAAATACAAACCATTTTTACAACCTTGTACATGTCTACACATTCTTTACAGCATTCTTTACAGCTCGGCACAACATTGTATACGGACAAAAAACATTACCATATAATATACACAATATCAATGACTATATGGTGTTAATTCTAATGGTTACGTATGTAGATACATAAACAATGCAATTACATATGTAGACACATTAATTCCCATTGACAAGAACTACCATTGACTATATGGTGTATAATCAAATTGTTACATATTATTACATCAACAATGTGGTTATGTAATATGTAGACACATAAAAAAATCTAAATCACACGACACATTAACAATATGGTTACGTATAGAGACACATTAGCAAGCTAAATGTGGTTATATATTATGTACACATAAAATCACACTGACAGGAAGTCCTACTATTGGCTTTAATTCTGATGATTACATATGTAGACATATAAACAATACGGTTACGTATAAAGACACATTAGCAAGCGTAAAGTGGTAATTTAAGGTGTCTATTCTAATGGTTACATATACAGATATATAGTCACACTGACAAAGACAACCCTATCAGGTGTCTTATAGTAAAGTACAACATTATTTATGACAGGAAGTATATTTTCTTTAGCTGATTTTCAAATTAATTATCAAGTACTCCATAGTTGGTGCCCAAGTTTGCAAGGCAAGAAAAAAGAATGGAATGCAAATATCACAAATCGAAGCTTCATATCAGACTGATTCCATCACAGTAGCAAAGCCTCTCAATTTAGGTGTAAAACTCAGCATTAATAGTTAGTAAATAGGGATAACAAATAAATGAGGAATGTATCAAATGTTATACCCCAAAGCCAAGACCTTTGTTGTATCCGCTTTCTCTTCAACATCCTCCCACAACTATCTACATGTATGCCGATTGCAGACAGGATAAACATAACATTAAGTGCTACTTTGGTTAAGTTATAAGAGTCTTTTAGCAAGTGGTTTGCTTAATTAAGATAAATACATTTGACTCTACAAAAAGTATATATACTAGTTATGATGCATATAAACTAGATACAATACATATAGTATATAGACTACATACAATATATAATGACTAGATACAATACATATAGACTAAATTCAATATATATAGACTAGATACAATATATAATGACTAGATACAATATATAATGACAATACATGTATATGATATGTATGATGTACATAGTCTAGATACCATACATAATATTATGTACATAGACTAGATACAATACATATAAACTGGATACAATACATATAGACTAGATACAATATAAATTGACTAGATACAATGTAACAGTATATAGACTAGATAAAATATACATTGACTAGATACAATGTAACAGTATACCATACATAATATTATGTACATAGACTAGATACAATATAAATTGACTAGATACAATGTAACAGTATATAGACTAGATACAATATACATTGACTAGATACAATGTAACAGTATATAGACTAGATACAATGTACAAATGTATATAAACAAGGTACAATACATAGACTCGATACAATGTATGCAGGTAGACTTAGATACAATGTATATACAGGTAGACTAGATACAATGTATGCAGGTAGACTAGATACAATGTATATACAGGTAGACTAGATACAATGTATATACAGGTAGACTAGATACAATGTATATACAGGTAGACTAGATACAATGTATATACAGGTAGACTAGATACAATGTATATACAGGTAGACTAGATACAATGTATATATAGACTAGATACAATGAATATAGACTAGATATTATGTTTATACACTAGATACAATGTATATCTAAGAATGCAATTGTTTTTAGTCTGCTTATATATACAGATACATTCCACATATATACATTTCCTATACAATATAAACAAATCAAGTAAGTCATAAATGCTATCTAGTTATTATTGTGAATTTAAATAGAAAAATTCATATTTTAGAGTTGATGTTTACCATGATATCCATAATAAAACATGTGAACAAAAGAAATAGATATTGATATATCCTTTGTTTATAAAAATTAACATTAATATCACAACAAATTATCACAGAGACAAAAACTGCAAGATTGCTTTTGAAGTCTTGCAAAAAACAAATGACAATGCCACATTGATGCTACTTAAAATTATGAAAAAATGCACTTAAAGATGAAAATGAGGCTCCAAATAAAAAAACTAACAGTTATACTCTAGTTTATACTTAAGCAACCATTAAAGCCTATCACAGTAAATGTATATATAAACTAATAAATACACATATCCTTACCTTTATGATTATTTTGTTTTTGTGATCAGGTGGTTAATATAATAATAAACAACAACAATACCAGGTAATGTTCACAAAAGTAATTGGAGCTGAGGACACTGTTAGGAATGATTTGATATAGGTAATACATGTAAATATAATGTTATTTGAGACTTGATCAACAAGTACTGATTTATTACATTGGGTTTATGAATGTATATATACATGTATAACATTAGGAAGCAAGAAATACATATTTCATAATTTAAGTAAATTGGATGGAATAAAATACATACATATACCAGGCATATTGATATCCATCATCAACTCTGTATTTTTCTCCATTTTGACAAAGCTTTGCTTGAAATGGTTTTAGGGTGCTGAACTGAAACTACATCAATAATCTCTGAACAGTTACAAAGTGATCAACTTTAGCAAAATACTACATTGATACACGAAAAAATAGATATTATAAAATGTGAAATGAGCTCTCTGGTATCTTTTTCTCCTTAAAAATTCAACACTTTCCCTGTGTTCAAATTAAGAAATTTCCCTTTCACCAGTTTTTTTTATCACAGTGTCATATGTAAAATGATGACAGCTTATTTCTCTGGTGGCTTTAATGTTGTATATCTGCATTATTTTTCACTTCATTAAGTTAAATACAAATTAAGCTTTACATGTACTATTAATACATAATGAAAATAATTACATGTATATAAAATGAAGCAAAGGTCATTCAAAAAATGTAAAAATAAAATAATGCTTATAAATTAAATTTCAGAAACTTAATTCCTATAATTAAGGACGTTTGGCAGAGTTTCACCACAACTCATCCATACTTGATGAAATTTCAACACTTATAGAAATTGAGTTCAAAGTTACACATCTGAAGGAATATCTGAGAGACTTTCATAAACATTTGCTCATCAAATTCCTTCATCATCTCCTTCATATCTTCCATACACTTTACTTCCAGTTCCTGTAAATTCTGGACAATCGTTTGGCCTTTAGGGTCGTCCTTATCGACCAAAGACTGAAGGTTTTCATGTCCAAGGTACAGAGGGTGTTTCCGGTCCACCTGTTCCTGAAAGCGGGGAGTCTTCTTTACCGGATCCTCATCCCCATAGGTGGGAGAACTTGTAAGATCGCCTATGTTAGCCTGGGGACAGAAGATGAACGGTTTGAAGAGACTAGTACTGGGGTTGGGTGTGGCTGTGAACCAATGACAAGGAGGTGAGGACGACCCCGCAGGAGGTAGAACAGACACCTGACTGGCCATAGTCGTCATGGTTCCACTCATGTTGATTCCGCTGGACTCGTCACGGAGGATCTTACACATCTCCTCTACTCCTATAGGCCCTGTAAATGCACATCATGACAACTCTAGATATGGTAAAATGAATTTCTAAAACAAACATACAAGAAAATAATAGTGATTCATACAGAAGGAAAATTTAAGTAGTAACCAAGTTTACCAAGAACTTTAAATTATGATACATTTACTGTACATGTGTATCTGTGAAGATTAACATGCTTTCCTATGGATATGTTGTGTCAGTACAGATACGCAAACACATAACTAGTAATCATTACTTTCATCTCAGATACATTTCAACCTTGTAAAATGAAAGAGAAATAGATTTATATTTTACCATTGGAAGAAAATTCCTTGAGGAGCCTTTTCCCGTGAAGGTATCTGGTAGAGCCTGGTGATATGGAAGAACCAGTTGATTCCTCAGAGAAAACGCGATAAAAGTTAAAATCCCCGTCCTCCTTCCTGTACAGTCCAGCCTCCTCCGCGGCCTCCACCAGGCCGGGCGACGACAGGTCAAACTTAGTCGTAATGGTTAACTCATTAGATACATTGTGGACTCCTTAAAGGGACAGATGAGGATTTATTAATGAAGTTCATGCGTACATAAAAACAGTAATCTGGCATAAGAAAATTTACCAGTACAAAATTATCAATTCACTTTATGTTTTGTTACTAACATTTGCAATATTAATTCATTGTATGATATCGAGACACTGCATATAAATATAATGACCTGTAAGTTTTTCGGCTGCCCAATGAGAGGCGACAGTTTCCAGAAGCCATGCCTCCGATGAGTCCACAAGTAAGTAACTGTTATGGTAGGCCCACTTTGTTAATCCCGGCTCCTCCGCACACGGACCTCCCTGTCCGTACTGTTTCAGGAGACCAGTGATGATGTCCAGACTCTCCCGGGCTGTTTTAGATCTCTCTAACCCCAACCTTAAAACGACACAAAGCCACAGGTAGTCATACATTTTTTTAAAACGTTTGTTACCATAGATACCACCCTCAGCAATAAAGCCTTTATTCTAATTTTTGCAGTTTCAACTAGAGAATGTAAAGTTACCTTATGAGATCCATGCCCAGTAGTTTCTCGTTGAGATCCTCAGGACCGTTCAGTTTGGACCACACAGCCACATTACCAATACACAGACCGTGCTCGTTAGCTCCCATCTCAGCTCCCCACATCCAGGCTGGCTTGGTCAGTATCACGGCGTGTGTGTGGGGCACCTGGTCAATCTCTATGTATGTGCACTGTAAAAGATCAAATCGGAGAAAATCATCAAACGCATGGAACACTGGTACCCTACTAAGAATGACTTGTGCAATCCTTCTGACAGCATGTCCTTGTTACATCCCTCCCCCATTTTACAACAAGAGGCCCACAGGCCTTAATGGTCATCTGACTATTGGCACAATACAACATCATCAAAGTACATAGTACTAGTAGTGGCAAAACATCTTTGGATCAATACAAAAGAATTGGATAGGCTGAAATGCTCACCATTTCTTTGTTCAATAATTAAGAAGGGGTGTTACAATACATCAGACTATCAAAATATTGCGATTGTATGCCTATCAACTTGAAGTTAAAAAGCTAATACAGCACTGTAACACCAAAGCAAAAATTATTTATGAAATTTTATTCAAACCATTTCCATTTCAACCAAGTTTTTGCTACTGTATGTGATCTGAAAAACTTGCAAATGTGGAACTCTCAGAATATTCAAAACATGTTGGAATGTTAACATTCTCTAACAGTTTTTAACACATTAAACAATCATACATCTAAGCTTTTGATAGTAATGTTGCATGTTTGTCCAGTCAATGATATTTCATGCAAAGCTTCAGAAATTCTTACATTAAGATTGCCTAAGCAAATGTTAATATACATCAAGGATTTATAAGTGAGAAGGATTCGTGACTGTCTCTTTACATTACTAAACACCACGCGAGACGCCTATGAACCTAGAATAAAAACCGTTTTTCTCAACAAAGACTTGTCTTATCGAGTCAAACGAAACACTATTGTAAAGTTTATTAAATTTCACGACGTTTATTACTTGCTTTAAAGACGGAATATTTAGAGGATATATCTTAAATTTTCGTTAAAAAAATCGACAGCTCATGAAATGACGGCCCTGCTTCAGAAAGTAAGACGGTAACCCTCCCACCCGCAAGCTACATCAAAGGCTGCGCCGGCCCATATCAAAGGAAAATTAGTCGTCGGCCAACGTCACGGTCAGTGCACAAACACAAAAGCGCCTGCCTTTGACTTCCCCACAACCCAGTGTGACTTATCCTTCTCATATACATCCTTGTATACATGTATATCGTTCCTGTTTTATTACAGATTTCAGTCTGCAAAACACATATTCAACTGGATTAAAATTAAGGTTATATGTAGCAGAAAGAAGAGAGCAACTAATCAGCAAATCATTCTTTTTTTCTGATGTCGCACAATTAATTGAGAAATTAAAAAAAAAAAAAAATAGCGATGAACAGTTGCCCCGCCTACCTTCCAAATTACTAGCCAATCAAAGTGTTTCATTCACACTGATACTGGTTTATGATTGGTCAGCCAATCAAAAACGTTTTACAAACTGATCTTTGCCGAGCTGTGCAGGAGATCAAAGGGGTCCAAACTATTTACCATTACAAGTTTTGCTAAATGATAAGCGGTATCACTGTAAAAGCAGGCCAAGGTCATTCATTTGGACTTGGTAGCCCTTTGTTCCTGTGAGCATGCTACAGAGCCGTTCATCCAAACATGATACAGGCTCTCTAGTGCTCTTAGTTATTCATAAAATTGGAAGTCGTTTAAAGATTTTAGTCTATTTGACCCTTTTGACCTTGAATGCAGGTCAAGGTCATTCATATAAACAAACTTGGTACCCCCTCATGCCAGAATCCAACAAGCCTAATATCAGGTCTACAGGCCTTGTAGTTATGAATGTTCTTGACCTTCATTTAAGTTTACATGGGTCTACAACACTAAAATCTTTCCCCTTAACATGACCTTGTACCACCTGACCCCTCACTAACATGATCTTGTACCACCTGACCCCCACTAACATGATCTTGTACCACCTGACCACACTAACATGTTCATGTATCACTTGATTCCCACTAACATGTCCATGTACTACCTGACCCCCACTTACATGACCTTGTACCACCTGACCCCAACTAACATGACTTTGTAACCCCTGACTCCCACTTACATGACCTTGTACCACCTGACCCCCACTAACATGACTTTGTACCACCTGACCCCCACTAACATGACCTTGTACCATGGCCACCTGACCCCCACTAACATGACCTTGTACCACCAAACCCCACTAACATGTTCATGTACCACTTTACCCCTACTATCATGACCTTGTACCCCCTACCCCCACTTACATGACCCCCACTTACATGACCTTGTACCCCTGACTCCCACCAACATAACATGACTTACATTTCATGTACCAACCCCACCATGACTGTACCCCTGACTTACATGACCTTGTACCATTTGACCCCCCTAACATGACACTTACATATTCATGTACCACCTGACCCCCACTAACATGACCTTGTACCATATGACCCCCACTCACATGACTTTGTACCACCTGACCCCACTATCATGACCTTGTACCCTCTGACCCTCACTCACATGACCTTTACACATGACCTGTACACCTGACCCCCACTAACATGACCTTGTACCATATGACCCCCACTCACATGACTTTGTACCCTGACCCCACTATCATGACCTTGTACCACCTGACCCTCACTCACATGACCTTTACATGACCCCATTTACATGACCTTGTACCATCTGACGGTTCTGACCCCACTTACATGTTCATGTACCACATGACTCCCACTAACATGACCTTGTACCACTGACCCCCACTAACATGACTTTGTACCACCTGACCCCCACTAACATGACCTTGTACCATGGCCACCTGACCCTTACTAACATGACCTTGTACCATCTGACCCCACTAACATGTTCATGTACCACTTGACCCCCACTAACGTGTCCATGTACCACCTGACCCCCACTAACATGACTTTGTACCCCTAACCCCCATTTACATGACCTTGTACCATCTGACCCCACTAACATGTTCATGTACCACTTGACCCCCACTAATATGACCTTGTACCAACTGACCCCCACTAACATGACCTTGTACCACCTGACCCCACTAACATATTCATGTACCACTTTACCCCCACTATCATGACCTTGTACCCCCTGACTCCACTAACATGACCTTGTACCACCTGACCCCACTAATATGACCTTGTACCATATGACCCCCACTAACATGATCTTGCACACCCTGACCCCCACTAACATGACCTTGCACCACCTGACCACCACTAACATGACTTGTACCATCTGACCTCCACTAACATGATCTTGTACTCCCTGACCTCTAATTGCATGTCCTTTTACCACCTGACCCAAAAATGTCCAAATGCCATATTCATATAGCTTACCTTGACCTTTGACCCATCCTCATGATCTTGTTTAGGGACCTGAATGACCTCCTGAACCTCGCCGGTTGGTCGATCAGTGTTTTTACCGAAAATAACACATCCATCACTTGTGGCTGGTGGCAATGCCACAAACATATCACAAGGCATTTTCTTTGAGTACCTTTTAAAAGAAAATATCATAGATATTGATAAAAATTGATAAATGGTCATTTTAAGTCATTTTGATTTAAAACTTGGTAACCAGCATGAACTCCATCTGACCTGTTATCAATATATGTTCACTACAGATCTTTATTTGAACGCATTTTCCTTCTTTATTCGTTATTTTTTTTTTTATAATTACACAATGTGTTGCTATAATATGCATTTTAAATTCAAATTAATCTAATTATGAAGACCAATTCTAATATTTTATGCAGTTTTGTCTGCAAATTAATAAATTTACGGTTGTTGTAACAATTAATATTTAACACTTCCTTAACAAGAGATCCTAAGGGGTTCTTGGTGACCACCAAAGAATGATCAATGTCTGACAAATGAAAGAGGGATCTTTTCTCTGCTTTTCAAACTTGTACTGTACTTTATATAAATTTGAGAAAAATCCTTCAAGTACTTTTCTGAGATATATAACAGTAACAAACTTCAATTATCAAAATCCAAGATGGCTACCTGTCAGCCATCTTTTTGACCAATCAGTCCAAAAATGCAATATGCACAACTTAGATCCTTGGGGAACTTACATATAAAATTTGAGACAGATCACTTCAGTATCTCCGATTGAGACTGCTTACAAAACATTACCACCGAGAAGCGTCACTTAACTTGGTCTTTTCAACAAATAAATACTTATATACATGTATAAATAAATATCTATACCCACAGCAATCCATTTTGTCATGGATGCACTTTATATTATGTCAATAAGATAGTTTCCTTTATGCAACTTTAAATTTTCCTCCTTGTTGTCGTCAATTTGTCATATCATGCAAATCGCCTCTTAAATCTCGACCGATTGCTATATTTGGGTAGACAAACTATTAATTTGTTGAAAAGATCACGGTAAGTGACGCTTCTTGGTGGTCAGTCTGAATCGGAGATGACCTGGACCGATACCAAACGGTTTTGGTGAATGCCACCTTTTGATATAGCACTGCGCTCTGGCCCTAAACCAGACATCTACATTTGTATCTGTTATAATGTCTAAATCTGCAGGTGTCTCGGGCTAAGCCCACTCTAATTAACGATATTAGCTGATGACCTCATTAGTCATGAAACAGTTAGGCCTAGCTACCAGACACAATATACACAAGAATAATGTGTTATCACACAAGCTGTCAAATATGCATAGTCAGGCATAGCATTATTGCATTGTCATCACATGTGGACCGTACGTCAGATAAGGCGTGCATATTGTAGGCTACCATTGATCATGTTTAGTAAATTTACAATATTACAGATAAATGTTCACCTTTATAATTCAATGTGCTGCCCAATTAGAGACTTTATAGTTCCTTCCTATTGTCAATCTGATGAAGGTTACAACATCCAGTCTCAGCAGCCAAAAGGTTCCGGAAATTGCATTTATCAACCTAAAAGGTTGACGCAGCCTCGATTTCACCAAGGAGTGTCATTTGGTGTTCCGTAAAGTTAACGACTAGATAAGTCGGGTTAGAAACACGAAGTACGTAAGAAAGTTGGACGATTGGGTAAGTAGAGCGGAAAGGGTTCATTGCTCACGTTTTTAAATAGCTTAGAAAGTTTTTTTGTATGCAAAACTGTTTTATTGTCTAGTTAATAGGACGCTTTTCGACAATGACTGTGTTTACACGCAAAAGTCAGTTCGGCAACCGGTACATAACAGTTACGGACATACATTCTAAGTAACAGCTGATCCTGCTGTGTTGTGGCAGTTGCGAGATGCCTAATGCACACCATCTGAGCAAATATCGAAATACTTAACTACTGAAGATAGATTTCCATTTAGTTCAGCTGGCAGAGCAGTGACCAATAAGGCTTAATGCAGTGTCACAGATGGTCACAAAGGTTTGATTCTGGCTGACTTAATTGTTATACATGTTTGACAAGAGAGGAGAAAATGTATATAAGTTAAGTGTAATAGCGCGTCCCCACTCCAGAGACCAGCGTCGAGGGGTCGTCAGTTTCCAAATGTTGTGATCGTATAGTTTTGATTTACAATCCCCACGACACCGGTCAGCAGACGAATCCCGAGAGTAGAGACACGCACACACGCTGAGCTTATTACAGACAGCTCAATCCCAAGTTCATAAGGATGTGGCGGAGCAATTTAATTACATGTAAACAAACACATTGTATAAGGTTAAATGGAGATTTATTATACTAAGTAAAAGATAATATACAGGTAAACAATAACAAAGTAATAATAGAGAATAGAAGTATTTACAGAGAGTACCTAACGATAACACTAGCCCCCACAAGTTCCTGCCGAGAGCCTAGCTAATGACCAACACCCCTTCCTAATCCCACCCTCCTTCCAGCTAACTCCACAACAGCCCCACTCCCAAATCTACGTTTAACACCCTAAGTGTCCTAACGTATACGTGTGCTGTTATAAGCACTGTGGCAACTGTTTTCAGCGCCTGGTATCTCCCCCTGGGTGTTGGCCGGTTATCCGGCCATGCAAATCGTCCAATTTAGCTGTGCAGCCCCTTTTATGATCCCTTCCCTATGGTACTACATGCGACGTCGCACACACATTCTGATTGGTCCAACCCTATTGCATATGCGCAGTGAGCTCAGAAACTCTTCCGTCAACTCCTCAACATCCTGTAGTCTCTAGGGTAAATACCAGGTTAACCTAGACTGCCCAAGGATACAAATCATAGCGGCTATAATAATACTCAACCGGAAACGCACGTGAAATGTTTATATACAAAGCCCTACCCTACCGGTGTCATATCAAAAAGATGAAAGGGACCACAGCAACTATGGCACACAAACTAAAATAATCAACATCATATATTAGGCGAGTGACCTATATTCCCACATAAGTAACCAGACTGGACAAAGAACCTGGGACCTCTGAATACTAGTCAGATACTCTACTGATTGATATATTATACAATTATTGACCTATTATTGGGTGGGTAAAGTGAGTTATCAACCTGAGTAAGTGATATATAACCCTCAGCCCTCGGCCTCAGGTTCAAAGAGACTATATATATATACCACAATAAACAGGATGATATTTGCACATATTTTTTTTTCAAAAGTAGATTATCCATTACATGTATAGTTATTATGGTAAATATCCAAATGCTTCATGGTAATGTTTTAGACTGGTAGAACCGGAATATTTTATCGCTCCATCAACTGCTCGTCTGGCATTCTAGAGCGTTTTCCATGAAATGAAATTCATAGTTGATCACCGTTGATCGCAGTAAACTTATCATATGTTTTGCCGACTATAATGACATCACAATAGATTATCCTGACGTCATTGAATTAGTAAACTCCTGTTATGCTTTATTTGGGTACGACTCAACGTCATAAGTGATCATGACATTACAATGGAGTTTCCTTCGATCTATTGGCACAGGTTACTGGACTCACGAGAGGTATCTGGCCTGAGTCTAGTAATATACCTTGCATGCTTTTCACTGCCGATTTTGGGGTTGATATCACAGTTGATGAATACATCTGAGAAACGCAATCAGCCAATCAAATTACAGCAAAAACACCAGTCATATAATAAACCTGCTTGTCGATGATCGACTCTGAATTTCTGAAGTCTCCTTTCTCAAAGTTTTTGTCCTTGAAGACACATGAGACCCTAAAAAGTTTATATAACACTAGCTCCTTTCTCCTTTCTCAAAGTCTTTGTCCTTGAAGAAGCATGAGACACTTAGTTTAAACAACTATCATGCACTACACTACAACACATACAAATACTGGTGCGATACACTCCTTTCTTTCTTAAATTTAAAGCCTTCTCCTTTAGTTACAGTAGATGCTTAGCTTAATGCCTCAATTTTGAACAAGTTTGTGTAATGATGAATTCCTGATGTAATGACTGCTATATTAATTACTCTATACAAAAACTACAGAAGGCAATCGTATAATTTGACACAGAGTTTCTGCTGCAACAATGATTGAATAATTGTAATGCAGCTACCATACTGAAATATGTATATAGTATGTGATTTAGAAATTAGGTAATTGATTTGATAACATTGATTGAACTCAGTCTCAATAATAATCTTCAAATTAAATCTTTCATATTGTAATTTGACAAATTTTATTACAGGTACATTGTAATTTAGATGTGTTGACAGAAACCCTTACCACACTAGTACTGTTGGTCATAATATCCAAACTATCTCACATGGGCTGATTTTAATTGATGTTACAAGATATGAAGGATAGCTTTATAAGCTGACGTGTCTATAAATGATGGAATCTGCTGTTGGTTATCTTGGTGCTACTGATGTGTAATGATGTTTGCATGATGTATTGCCCAATTGGACTGAAATCAATACAAAGAATTAAGACGTTGAATGATGAAGCGCCGGAGCAGTCTGCGGTGCTGTGTAGCTGTAACGTTTGTGTGTGCAGTAACCCTCAGTTTGGTACAGATGTACAACTGGGTCATTCTGAATTCTTCTCCCACTTTCAACCACCAGTCAGGTGAGCTGTCTTCAACAATACAACATTTATAACTGTTTGTTTTATTGTCTCTTATAAGTTAACATCTCAGGTAAGTTATAGTCACTTGAAAATATTTAGTTTCTGCAAATTTTACATGTTAGAAAATGTTCATAATTAATTTACTCCTGTTTACATATAAAAAGTGGAAGGGCTTCATATTTAATACATAGTTTATGACTGAAATTGTTTCCAGGTAAAAACTTAATTATTTAAAATTAAATGACATCGTTTCCAGCTAAAAATTTAATTATCTCAAATTAAATTAAATTGTTTCCAGGTAAAAACCACTTGATAGCCAACAGAGGCCAACATTTTATGAAGACAACACAACCACACGCAGTGATGAGTCAGAAACCGGTACATTTTGATGGTTATAACTCGGAGTATGTTATCAAAGACAACAGCGATGCGTTCCTACGTGAAAAGTATGACATAAAGAAACTCCACAACCTAGGGGTGATCAAAACACCTGAGGACCAACACTTGCGTGATGAAGGTGACACAACTTAAACATAGAATAAAGAATGCTAAAATAATATGATCTGTTCAGGAATATCACATTTTGCAATTATATACATAACGCTTAGTTAAAAAATGTATGTGTCAATCTTTTATACCAGTGTCTGACGGACATGCATATAATTATTTCAGCTAAATACAGTCACACTCATCCTTGGTAATTAACCCAGGCCATATACTGTAAACGCATTCATTTTAAAGTGAACAGTCGGGCAAGGATGGCTAAAGTCGGTAAAAATGGTGTGAATGTATCCAGTATAATTTCTTATGCAATAGAAAAATAAAATCTCTCGCCAAAATATGTCTGCGTACGAAGAAATTAATTACAATTATAGGAATCCTAAAACGTCCTCCCGGCTGACTATGTCCGTGGTTACATTTACACGCAGCCTCGCTTTCAATGCTTTTAACTTTCCTTTACTTTAATGGTCAGAACTGGGAAACGTAAGCAGAACTTGGCCGTCGTATTAATATGTGAGAACTTTTGGAAGGCCAATGAACGCATTTAGACTGGTTTTCTTTGCCCGACTATTCACTTTAATGCAAATGCAAAAAATGGCAAATTATGATATATATTATGGCACAGATATAAATACTAGCACGTTGCAGTAGTTTATTACTGCAAATACCAATTTACAAAATATAATATAGTGTTGTACATGAACAACAAAGACAGAGCGAAAAGCACTAAAATATAACTGTACAGCTGAAATACTAAGTATGTTTACAATATACATGTACTGTACACTACAATGTATCATTGATATCAACGTTAGTGTATATATATCAACAGTGTATATTGCTCTGGTTACCTGCAAGGATGAGTCACATACGCTCTAAACAGTCAAGTATGATCTGGAAGTTACCATGATAAAACTTACTTACTTAACCCTGGTGAATACTAACCTGTGTATATTCCTTAGCATTACAGATCTGAGAACATTAGCATGATCTCTGGAGTGTCATAGACTATAGTAATCCATAGGTTCTTAGTTGAATCTCTTGCAGAAGCCTAATTAAAATAATGATTTATACAAAACCATTCACTCTGTTAATTAGTTACACTAAAATAAAGTGACTGTTGATGATGACATAATGAACAGAGAAAAATGCTTCAATCAACAAGGTTCAACTATACTGTGTTAATGTTAAAGGAAAGTTTTCCTTTCTGTTAGTGCAAATTATAATAGATAATGTAGAATATAAATGGTATCTCAAACAGTCTGAATATCTCAAGGACCAGTTGATGTAATGAGATAATGTAATTCATTATTAGTTATATAGTCAGTTACTGACCCCCTATAAAGGCATAGAGGGTCAGTAAGATTTACATTGGTGAGGACGTGGTTTCATTGGGGCTTTGTTTACTACTTATTTTGTAAAGAATCTGAAATCATGTTGATGAACGATACAAACAATCTCCGCTTTTAAAATCATTCAGAAGTTGCGTACGCCTACACTACATGTATATTTCTGTATTTCTTTCCGGAATCTGCAAACATACTGTATAAGGAACCTGTAGCATAAGAACTGAATAGACCCAAGTCATACCAGTAAATCAACAGTAATTTAGACATTCCTAGGCTAGTACACATCAGAGTGGCTATTTATTGAAACACATCAGAGTGGCTATTTATTGAAAGCATCACAAACAAAAGTGACATTCATTGAACATTTATATTAAAGCACAATCTGCTCGCTGCTCGCTGGTATAATCATTTAAAAGTTATTCTGATTCATTGATTGAAGAGTTAGGATTGATCTATAGTATGAACTTCTCCATTTGTTTATAATCACAGTCAAGAAAATGCTTGAATTGTTACATTTGACTTTCACCGTGTCATCAGCTTTTCAAACGAAGGGAAGCAACTTGTATTTAAAAATGAATTTCACTTAATTTGAAGTATTAAAACGACTATAAGTTAATTTTTACCAAAAAAAACAAAAACAAAAAATAATTAATAAATATTTTAACTGTAATGAAATGGTATATTTATTTGAAGAGAATGTGTTTCAATTTTGAAAAGCGACAGCCACCAGTATTGCGCCATAATAAAATTTACTGACCCCTTATAAAGTGTTAGGAGTCACCACGTGACGGCTTTCCACCAATCATTTGGGCACATTTCTGTCCAAGGTGCGACAATAGTTTCTATTCACATGTCTTGAGCTTACATTTGTATTATATTATACAGGTCACCGACAACATGCCTTCAACTTGTTGATAAGTGATAGGCTAGGATTCCACAGAGCTATCCCTGACAGTCGCAATAAAAGGTACAGTATACACTACCATCATAGAGCCTCATTGGTTTTAACAATCTCTTAAAGATATTCTGTCCATGTATATGTATCAAGCATCTGCTTTTTGAGTTTATGATAGAGTGAAAGGTGAAGTTCAATTTAATCATCAATAATTAACACTATGAGTTGGTTTGTTACTGCATGTTCCTAACACTGATTTTATTCATTGACTGATGGGGCCGAGCGGTCGAGTGTTTAAAGTGTCTCAACATATTACCACAAGCCCTCCACCTCTGGGTCACAAAATTCAATCCCATGTGGGACAGTTGCCAGTTACTCACCGCTGATGGGTGGTTTTTCCCCGGGATACTCCGGCTTTCCTCCACCAATAAACCTTGCACATCCTTACATGACCATGGCTGTGAATAGGACATTAAACTAATAACACACCCCCCCACCCCGCCCCCACCCTCATTGACTGATGACACTCGTGACCTTTGAACTGGAGAAATGAGATCTGTGAGGAGTCTGACATCCTGTTATATTACAGACCTTGTTTAAGATAGTGTCACATGGCTAGTGGCCATAATGGCCAAGTTGTTTAGATATCTTGACATTTTACCACAAGCCTTCCACCTCTGGGTCACAAGGTCATATACCATGGAAGCCAGTTGCCTGATACTGACTGCTGGCTGATGGTTTTTCTCTGAGTATTCAGGCTTTTCTCCACCGATAAACCTGGCACATTCTAAGTAGATGATCCTGGCTGTTGAATAGAATGTTAAACCAACGCAACCAAACCAAGTCACAGGTTTTATGATATCGTAATGTTCATGTTGCTATTTTATTATTCACAATATTGACCATACTTTAGTGAAATGAGTGTTAGTCAATTCATGTTAATCATTTAGTAATATTATTTGGAAAATCACTGTATAATCCTTACCAGTGCTAGTGATGTTACTTTATCTTCAGTTCACTTAATTTTTTCAGAAATTGTGGATTATTTATGACCTTCACCTCTCACTAGTACAGTAATATTGGTACCTCAAAAAATTATGTGTATCTATTTGTACCTACTGGTGCGCTAACCATACCTACCCAATGTAGACGTTACCTATCACTATATAGTGTAGTAATATTGGTACCACAAACACCACTATAGTGTGTATATATTTGTAACTCAAACGACATTATAATGTGTACAATATATATTTGTAATTCAGGTGTGCTAACCAGACCTACTCATCAGACCTTCCTCAGGCTTCAGTCATTGTATGTTACTTCAATGAGGCCTGGTCAACCCTGTTTCGGACAGTGGTCAGTGTGCTGGACCGGACACCTCCACGCTACATCAAGGAGATCATTATCGTGGATGACTCCAGTGAAATAAGTATGATCAAAATGTTAATGTTAGATCTATAATTTGTTTAAATACAAGTTCTTCTAGTAGTAAGATTGGATACAGATTATCGTACTCCAATAACTACTCTATTGGATTGTAATGTACACTGATGGGTCCCTAGACCAGGTTTGAAATGAATATAAAATGTAAAACAATGATACAAAACTTGATGATATACCCCCGCCGTATATGCAATACAAAGTTTATTTTGAATTCCAGCACAATGGCGAGAACCTATCCGTAGTTATGTTGAGGAAAACTTTCAGAAGGTGAAATATGTCAAAACTCCAGAGAGGGCAGGACTGATCAGGGCACGCATGTTTGGGGCCAGTCAGGCTTCTGGAGAGGTAGGAAACTAATTATACATGTGTGAAGCCAGTCAGGCGTTTAAAGAGGTAGGAAATTAATTATACATGTGTGGGGCCAGTCAGGCTTCTTGAGAGGTAGGAAAGTATTTAGTCATGTTTGGGGCCAATTAGGCTTCTGGAGAGGTAGGGCACTATATATACATGTGTGGGGCCAGTCAGGCTTCTTGAGAGGTAGGAAAGTATTTAGTCATGTTTGGGGCCAATTAGGCTTCTGGAGAGGTAGGGCACTATATATACATGTGTAGGGCCAGTCAGGCTTCTTGAGAGGTAGGAAAGTATTTAGTCATGTTTGGGGCCAATTAGGCTTCTGGAGAGGTAGGGCACTATATATACATGTGTGGCGCCAGTCAGGCTTCTGGAGAGGTAGGAAACTAGTTATACATGTTTAAGAGCCAGCTAAGCCTCTGGAGAGATAGGGGACTAATGATACATGTTATTTATACATATTTAGGGGCTAGCCAGGTAGATAACTACACACAAAAACGTGTAATTCTGTAATATTCTGTTAATATGGAAAAAGTGTGTTTGTAGTTCACACATTATGATGAGTGATGAATGTCTACTATGAGTGGTGAATGTCTATTATGAGGGATGAATTTTACTATTATAGGTACTGGTGTTCCTCGACAGCCACTGTGAGGTGAATGTGAACTGGTTAGAACCACTGTTGTCGAGGATAAAGGCGAGTAAATCTAACGTTGTAGTCCCAGTAATGGACATCATCAACCCGGATACTATGGAGTATGTCTCCTCCCCCTTCGTTAAGGGCGGCTTTAACTGGGGGCTTCACTACCGCTGGGACCAGCTACCCGACCGACTCAAACACGACAAGGATTACATCTCTAAACCTGTCGAGTAAGCCCATAAGACATACAGTGTCATTTAAAGACTATAATTATATACCAATATTATTTAATAGTCACATATGGTTTGAAAAGATACCAAGGAAAAAAGATGTCACATCATGTGGAAAAGCTACTGTGTAAAACATTAGATGTAGAAATGTAAATAATATGAACCTGTTGAACAGAAGATTTAGTTGGAAATGTAGGTGAGTTAATGCAGTTGTCTGCATCATTTTCCTCTTAAACAAGAACGATGAATGTTTTCTTGACTGGATTTAGGGAAGGAATCCGTAACATAATGGAAAATTTTATGTTGGTGATAATGAGTATACCAGGTGCTATATGTGTCAATTGTAAAAACTTTCTACCATCAGTATAAATAGACATCTTAAATGTCTGATTGTAGGACTCCGACTATGGCGGGTGGTCTGTTTGCCATAGACAGACAATACTTCAATGACATGGGCCAGTATGATGCCGGTATGGACGTATGGGGAGGAGAGAACTTGGAGATATCATTCAGGGTATGATCCTCTCTGCTTATCTTAGCCTCATTTTTCTCTTGTGCCAGCTTATGACACCATGATTACCTGTGATATCTTAATATTGCTTTTACTCATGTGTCTTACAATATAATCACATAGATAGATATATTTATGTTGACTGTGGCATTGTGGGTGACACCAGATATTGTGCCATGCTCACATGTGCGACATAATTTTCCTTGTATATATATTTACGTTGTCTGCAAGTTGTATACACTGTATATGTATTTTTGTTGTCTGTCAATTTGTTGTATATACCGTATTTTCCGGACAATAAACCGCACCTGTGTATAAGCCGCAGAGGCCTTTTTACGATTTTTCAGGTTTTGTACACATATAAGATGCACCGTTATATAAGCCGCACCCAACAGTTAGGCCCATATGCACCCACGTAACCATCTGTATATATGTGTATACAATCGATCTCTATTGAAGTACGGGTAATGCTTATCGATCATTTAGAATCACGAAAACTGTCTGTAAACTTGTTCTGTAAATATATAACAAATAAAACTCACTATGATATAAATATCTTTAGCAAAATGGACTTGGTCATTTTTTTGTTCGTTGTTTATTCTGCCATTACGTAAGCCTACTTGTGTGTAAACAAACATGGCGGCCGTACGATTTCACGCTTACTCTCTCTCATATTTTAGCGTTCCGGTTAAAATACTTTCTTCAGTATGTGTATGATTTGATTTTATCTCTATATTGATATATTTCGCGTATTTATTATATTGATGTGTAAAGGATTACTGTATTATCAAGGCTTGCATCATTAACCTAA
This sequence comes from Argopecten irradians, assembly GCF_041381155.1. Classification (NCBI taxonomy): domain Eukaryota; kingdom Metazoa; phylum Mollusca; class Bivalvia; order Pectinida; family Pectinidae; genus Argopecten; species Argopecten irradians. Next base: position 24,133,826 of record NC_091135.1, read on the forward strand.
AACTGACTTTGTTTAGAGTGTTCTCTGTCAACTTACCATCCCATGATGCAATTCACCGAAGCCTTATTTTTGTAAACTTCCGGATATTATTTTGTGGTGTTTGCCGCTACAGAGATCAATTAAATGATTTAATATGACTCTGTGATGTTTTACACTCGGTATAATGTTCAAAATTACATGTGGTCTGTCATTATGTGTATACACTGTATATATATTTACGTTGTCTGTCAGTATGTTGTATACACTGTATAATATTTTTGTAGTTTGTCAGTATGTGTATACACTGTATATATATTTTTGTTGTCTGTCAGTATGTTGTATACACTGTATAATATTTTTGTTGTCTGTCAGTATGTTGTATACACTGTATATATATTTTTGTTGTCTGTCAGTATGTTGTATACACTGTATATATATTTTTGTTGTCTGTCAGTATGTTGTATACACTGTATGTTGTGTACACTAGTATCTATAGTTAGTATGTTGTATACACTGTATATATATTTTTGTTGTCTGTCAGTATGTTGTATACACTGTATATATATTTTTGTTGTCTGTCAGTATGTTGTATACACTGTATGTTGTGTACACTAGTATCTATAGTTACGTTGTTTGTCAGTATGTTGTATACACTGTATATATAGTTACGTTGTCTGTCAGTATGTTGTATACACTGTATGTTGTGTACACTAGTATCTATAGTTACGTTGTCTGTCAGTATGTTGTATACATTGTATGTTGTGAACACTAGTATCTTAGTTACGTTGTCTGTCAGTATGTTGTATACACTGTATGTTGTGTACACTAGTATCTATAGTTACGTTGTCTGTCAGTATGTTGTATACACTGTATGTTGTGTACACTAGTATCTATAGTTATGTTGTCTGTCAGTATGTTGTATACACTGTATATATATTTTTGTTGTCTGTCAGTATGTTGTATACACTGTATATATAGTTACGTTGTCTGTCAGTATGTTGTATACACTGTATGTTGTGTACACTAGTATCTATAGTTACGTTGTCTGTCAGTATGTTGTATACACTGTATGTTGTGTACACTAGTATCTATAGTTACGTTGTCTGTCAGTATGTTGTATACACTGTATGTTGTGTACACTAGTATCTATAGTTACGTTGTCTGTCAGTATGTTGTATACACTGTATGTTGTGTACACTAGTATCTATAGTTACGTTGTCTGTCAGTATGTTGTATACACTGTATGTTGTGTACACTAGTATCTATAGTTACGTTGTCTGTCAGTATGTTGTTGTATACACTGTATGTTGTGTACACTAGTATCTATAGTTACGTTGTTGTCAGTATGTTTGTATGTCACTAGTATTATAGTTACGTTGTCTGTCAGTATGTTGTATACACTGTATGTTGTGTACACTAGTATCTATAGTTACGTTGTCTGTCAGTATGTTGTATACACTGTATGTTGTGTACACTAGTATCTATAGTTATGTTGTCTGTCAGTATGTTGTATACACTGTATGTTGTGTACACTAGTATCTATAGTTATGTTGTCTGTCAGTATGTTGTATACACTGTATGTTGTGTACACTAGTATCTATAGTTACGTTGTCTGTCAGTATGTTGTATACACTGTATGTTGTGTACACTAGTATCTATAGTTACGTTGTCTGTCAGTATGTTGTATACACTGTATATATATTTTTGTTGTTTGTCAGTATGTTGTATACACTGTATGTTGTGTACACTAGTATCTATAGTTACGTTGTCTGTCAGTATGGTATGTACACTGTATGTTACTAGTATCTATAGTTACGTTGTCTGTCAGTATGTTGTATACACTGTATGTTGTGTACACTAGTATCTATAGTTACGTTGTCTGTCAGTATGTTGTATACACTGTATGTTGTGTACACTAGTATCTATAGTTACGTTGTCTGTCAGTATGTTGTATACACTGTATGTTGTGTACACTAGTATCTATAGTTGTTGTCTGTCAGTATGTTGTATACACTGTATGTTGTGTACACTAGTATCTATAGTTACGTTGTCTGTCAGTATGTTGTATACACTGTATGTTGTGTACACTAGTATCTATAGTTACGTTGTCTGTCAGTATGTTGTATACACTGTATGTTGTGTACACTAGTATCTATAGTTATGTTGTCTGTCAGTACACTGTATGTTGTGTACACTGTATGTTGTGTACACTAGTATCTATAGTTACGTTGTCTGTCAGTATGTTGTATACACTGTATGTTGTGTACACTAGTATCTATAGTTACGTTGTCTGTCAGTATGTTGTATACACTGTATGTTGTGTACACTAGTATCTATAGTTACGTTGTCTGTCAGTATGTTGTATACACTGTATGTTGTGTACACTAGTATCTATAGTTATGTTGTCTGTCAGTATGTTGTATACACTGTATGTTGTGTACACTAGTATCTATAGTTACGTTGTCTGTCAGTATGTTGTATACACTGTATGTTGTGTACACTAGTATCTATAGTTACGTTGTCTGTCAGTATGTTGTATACACTGTATGTTGTGTACACTAGTATCTATAGTTACGTTGTCTGTCAGTATGTTGTATACACTGTATGTTGTGTACACTGTATGTTGTGTACACTAGTATCTATAGTTACGTTGTCTGTCAGTATGTTGTATACACTGTATGTTGTGTACACTAGTATCTATAGTTACGTTGTCTGTCAGTATGTTGTATACACTGTATGTTGTGTACACTAGTATCTATAGTTACGTTGTCTGTCAGTATGTTGTATACACTGTATGTTGTGTACACTAGTATCTATAGTTACGTTGTCTGTCAGTATGTTGTATACACTGTATGTTGTGTACACTAGTATCTATAGTTATGTTGTCTGTCAGTATGTTGTATACACTGTATGTTGTGTACAAGTATGTTGTATACACTGTATGTTGTGTACACTAGTATCTATAGTTACGTTGTTTGTCAGTATGTTGTATACACTGTATGTTGTGTACACTAGTATCTATAGTTATGTTGTCTGTCAGTATGTTGTATACACTGTATGTTGTGAACACTAGTATCTATAGTTATGTTGTCTGTCAGTATGTTGTATACACTGTATGTTGTGTACACTAGTATCTATAGTTATGTTGTCTGTCAGTATGTTGTATACACTGTATGTTGTGTACACTAGTATCTATAGTTACGTTGTCTGTCAGTATGTTGTATACACTGTATGTTGTGTACACTAGTATCTATAGTTACGTTGTCTGTCAGTATGTTGTATACACTGTATGTTGTGTACACTAGTATCTATAGTTACGTTGTCTGTCAGTATGTTGTATACACTGTATGTTGTGTACACTAGTATCTATAGTTACGTTGACTATTACATACACAGATATGGCAGTGTGGTGGTAGACTTGAGATCGTGCCGTGCTCCCGTGTAGGACACATCTTCCGTAAGCGGCGTCCCTATGGATCCCCTAAAGGTCAGGATACAACTATGAAGAATTCTCTGCGACTGGCCCATGTGTGGATGGATGAATATAAGGTAAGTTTCCTCTACAGTCCTGATACTGACGGTATCAATTTTCAATATTACATTAACTAGTAACATGGCTTAGATGTATAGAACTACAGTATCCTAATAAAACATCTATACAACCCTGTGTAGGTACGACTTCCATAAGTCACCTAATGGATTAAAGAGAAGTAAGAAGGAATTTAACCATGGATATAAATGATTTATTTTCAAGTTGTCTTCAGATCAGATAAACAAATGCATGCAATAGCCATTATGAAGCTTGAACTAATTACTCTTTCTTAATACAACTGCTTTGTATCTTACATATATATCAACAGCATGAATTTTAGAAATAATACTTTAACCTGCTTAATTGGACATATTCACAGTTTTACAAAAATAGTTCTTCAACATGACATTGATATTCTGCTGAAAACTGAAATTCATCATCATTGTTTGGTGTGTTTACTATCTTCCATGTTATATTCCAGGAGCATTTCTTTAAGCAACACCCTGCAGCTAGACACATGCCTTACGGAGACATATCTGACCGAGTGGCGCTCCGCAAACGACTTGGGTGTAAATCATTTAAATGGTACCTTGACAATATCTACCCTGAACAGGTATGTACGTGTCATGTTTCAAATATTTGTTTTATATCCAAAACTGTGACGTAGATAATATTAGTTTTGATGAGAAAGATGCCCCAGTGAATTTTAATGATGGTTTTGTAGGTGTTACCCTCTGAGGAAAAAGATGCTCCAGCTGCCGTAGGAAAAGTAAAACGTCGGGAGAAGGCAGCCTCAGTCCTCCGTGGTCAGCTATATCACCTGCACTCTGGCCTTTGTGTCCAGTCCGAGTCAGATGTGTTCACAAAGAAAGCCATGTTAATACTGTCACCGTGTAAGGAATCTGGCAAGGAATACAAATATCAGGTAACTCTAGCTTTATGGTCAATCTACTTAAAATTTAGAGTTGTTATTCTACTCAACTATGATGGTCTTCAGTACACTCCAAAACAAGATCTAACAACACCCCATTTGGAGTCACCTCAGTATGACCCCTATAGTTAGCCAATCAGTGTGTCGCTTACGAAGTCATCAATGTGGTTGATTCTCTCAGCAATATTATATATATAAAAGGCTATTAGCACATCCAGAGATGTTCAGATTCTAGACCACGAGTTATGCAGAGGTGACCCTGAACTGGATTTTGAGAGATCTTGTATTGGAGCATATGTAGAGCATCATAGTTTTCTTCTCTGAGACATTTGTATATTTATATCATTTATATCTTACAGAACTGGTATAAAACACAGGATGATGAACTTTTACTGAGTGATATACTGTGTCTTGATGTACAGAATGCTCTACAAGGTCGTTCATTTGCCAGGCTCATGAAATGTCATGGAAACAGAGGATCCCAATCATGGACCATCAAAAAGGTTTGTATGTGGACTCTTTGTAAAAGATTTGTATCATAAGAAGACATTTTTGTACTTCTGTCATGAAGGGAGCTGGTGGAGTGGGGTGAAGGCTAATAGATGGTTGGGGAGAGGAAAGCATATAACTTAGTCTTTTGTTACCTATTTCCATCCTGTCCTGTTTCATCTCATCCTATCACATGCTGTTCCACTCTTCTTTGATAGATGGAGGTAGGGCTATTTATGAATTTGAATTTTTACGATATGTCTATAAGGTTGGTTATATCATCAAACCATTTCTCAATATCCAGCCGGGAAAATTTTCACGATTATAGCAATCACGAAATGAAAATATCTCAAAAATGACAGGCTCTATAGTATTATGATTATAAATCAGTGATTAAAGGCCAGAGCAAAGATTTTCTGTGTATTATATAACAGTGGAGAGTCATTTCGCTGTTTTGCTGTCTGGCGCAGTGCATTGTCAACTACTGCATGGTACTTAGGATGACGACTGAAAACATAAGCTTTATGAATATTACATTTTATTTATTTGAAATAAATTGTTCAGATGATGATTATACGTATAATATTAACGGGAAGTTAATAACTTTTGTGACTCTATAAAATTATCGATCTCATTTTACATTCCAACTTTAAAAATAAAAGCTGTTTTGGAAAGGTAGCGGGCCTTTAAATGTATTATTATGACATGAAGTAGTCAGTGATATTGTCTTTAATGACGTGTTTTAATGTATTTTTATAACATTTCAGAATTTATATGTAATATGATTTCTTTGTACTGTTATAACTTTACAGCATGGATCAGTGATGTTGTTTTACAACCCTGCCTCTGGTAAATGTCTGAGAGCCTCACCGGACCAGGAAGGCTCGCCACTGGACCTCAGTATATGTGATGACTCACCCAGTCTTAGCTTCCAGTTCAAAAAACCAGTCAAAAGGACTAATCTATAGATCATGTGTTGTGGGAGTGAGTATGCTTTGCTGAAATTATAAAGTTATCTCATTAGAATGATGTGGAGCATTTTGACAATGTTGTCAATAGTATTGAAAGTGTGTACTAGTCTTTTTAGCTCATCTGGCCCGAAGGGCTGGTGAGCTTATGTCATGGCGCGGCTTCCGGCATCCTTCCGTCCGTCAAAATTTCCTTTAAATCGCTACTAGTCCTAGAGTTCTGCATGGATTCTAACCAAATTTGGCCAGAAACATCCGTGGGGGAAGGGGAACAGAGGTTGTATAAATTTTGGCTCTGACCCCCCGGAGGCAGGAGAGGCGGTGCCCAATAGGGAAAATAGAGGTAAATCCTATAAATCGCTACTTGTCATAGAGTTCTGCATGAATTGAAATCAAATTTGACAAGAGGTAAATATTCAATTTTCCTTCAGGAAAGAACAATGAACCTGTATTCAGAACATTACTTGACATTACAAACCAGGTGAGTGATACAGGCCATCTGGGCCTCTTGTTTCATAAGATTTATTTCACCATTTGACTTTAAGAAGTGCCTACAAAACAAATTTATCTAACATCATTACTGGTGCAAATGACCTTGAGGAGTAGTTTATTTAACCTTGAGGTGCAGTTAATCTAGCCAAACAGTTTTGTATCTACATATATACAACTAAATACTGATGAATTTAATGAAAGAATGCTCTGCTATTCTGCCACATTTATCGTACATAATGTCAAATGATGTCCACAATGTTTAAAATGCATGCGTGTCTTTATTATGTTTTACTCAAAGCTGCCAACTACAGCAAAAATACAGTGTTAAATTATGTGTAAGACAATGATTGCACAAATTGTGCTGAATGGATGTCAAGATAGTGCTACATAAGTGATGTAATTAAAGTGCTATATATATTAGAACCATGACCAATTACAGTTTTGTTAATGACCTTGACCAAACATTTATTATTTTCTGTTTAAGTTTGTTTGTTTATTGTGTTGGCTGTACTTTATTTGTTATATATACGATTTATTTTTATGAGATTTGTTGGCATTTTCTGTTTCATATTGCTCTAAATCAAAAGTAATGACAAAATTTTCTGTTTCATATTGCTCTAAATCAAAAGTAATGACAAAAATGCATACCTTTTCTTGACAATATACAATGTAATACCTGAAAGACGGTAACTTATGTAGGTTATGCAAGTTTTTTTTTTTAATTTTCTCCATCTGGCTTTCTTGGTGTATATGTTTTTAACATTTTCTAAAAATTATGCAGATAAAATTATTGTAATCACAGTAATGTCAAGCAAAATCACAAAAACATCTTGTGAAATGTGTAGCTTAACAGTTGTACAATACTATAATATCAATAAATGCTATCAAAATTATTCATAATAGGAATAAACAATACCTCTTCAATTTCTTTTAAAGATTTGAACTATTCGTAATATAAATAAAAAGAATTAGTTTTTTCTGACAAAATATAGATTTTATTTGTCTCCTCTTGACCATAGTCAGAGTGTCAGGTGTCTGTTGATTGATCCACTGTTTGAACTGTTGACCACTTTAAGGGAAACTATAAAAGTTCTTAGATTTACATTTACATAGAGAATCAGATAGCTATTCATTTTTATCTATATTTCACAGAAAGGACCAAGGTGAGCTTATGCCATACCGTGGCGTCCGGCGTCCGTCGTCCGTCGTCCGTCGTCCGTCGTCCGTCGTCCGTCGTCCGTCCGTCCGTCCGTCCGTCAACAATCGACTTCTTCTCCATAACCGCTGGTCGGATTTCAACAAAATTTGGCTGGTAGCATCCTTATGGGCTACTAACTGAAAATTGTACAAATGATGGGGCTGACCCCCCAGGGGCCTGAGGGGCGGGGCCAAAAGGGGTCAATTTGGCTATTTCCATATAAACGACTTTTTCTCTGAAACCAAGCATGGGATAGCACCCATAATGCAATGGTAGCATCCTTATAGGGTGGGGATTCAAAATTGTACAAATGATGGGGCTGACCCCCGGGGGCCTGAGGGGCGGGGTCAAATGGGGTCCATTTGGCTATTTCCATATAAACGACTTCTTCTCTGAAACCAAGCATGGGATAGCACCCATAATGCAATGGTAGCATCCTTATAGGGTGGGGATTCAAAATTGTACAAATGATGGGGCTGACCCCCCGGGGGCCTGAGGGGCGGGGTCAAATGGGGTCCATTTGGCTATTTCCATATAAACGACTTCTTCTCTGAAACCAAGCATGGGATAGCACCCATAATGCAATGGTAGCATCCTCATAGGGTGGGGATTCAAAATTGTACAAATGATGTGGCTGACCCCCCGGGGGCCTGAGGGGCGGGGTCAAATGGGGTCAATTTGGCTATTTCCATATAAACGACTTCTTCTCTGAAACTAAGCATGAGATAGCACCCATAATGCAATGGTAGTATCGTTATAGGGTAGGGATTAAAAATGGTACAAATGATGTGGCTGACCCCCCGGGGGCCTGAGGGGCGGGGTCAAAAGGGGTCAATTTGGCTATTTCCATATAAACGACTTCTTCTCTGAAACCAAGCATGGGATAGCACCCATAATGCAATGGTAGCATCCTTATAGGGTGGGGATTCAAAATTGTACAAATGATGGGGCTGACCCCCCGGGGGCCTGAGGGGCGGGGTCAAATGGGGTCCATTTGGCTATTTCCATATAAACGACTTCTTCTCTGAAACCAAGCATGGGATAGCACCCATAATGCAATGGTAGCATCCTCATAGGGTGGGGATTCAAAATTGTACAAATGATGTGGCTGACCCCCCGGGGGCCTGAGGGGCGGGGTCAAATGGGGTCAATTTGGCTATTTCCATATAAACGACTTCTTCTCTGAAACTAAGCATGAGATAGCACCCATAATGCAATGGTAGTATCGTTATAGGGTAGGGATTAAAAATGGTACAAATGATGTGGCTGACCCCCCGGGGGCCTGAGGGGCGGGGTCAAAAGGGGTCAATTTGGCTATTTCCATATAAACGACTTCTTCTCTGAAACCAAGCATGGGATAGCACCCATAATGCAATGGTAGCATCCTTATAGGGTGGGGATTCAAAATTGTACAAATGATGGGGCTGACCCCCGGGGGCCTGAGGGGCGGGGTCAAATGGGGTCAATTTGGCTATTTCCATATAAACGACTTCTTCTCTGAAACTAAGCATGAGATAGCACTCATAATGCAATGGTAGTATCTTTATAGCTTGGGGATTCAAAATTGTACAAATGATGTGGCTGACCCCCGGGGGGCCATGAGGGGCGGGGTCAAAAGGGTTCGATTTGGCTATTTCCATATAAACGACTTCTTCTCTGAAACCAAGCATGGGATAGCACCAATAATGCAATGGTAGCATCCTTATAGGATGGGGATTCAAAATTGTACAAATGATGGGGCTGACCCCCGGGGGGCCTGAGGGGCGGGGTCAAAAGGGTTCAATTTGGCTATTTCCATATAAACGACTTCATCTCTGAAACCAAGCATGGGATAGCACCCATAATGCAATGGTAGCATCCTTATAGGATGGGGATTCAAAATTGTACAAATGATGGGGCTGACCCCCAGGGGGCCTAAGGGGCGGGGTCAAAAGGGGCCAATTTGGCTATTTCCATATAAACGACTTCTTCTCTGAAACTAAGCATGGTATAGCACCCATAATGCAATGGTAGCATCTTTATAGGGTGGGGATTCAAAATTGTGCAAATGATGGGGCTGACCCCCAGGGGGCCTGAGGGGCGGGGTCGAAAGTGGCCAATTTGGCTATTTCCATATAAACGACTTCTTCTCTGAAACTAAGCATGGTATAGCACCCATAATACAATGGTAGTATCCTTATAGTGTGGGAATTCAAAATTGTGCAAATGATAGGGCTGACCCCCCGGGGGCCTGAGGGGCGGGGTCAAAAGTGGTCAATTTCCATATAAATGACTTTTTCTCTGCAACTTAACATGGGATTACGCTCATAATGCAATGGTTACATCCTTATAGGGTTTGGATTCAAAATTTTGCAAATGATGGGGCTGACCCCCCGGGGGCCTGAAGGGTGGGGTCAAAAGGGGTCAATTTAGCTATTTCCATATAAACGACTTCTTCTCTGCAACTAAGAATGGAAGAGCACTTATAATGCAATGGTAGCATCCTTATAGGGTTGGGATTTGAAATTGTACAAATGATAGGGCTGACCCCCGGGGCCTTAGACGGCAATAGATGCGAGGTCAAAAGGTCAATTAGGCTACTATTTTCATATAAATTACTTTGTCTCTGAACCTATGTATTGGATAGCATATTTGTATGGTATCAATAGCATCATTGTATGGTTGTGATTCAAAATTAAACTTTGGGAGTCAATTTTGCTTATTTTTCTAATTGTCTGAGTCTTGTGATAATTACTAACAAAAAACCAGGTGAGCGATACAGGCCCTCTGGGCCTCTTGTTATCTATATTTCACAGATCTGTATACCAGGTGTTACACATGTGTTTGCTTTTCTATCTATTTTGCTTTAGTTTTTATCACTTTTGTTCTTTGTTTATTCGCACAATTATTTAGCTTTTTAGGTCATCTGACCGAAGGTCAGGATGACCTATTGTCATCATGTTTTTTATCCGTTGTCGTGCGCCGTCCACCGTGCGTAAAACTATTTATACAAAAGCCTACTCCTCCTAAACCCTTGAGTGAATTACATCCATATTTGGTATGAAACATCCTTGGGGAAGAACAATCATATTTATATAAATGAGCCTGGTCCGACCCCTAGGGGCTGAGGGGTGGGGTCCCAAATGGGGAAATTTTCTTAATTTTAGCTTTAAAATCCTACTCCTCCTTCATTCTTGAATAGATTACATCTATATTTGTTGTAAAACATCATTGGGGACGGACAATCATATTTAATATAAATGAGTCTTGTCGGACCCCTAGGGGCTGAGGGTGGGGTCCCAAATGGGGAAATTTTCTTAATTTTAGCTTTAAAATCCTACTCCTCCTTCATCCTTAGATGGATTTCATCCATATTTGGTGTGAAACATCATTGGGGATGGACAATCATATTTTATATAAATGAGTTTGGTCCGACCCCTAGGGGCTGAGGGGGTGGGGCCCCAAAAGGGCTAATTTTCTTAATTTTAGCTTTAAAATCCTACTCCTCCTTCATCCTTTGATGGATTTCATCCATATTTGGTGTGAAATATCATTGGGGACGGACAATCATAATTTGTATAAATGAGCCTGGTTTGACCCCTTGGGGCTGAGGGGTGGGGCCCCAAAAAGGCAAATTTTCTTAATTTTAGCTTTAAAATCCTACTCCTCCTTCATCCTTGGATGAATTTCATCCATATTTGGTGTGAAACATTATTGTGGAAGGACAATAATATTTTATATAAATGAGTTTTGTCTGACCCCTAGGGACTGAGGGGTGGGGTCCCAAAAGGGCAAATGTTCTTAATTTTAGCTTTGGCCCACTCCTCCTGTTTCCAGGATTCATTTCATCCATATCTGGTGTGAAAATTATTTGGAAGGACAATAAGGGGTTTATAATAAATGAGTTTTTTGCTGAACCCTAGGCAAAAGGGGTTTCGTAAAAATTTTGTAGTTCTTAATATTAGCTGGCCCACTTCCTGTTTTCAGGTTTCAGTCTCCGATCTCAATGAAAATTGATCTATAGGGGTTTTAATTGATTCAGAAGGGGGAACTTTAGGTGAGGACAATCATATTTTATAAAGGACCGAGCTAAGACCCATTGGGATAGTACGGCGGAGGTCCAAAATGGGAGCTTTGCTGAAATTTGGCTTTAAAATCTGACTCCTCCTTATATTAATCCTTGAATGGGTTACAACCATATATGGATGAAGGGCTACCAAGTTTGTTCAACAAATGACATTTACCTATTTCAGAAACTTACATATTCAACTAAGGAGTTCCTTATATTGTTTATATTAATCGTTAACCAATACTTTATACTGTGACTTTGTTGTTTTGTGCCATGAGTCAGATGACCGTTAAGGCCCATGGGCCTCTTGTTTCCTTGAGATGTCTACTATGATTAGTAGTGGTGTCTGATTTGTTGGAACTACAGCAAAACATGTTTATAACAAATACCCTTAGGCCAAAAAAAGTCTGTTTAGGGTAACATTAGCAAAAAAAAAGAGGGTCGGTAGGTCGTGATTTAAAAAAAAAAAAATTGTGTCTTTCACTCTAAAGTAATCAGATCAAAATCCTGGTTTTTATTTTTTTTTTGGCTTAGAAAAGTGAGGAAAAAAATTAGGGTTGGGGGTAAAAAATTAGGGTCAGTTGGGTAACCCTAAAACAGACATTTTTTTGGTCCTTATAAAGAATTCATAGTTTCATATACATACTGTACTGTACCCATCAAAGCTTTACTCTAGAGAACATACCTTCGCCATGAGCCAAGAAAAAGACAATTAACGACGCCATACGAGATTTTCGATATTGTAAAAATGATGTCATTCAGTTGAATGTGACGTCACTTTTTTTGCGGGTTTGAATGACATTTCATTCACCGGAGGGTTAAAGTTCTGGGTCAAGTTAGAAAAAGTTTCATCAGATGTGAAACAAATTCATGTGATTATACTGACGGATAAAGCATTTTGTATTGACGGCTTAAGCACAAGTTTATCCGGCAGTAGATATTGGTCAGTATGTGTGACAGTTGAAGGATATAACAAATTATATACTTATAACAAAGTAGATGTTTGTCCCCACATGTGTGTTATAGCCGTGCTTTGTCCCCACATGTTTGTTATAGCAGTGCTTTGTCCCCACATGTTTGTTATAGCCGTGCTTTGTCCCCACATGTTTGTTATAGCCGTGCTTTGTCCCCACATGTTTGTTATAGCCGTGCTTTGTCCCCACATGTTTGTTATAGCCGTGCTTTGTCCCCACATGTTTGTTATAGCCGTGCTTTGTCCCCACATGTTTGTTATAGCCGTGCTTTGTCCCCACATGTTTGTTATAGCCGTGCTTTGTCCCCACATGTTTGTTATAGCCGTGCTTTGTCCCCACATGTTTCCGTGGTTATAGCACACGGTGCTTTTGTGACCCCACATTTTTGTTATAGAGCCGTGTCTTTGTCCCCACACACATTGTTTGTTATAGCCGTGCTTTGTCCCCACATGTTTGTTATAGCCGTGCTTTGTCCCCACATGTTTGTTATAGCCGTGCTTTGTCCCCACATGTTTGTTATAGCTGTGCTTTGTCCCCACATGTTTGTTATAGCCGTGCTTTGTCCCCACATGTTTGTTATAGCCGTGCTTTGTCCCCACATGTTTGTTATAGCCGTGCTTTGTCCCCACATGTTTGTTATAGCCGTGCTTTGTCCCCACATGTTTGTTATAGCCGTGCTTTGTCCCCACATGTTTGTTATAGCTGTGCTTTGTCCCCACATGTTTGTTATAGCCGTGCTTTGTCCCCACATGTTTGTTATAGCCGTGCTTTGTCCCCACATGTTTGTTATAGCTGTGCTTTGTCCCCACATGTTTGTTATAGCTGTGCTTTGTCCCCACATGTTTGTTATAGCCGTGCTTTGTCCCCACATGTTTGTTATAGCCGTGCTTTGTCCCCACATGTTTGTTATAGCCGTGCTTTACTGTAGAACCTTCATTATGGTTGTGTGCTGGGAAGGTTCATGATATTACTATTTTATCGTCTTCTTTACATTATGTTGAATGGTTACGTTGATTGATTGTTGGAGCTTAACGTCCTTGTTCCAGTTATAACTGAGCTTAGTATGAATACGACTTGGGTAAAGTACGATTTACAGTCAATTAGTCCCACCACCCGGTCATTATGACGTCACAAAAATCATGTCAAATGATGACTTCATAATCACTGGATGGTGGGACAAATAGACGGTAAATTGTATTTTACCCACTTTGTTTTGGGATCTAAAAAACCCTATATTGTTTTGTGTGTACGAGTCCTCATTTTATAATGACGCTGCTCGTTAGTCATAATGAAATTTTCATTTATGGTTTGAATGGAAGGGTTATTACATAGCAGAAAACAAATCATTAGGTATAGATATTTTTGTTCCTTGATTGTCTGTAATCTATCCTAATAGAATTAGTATATGTTTATGATTGATAAAATCAAGGTATATCTATTTCAGGGCTTCCACTTCATACCTTTTATGTATTATTTTATATAAAATTCACAAAATTACGTTTTGTGCATGCAATGTTTATTAATGAAGAAACCTCTCTAAAATCATTTCATATCCATGTATTCTAAACCAACTGTTTATTGCATCTACATTTCAAAATTTTATGGAGATTTACTAAATTCATCTTAATTTTGAGATTTGCTGAAGTAAATCACATGACAGTTGGGTGACAGTCATCGGATGTATCAAACATTGACAAAAATCAATTCAATAGGTTCATAAAATGTATATATATTTTGATGTTTAATCAAATTCTTTACTTCTTATGCTTGGTCTTATCTCATTAATTGGTTTAAATCCAACAACAACCATCTAGTTTCAATGCTTCCCTGTCATTCATTTTCTTATTGACAGACCAGACTTGGACAAAACATTTTTTTGTAGATTTTTGGGAAATACTCAATGAAACTTCTGTCAAAAGTGAATTGTGATAAATGATTTTCACAAAATTCTCATGCTCAGGTAACCTCTTTCCAGGTTGATATTGTAGTTCAATTCAAATCAATTCACAAACATGTTTAGATTTTTTGCCCTTTCCCTTGGTCCATGTTCAACAACATCCATTAACTTTAAGGAATTCATTAACTTTTCCATAGCAAAGCAATAGAAGTTTAAGCAAAAATCTTATGATGAAAAACTTTCTTTTTACTTCTATATATAATGCTTTTCTTGGTAGAATTTCAAGTTAAGCGATTCTTTAAGGGATGTTGATAAAACTGGGCAATATTATAATTACATGTACGTTACCAAATCTTTCTTTTGGCATTTTGTTCTTTCAATTTTTTGATTTTTTTTTGCTTTTAGGATTCTTGATTCACTCTTTTGTGACTTATCCAAACTCTAATCTATTTGATATGTAACATATTATGTAATGGACTTGATCCATTAAATTTATTTTATTTCTGAGCTTAAAATGACTGTGTTTATTAGGTCTGACTGTGTTAATTAGGTATGTGAGTTCCAATCAAATATGTTATCTTCTTTATTCTACTGTAGTTGTTTTAGGAGCAAACTGTTTGATACAGCAGTATTTATAAAGGTGTCTTTAAGATGGGTTGGTGCAAATTCTGTCTGAACTCATCACATTTTATTCATATTTGTCTGACTTGTTCATAGTGTGAGCTTTGCATTTATAAATTTTGAGGCCACGGTGGTTAAGATGTCCCGACATGTTACCACATGCTCTCCACCTCTGCGTGACAGGTTTGAATCCCATGTTGGGCAGGTGCCAGGTATATAAGCTTATAACTTACACAGCACAGGGAAAGCACAAAGAATAAAATATGGTTGTTGAGAACGAAAAATAAGTTGAAGCATGTAGCAATCCATCTGTATGTGAATACTCAATGTATGAATTTATAAGTAAGTAACAGTTATATCGATCATTTTGGCATTGTTTTTTCCCTGGCTTAAAAGTCTTCTTGAATATTTCATTTTCAACTTGTGCAAATTTTTCTTGGTAGGTTATAAGTAGGTAGCTGAAACTAGGAAATGTCAAACATCCCTTGAATTTCGAGAACGTGCAGCAATACAATACACCACACTTAGTTATTAGTATTTGTAGAAAATAGTATATGTATAAAAAAAATTTTGATACAATTGTTGTGCTGATTTGAAGATTTCTGGAGTGCTATATCTCATAGTTAGATCTAAAGCAATTGAATATTTCTGGAAAGTGCTATTTCTCGTAGTTAGATCTAAAGTAATTAAGGATTTCTGGAAAGTGCTATTTCTCGTAGTTAGATGTAAAGCAATGACAATGACAGTAGTGTTGTTTAATCATTTTTACCATAACAATCATCATTTCTCCTTTTAATCCCACCATCATTAGATAGTGGGCTATTCAAATCGCCTTTAGTCTGTGGTCCGTCTGTACATTAACATTTCTTGTTATCGCTATTTCTTTTGTGCCGAAGGGATCTTTCTCAAGTTTCATATGAAGGTTTCTCTAGGGCTCTAGTTGTGCATATTGCATTTTGGGACCAATCGGCCAACAAGATGGCCACTAGGCACCTATCTTAAATTTTGTGCATAATGCGTTTTGGGACAGATTGGTCAACAAGATTGTTGCCAGGCCGCCATCTGGGATTTCGGTAGTTTAAGTTTGTTACGACAACTTCTCAAAAAGTACTGCAGTGATCTGTCTCAAATTCCATATGTAAGTTCCCCTATGGCCCTTTGATTTTGATAGTAAAAGTTTGAAAAGTAGAGAAAAGATCCATCTGTCAGTTGTCAGACATAGATCAATCATTGGTGGGCACCAAGATTCCTCTGGAATCTCTTGTTATTTTGTGCAATAACAATTGCTCTTATAGAGTGCTGCTTTTGTTTGTACTTCACTTCTTTTCGTCAAACAAAGTCGTCATGTCATCATTTGGTACATTCCTGATTGATACAGTATGAGTTAGCATACATCAAATATTTATGTAGAAATGATTGCTCACTACATGTATGTATTGTTTAGCCACCATGGCTGGCTGTTCAAATCGCCTTTCGTCCGTGGTCCATCCTTCCATCCGATAACACATCCGGTAACAATCATTGTTACCGTTGGATTTTGATCATTGAAGTTTGGTACCACTATTTGTTAATAAAGTGCTGAAGCCATCTGTCTCAAATTTTACATGCTCAGCTTGTTCCCCTAGGGCCATAGTTTTGCATATTTTGGGACTGATCGGTGAACAAGATGGCCGACAGGCCGCCTTCTTGTATTTTGATAGTTGACTTCGATACCACTATTTCTCAGAAAGTACTGAAGAGATCTGTTTCAAATTTCATCTGCATGTTCCCTTAGGACTCTAGTTGTACGTATTGCATTTTGAGGCCGTTGGTCAACAAGATGGTCGACAGGCCACCTAGTTGTGCATACTGCATTTTCATAATTGAAGTTTGTTACTGCTATATATCCCAGAGAGTACTCAAATTTTATATGTAGCTTGTGGTCAAACTTGGAAAAACAGAGAAAATATCCCTCTCTTTATTGCCAGATGTAGATCATTCTTTGGTGGGCCCCAAGATCCCTCTGGGATCTCTTGTCTATCTACGTAAGATGCTTTATTTCATCATTGCTTTCTAAGATTAATGTTGTTAGTGTTAAAAAAAGATATTTTTGGTAATAATAACACGTTTCTAATGTAATTGACTCCATACAGATTGTTTAAAGAGACGCCGTCTGGGCCCGGTTACGATCTTGTATCAATGATATGTCCAATGATACTGTATTCAGTAATTTGCCTGATCATGTTGTGAACAGTTGATCATTGATATACAGTTTAAAGTGATGATGACTATTTTACTGTCATATTTCCAGTATTTAAACGCAAATAAATCATACAAAAATTAACATTTGTTTTTGTTATTTGTTTTTGTTATGGTTTTGAGTGGAAGTGAAAAATAAAAGCACAGTTTGTATACATCAATGTTTGTTTTATTGTGTAAAATAAGGCAAAACATGTTATACAATCTGATTAAAATACAGATCCTCATAACCACTCGGTTATATAGAGAATCTGAGAACATCCCATAAAGGGTCATGTTCGGATGACCTTTATACAAAGTGTACTTCAGATCGCATACATTTTCTACACATTGCTACGTCAATTGATAACGCCATTTCGTCCCAGTATGTAAATATACTTTTAGCTTTGTTGTGCTCTTTGGGCGAGATGACTACATACACGTGACCCGGTAAGGGATGTTGTCAGATCCTCTTATCGAACGTCGTGATAATAAGGATATGTATTTTCATAAGATTGAATGTTATAATGAGCATATTTGAAATAATAACTTTCTTGCTACAAAAGATATTCCACAGCAATTACAGTTTAGGCTATAAAACAATCATTTGTGGTTATAATAATTGATGTAAACATTAGACTTTCACTTTGATACCAGTTTTATCAAATTTATGAACGGAACAACATTCTGATACAACATGTGCGCTCAGATAAGGTCTTTCCTTATTTGCCAAGATAGGTTAAGACATTGGAGTTTTACCATCTAATTAAGTGGAAGAATAGACTGTTAAAGGTACAGATGACCTCAATACTAAAAGGACTTGACGGTCATGACACCGAAGAATAAATCCGAGAAAGATAAAATGCTGAAGATAAAATAATCGGCAGGCTGTTTTGGAATATACCTTCAAAAAACTAGAGAAAGTGATCGGAAGCAGGTTTGGAATACACATGCAAAAACAAAACTAGAGAGAAAGTGATGAGAAAGTGATCGGAAGCAGGTTTGGAATACACAGGCAACAACAAAACTGGAGAGAAAGTGATCGGAAGCAGGTTTGGAATACACAGGCAACAACAAAACTGGAGAGAAAGTGATCGGAAGCAGGTTTGGAATACACAGGCAACAACAAAACTGGAGAGAAAGTGATCGGAAGCAGGTTTGGAATACACAGGCAACAACAAAACTGGAGATCGGAAGCAGGTTTGGAATACACAGGCAACAACAAAACTGGAGAGAAAGTGATCGGAAGCAGGTTTGGAATACACAGGCAACAACAAAACTGGAGAGAAAGTGATCGGAAGCAGGTTTGGAATACATAGGCAAAAACTAAAGAGACAGTGATCGGAAGAAACATTGGAATACTCGGGCAAAAACCTAAAGAGAGAGAAGCAGGAAGCAGGATTGGAATGCGCAGACAAAAACCTGAAGAGACCCTAGTCGGATGCAGGTTTTGGAATATAGGCAAAAACCTATAGAAAAAGTTGTCAAGAGGGGTTGGAATGCAAAGGGAAAATCGAAAGGCAAAATGGTTGACAAGCAGATGTGGAATAAAAAGGCACAAAGCTAAAGAAAAAGTAGTCGGCAAGAAGGTTAGGAATATACAGGCAAAAACCTTAAGAAAAGGTTGCCAGGTGGGTTTATAGACAAAACCTAAAGAAAAAGTGGTCGCCACGAAGGTTTGGAATACACAGTCAAAAAACTTTAAAGTGATCAACAAGAAGGCGTGTAAGAATTCTTTCTCATAGTTTATATGAAGGCAATCATTGGGTCCTAGTTATATATAATCTATCATCAAAACGAGTGACTAGCTTTCATGTACAGTTAACATAATATAGTATTGTATGAATAGTAGAAATACGTCTCTTATTCAAACTGATACAATATGTACATTATTCCATCGATACATTATATAATGCCTATGAGCAAAAGCTTTGGTATTTTATAATCTGGTTCCTTCAGATCACTAATCTTTCAGGAGGTTGTACCATCAAATCAATATATACACTGCAATGCTTTACTGATTTGAAGTATACACAAGTGTAGTGTCATCCACGATATGTACACTAGCATAGACACACAAAACCTTATTTGTTCAGTTGCTATCTCAAGATAACGTTTACGAGATATATATAATACTACACACAAATGTTCTATTATCTGGTCCCCAGAGATGGTCCTCGGTACTCCAGGGATTACAATCATATCCGTTATAGTAACATTTAGAATATCTACGACAGTTTTTATCACACCTTATTGTACCCACCGCCTTTACATTTGCCTATAGTGAACATGACACCGTCCTGAAATAGTAAGGAGGATAAAAAAATGAAGTCTAAGAACAAAAGAAGTACAATATAAACAGTAAAGATAGTGAAATAAATGGACCATTAGAATTTGTACAAATTATCTTTTTGTAGAAAATGCTCTTTCAAGA
Organism: Argopecten irradians; assembly: GCF_041381155.1. NCBI lineage: Eukaryota > Metazoa > Mollusca > Bivalvia > Pectinida > Pectinidae > Argopecten > Argopecten irradians. The sequence goes on from NC_091135.1 coordinate 24,153,606, forward strand.
AAAAATGAAAAAAAAATAGAAAATGTGAATATCGTTTCCTCTTCCTTTTATTAAAGACATTGACATTTGACACTGATAAAAGTTAACCTATGGCCGTGAGGACATGAGTTTGGTTACTTACCTTAACAAGCCCAGGTAAACTTCCCCAGAACGACACATTAGGTACAACTTCTGTACCCTGCGCATGGCGAACCATCTTCATATATAATATACCTCCGACCATGTACGAAAATCCCAGCGATAGAACTCTGCAAAATAGATAGATATATACTGGTGAATATTACCTTGACGAAAATTTGATCATTTTCGTCCACACTGTCGGAATCCGTGCTATCTGGAATATCACTGTTGTTTGTACTTCTTTGGCCAGCTACTACTTTTAAGTAGTATATATCGTGATATAAAACACTGCATATATGTCCTACTATGGGTGATATATTAATATCAATTCTCTATCAGAAGACAAACTGAAGTGTGATATTATGTCTCAAATAATAATTCTAGTAGTAAAATTGATATGACCATTTCAAGGAAGTTTATCAAATTACTGAGCAGTTGTAATGTGTTTAAATTCTCCATCCAGTGTCTATGGAAATACTTACACAATGACGAGTATAGTCCCAATACTAATTCCCCCTTCTGATGATCCCCCCTTTTTAGGGCCCGGACCAGGATCTGGTCCAGGTCCCTTAGTGGTCGTAGGGTCTGGTGGCGGCGGTCCGCTTCCGCAACCCCCTGCACATGCGCATTTCGAGTTTACTGTGAATAACTGTTTGAATAAAATGAATTTGTTTGAACATTTATAAAACTGTAATTTTTTTCACCAATAAGATAAATAAAACGTTGTTTTTTCAACGCTTATTACTACCCACAAGATATATATATGTGTACAAGATATATATATATGTGTGTGTGTGTTTTGTTTAATTTTAGACTTCTAACCTGATATTAAGTATGGATAAAAATTTAAACATTCACATATATTTTCGTTTCCAAATCCCTTTCATTAAGACTGAACTTTTTTAATGTATGCATTAAATCTATAACAATGGAGAAGACTTTTGGTCTTACGTATGTTACAGATCCTGGTGCCGTCTCCCCGTCCGCGGACACCATTGGTGGATCAGCCGTAGGATTGCAGACCAAAGTAACGTCTGTCGTCCTATATACACAACAAATGGGTAAAACAACATGTCGATTATCAAAATATCGAGGCAAAAATGAAAACAAAACAATAAAAGACACAAATATAGCTTAACCCTCGGAACCAATACAATCTCTCAGTCTCTATGTCAACGACAGTGATGGTTAATAATATTACGGAAATATAGCATATGACGGCATTTCTAGTTGCAATGTAAACTTTGATATACCACACCATGGAAAGACATATTACATGATAAATAACCACATCTTGGAATGTTCTACACTTAACCTTGATGTTGATGCGACTTTGTCTCCTGTCAATCAATCCTTGGCACGTTTAGCAACAAATCTTATTAAAATTATACTTTGATCTTCACACCTCCCAAATAAACGTATACTCCCTGTTGATGTAACAGAAAGGGGGTTAAACAGAACAGCGCGGAGATCATAATTAATCAGATTATTTTTTTGTAATGATGCGGAGTTCCTTATCACTGTTTCTCTCTTAATGTAAATTACTTTGCCGAGCAACCAAGATGAGCTAGTCGTATCTACATGTGTTTAGCCAGTGAGATACTGTTTTCCTATCTTATCTACTGGCATAATTATGATTTACATGGCTACCCAGGCAATACAACCGCGTGACGTTATTGCGTCAACATTTTCATAGTAAAATTACAATTTTCTCAGTGAATCTTACTTTCAGAAATTATGTTGGTGTTACAACTACAAAGAATGCAAACAGCGGGGGTTGCGTTAAAAAGATGAATGTGTTTTATGTTTGGAGCATTGACTTGCGGTCGCGGTGATATCATAATTGTAAAATTGTAATAAAATATCAGAGAACAATAACCTTTATACGTGGATAGAGATATTCTACCCTCGAAAATCTACCCTCGAGGTTACAAAATGTTGTAAAATCCTCGTCAGGCCTTGGGTTTAGCAGCATTTGGTGGTAACATATCCCTATCTTTATATAATACACACATATGAAAGAGTGACACTATGGTACTATTATAAATGATGATATTCTTCTCTTGTCTCCAGTTAAACAAGTCACTCGACTTTCTCATTGTGTCGGCTTGCTCACTAGTTAATCATGATTCCCCGATGTATTTGCCTTACCTCGTGAGACCGTTTCCGTCTATATTTGTGTATTTGATGTGGACCTGATTTAGAGAATCTACCTCGAAGCCAACATTTGTGGCATCCCCAATCTGGTAACTGCCTGTTCCATCGGCCAATATCTGACATGCCTGAAACGGGACATTGTCATCAACAGATGGGAAATTCTGCATTGTTCAAGGAGTGTTGATTACAACGCTCCCATTAATTGTTAGATATTGAGATTAGTTGATTTTAGATGTTGAACAATATTTAAAACTATCTTGGCTGCGAATGTTCGCTTCTTCTAAAAATAATTTTTGACATCCCAGTTTCATGCAGCGATTGTCCTTATCATCCCAATATTCTATTTTTGCATATTACACAGTTAGTTCCCTGACGGGTAAGTATAGATTGTAACGTCATTATTTTACGAGCACAATTCACGCCGTTTTCTCCAAAAAAATATGACGTTACGCTCAAAAACAAAACAAATGTTGCCACAGATATGTTTAAATAACTTTCGAGGATTTACAATAAAAATGAATACACATTAACCTTACCGCTGCGTTTGCACAGGTCATCTCATTGAATGGGTAACACATGTTTAGAGAGTACAGCTGACCGTCGGCGCTAGTCATATCCTGGAACCTATGGAAGAGAAATAGAGATTACTTTAGCTTCAAGGAAATTAGACGAAGCTATATCATTTAACAAGCTAAGAAGGATGTTGATATCTTGGAATGTAAGGTAAACAAATATACAGACAATAATAACAAATATCCCACCCTTGAAACGTTCTGATTATACTGTTCTTTTAAAGAAACTTCTTAATTAATTTAGTAATGCAAGCTCTATTTACCTGGTTAGCAATATTCTCTAATCAGATTGGGGAACATTTTCATATTAATGTTAGACATAATCTAAAGTTATTTATTTTGGCGCAATTATTTTAGCGGAAATTCTATCTATATTAGGTAAGCGCAATGATAATTTCGAGTTCTTTTATAGTTCATAGTCATCGTGCTTCGTCCGTCGTCGTCTGCCGTCCGTAAACTTTTCATTCAAACAACTTCTTCGAAATAACTAAAAGGCCAAGGGTACTCATATTGGGCCTGTTGTATGCTGGGATGAATGGCAACCAAGTTTGTTCAAGTGAATGACCTTGACCTGCATTCAAGGTCACAGGGGTCAAAAAGGTATTTTTTTCAAACAACTTCATCTCAATAACTAAAAGGCCCAGGGTACTCATATTTGGCCTGTAGCATGCTGGGATAATTGGCAACCAAGTTTGTTCAAGTGAATGATCTTGACCTTCATTCAAGGTCACAGGGATCAAAAAGGCTATTTTTTCAACAATTTCTTCTCAATAACCAAAAGTCCCTGGGTACTCATGTTGGGCCTGTAGCATGCTGGCTAACAAGTTTGTTCAAATGAATGACCTTGACCTTCCTTCAGCATCACAGGGGTCAAAAAGGCTAAGATTTTTAAACAACTTATTGTGTTAACAGTCAGATGATCGTTAAGGCCCATTCGGCCTCTTGTTTCCACAATGGCTGTATTTAGTTGTAATACTATGCGTAGAGAAAGTTACCACCAAAATATGTACGTTTATACGTACCATTTGACTGGCATTAAAGAATACCGCTTTTAATAGTTATGTATTTATAAGAATTATGATTATAATGATTATAAAATCATAAAGTACAAATATCATCTTTATTTAGAATCTGTATATCATTAATTGAATTCTCAAATAAGATAAATGAAAATGTGTAATGATTTGTTCTGTCTGTCAACCAATGATAATGTTTCAATGAAGTTCCTGGTTCTTAATTATATGTGACGTAATCGCCACGTGCAGTGTTTTGTGGTCTCGTGATTTGTTGACAAGTGGGGTCAGGAGTTCTGCTGACACACGAACAATGTAATTTATCTCCGTGATTTGTTTACATTTTTAGACCTATTTTCTAGGGCGCGGTGGTGAAACAATTCAGAGTAAATAAGGTGATTACGTGATTTTGGTTTGAATTAAAACTTCATATCATGTTATACCAAAACGTCATCTATTTATCATATGTCGAAATGCGATTTTACTTTTGCGAATTTTGTGGAGCAAGGCGCTCCGAAAGTGCCAACGTCCTTTGATGAAGAAGCTTACAGTCAGGGTCGTGTTAAAAATAAATATGCAGAAATGCTTTAATTTGTCCAGATAATGATTCAGCATAATATCAGGTATGAAGAACATTATTTTCAAAAACACAAATTACGACAATACTTTCCAACGGAGATTAAATAAGTATACATTGCTCATTTGTAGCGAAATCATTATCACCTGTACCAAGGTAACTATACATATATATACAGTATGATATTGATACAAGTAAGATATGAGCGCTGAATGGCCCAGGTGTTGTAAAAATGACAAAAGTAACTACAGTTTATCAACAATGTCGTCAATATCTTTTAAAATCAATTTGACAATGTTTGTCATTAATACCTAGCTATGTTTTTACCTTCGGACTCAACATGAACGAGTTTTAAAATTAACTGAAAATAATGTTTTCATTAGACAAAAGTAAAATTTAAATAAAAAATAACTGAGCGTTACTGAGCTGTTACCATTATACAAATATCCTTACATGGCTGTTCCGTCGTTTTTGCCGAGAGAAGAAACATCAACATCGCCACTGCCATCGTCCATCTGACAGGAACACATATCTTTTTGTGTACAGGTCAGTGCTCGTGTCCCGCTTACCAGTGCTAAACACACAACCACACCTACTGTCCAATACATGGTGTACCGCGAAAATAACAAATCTTCAGAATTACGGATCTCGCAGTATAATCCAGTATCGGTCGAAACACAAACTATTATTTTAATTGTTACGCCTGCATCAGGAAGGCTACTATGGGTGTCATATCTGTATAGTGATGTGTGGTACTGATAACTGATCCCAGTCACATGAAACCTCTGTATAGATTACAAATAGTTATCTGAAACATGTTTACCAGGTAGTCATATATAAATATATATATTCTATCTAATGACGTAGATGTGTAATTAGCCATGCCTTCAAAAAAGTGACCATGGGGAATCCCATTATCTATAATCAACTGTTGAACTGTCTAATCACTTTTGCATGTCCTCGATTTTAAATATTCAGTTAAACATACCCAGGTCACTGGAACATAAGGTAAATGTATATCAGAGGTTGTCAATTGTTGTAACTTTTCTGTCCGGAATATAGAGCGTAAGAAATGTACATGCTGCCACTATTGCATGATCACTTTGGGATCTTGTCTTTCTCCTTCTTTAGGTCACCCTTGACAACTCCTCGCGTTTGGTCTTCGAATAGAGCATTTGTTTCTGTAATGAAAGCTCTACGTTCTGTCCACTGGTGGAGACACACATATTTCATAATTTTACACATATTTCCGGCCAGTGGATGGAATGATTTGGATTCTACGGAATTTTGGATATGGGTTCTACGGAAGTCGCACTAGAAGTTGAGGACGCGCAGTGACTACCAACTCAACAATAGGACCACTACAGACGTGTTCGCTGTACCAAGCATAAACTCGTTTAGGGCCATGCATTAATACTACTAATAGTGATTGATAGAATATCACAAAGCGAGGACCGTGTTCAAGGGAAGGCCCGTTAGTTTTGATGATCACTACTGATTGCTCACGAGAAGACCAGTTAGTTTGGATGACCACTACTGATTGCATACGGGAAGACCAGTTAGTTTGGATGACCACTACTGATTGCATACGGGAAGACCAGTTAGTTTGGATGACCACTACTGATTGCTCACGGGAAGACCAGTTAGTTTGGATGACCACTACTGATTGCTCACGGGAAGACCATTTAGTTTTGATGACCACTACTGATTGCTCACTGGAAGACCATTAGTTTGGATGACCACTACTGATTGCTCACGGGAAGACCATTTAGTTTGGATGACCACTACTGATTGCATACGGGAAGACCATTTAGTTTTGATGACCACTACTGATTGCTCACGGGAAGACCAATTAGTTTGGATGATCACTACTGATTGCTCACGAGAAGACCAATTAGTTTGGATGACCACTCTGATTGCATACGGGAAGACCATTTAGTTTTGATGACCACTACTGATTGCTCACGGGAAGACCAATTAGTTTGGATGACCACTACTGATTGCTCACGGGAAGACCATTTAGTTTTGATGACCACTACTGATTGCTCACGGGAAGACCATTTAGTTTTGATGACCACTACTGATTGCTCACTGGAAGACCAATTAGTTTGGATGATCAGCAAACGTATCCGCCACCGTCAACTAAATCACTGTTTTGGTGAACTGAGAAGATGTATATTTTTCGAAGACGTTTAAGGAACACTTGAAGAAGTGATATAAGGCATTAGATAGGCTTCGGCAGCAATACCTTCTTTCATCAAAGTTATATATACATAATTCAATTTTGCTTGTTACGAGCATTTTCATTGGCTTAAAAATTTACTTTATCAGCCCATAAAGGAAAAAATGGCATCGTCGTTTATGACGTTGCTTCTGATTGGCTGAATTGAGACGACGTAATGATTTCATAGACAAAAGTGTCCCGAAATGAATTTGGAGTATTCAAGAGATTATCTTTAGTAGGAAGGATTAATTTTAATATTTTGTTTATATCATGGAGATATATAACACAAAAATCTGAGTGTACTCTCATCATAGCCCGCTTCGCGGTTTATTTAGAGTCCACTCAGATTTTTGTGTTATATCTCCATAACATAAAAAAATATATTCAAATTATTCCTAAATGTATATCTAGGGATCACAGTCAGCCAAAAGGTAATTGAAACCGATTCTGAGAAATGCTCAGATATCTCGTTAGACCCGTTTTGTCCAAAAGACTTTCAAGAACCCGGACTCTACGGCACGCGAAGATGTTATACCTATTACCGATCTAAAGTTTGCGCCGACCCCGACAAAGTAGGAATCTATCAAAAGAGACTGAGTCAGAGGAGAAGAAAAAAAAAGCTTTTACCAGACTAAAGGATATATACATTCTCTGGCCTATGCACAGACAAGTGTGCCAAGCTGCAGGATGTTATAAAGACAAAAATGGTTAGCAACTCTGTCAGGGTACGACTTCACTATCGAGTACAGGACTAACAATTCTAACATTGCTGTCGATTTATGAATTAAGATGTGAAAACCAAGGGACTTGCAAACATGTATGTTATGGAAATAAGCCGAAAAGTGTACAATATGTGGGAGAGAAAACTGATCCATTAAACATAGCAACTCTTTGTGTAAATAAAGTACAGTTTCAACTTTTAATTTAAGCCAGATTATTTAAAGCCAGATTTTTTGCCTTTGTGTATGACCTCAGGTAGCTCTACCTATATGCGTTCAACCATATCAATGTCATTCATCACATATAATACAGATAAAGGTTACGAATTATGTTGTTGGTTTTGCACTTATTTTCCCGTTGTTTCAACCACGTGTCATTACCTTTGCCTGTGTTATATGTGATAAATAGCATAGTTACATAATGCATGCACGAAGAATGAATTTTGAAGGGCACAATTCAATCCTGGACATTCATTTGCACCATGCCATTTGCACCTCTGTTTGGAGAATAGGATGATGGAAAAAGGTTCAAAAAGTAACATAACTGGAGAAATTATAAAGTCATAATTAATTTGTATGCCAACACCAAAGCGTGTGTCAAGAAAGTAAATGAACTGTCATGATTATTTGATTGTAATATTGGTCTAAAACAAGGGGAAATTTGTCACCTTTTTTATATGCGATTTATCTAAATGATTAAGAAGACTTTTTTTCATGAAAATGACGCCAGTTGTCTAGAAACTATGAAAGGCTTGAGTGATGATGTTGGATTGTTTATTAAGATGTTTCTTATCCTTTATGATGATGACACTGTTATTATTTTCGAATCAGCATACAATCATACAGACCTTATTGAATATGTTTGAAATATACTGTAATGACTGAAAACTTACGGTTAATACGCAAAAAACTAAAGTTGCTGTATTCTCAAACGGAAGTGTCAAACACGTTTGCGCTTTTTATTTTGCAATGAAGAATTAGAAATATTGGAATCTTTTACATACTTAGGCATTTTATTTAACTTATTTAGCTAAAGCAAAAAGTAAATTAGCGGAACAGGAGAAAAAAAATTATTTGCTGTTTGCAAAAAAAAATTAAAAGAAATATTTCTCTGCCAGTTGATTTACAACTGAAGATTTTTGACACACTGATACAACCTACCCTTTTATATTCCGTTGATTTATGGGGTTTTGAGAATATTACTATTATTGAAAAAAAAAATCACTTGCAATTCTGTAAACGTAGCTTAGGTTTGAGACGTAGTACACCAAACTTTATGGTCTATGGTGAATTTGGTAGATATCCGTTGAGTATTGGAGTGAAATGTAGATATGGTCATGTTTTGGTATAATTTAATTTCCACTGATAAATTGTCAAGCAAAATTTATAAACTAATGTACCAGTTGCATGTAAATGGAAACATAAGTTTTAAATGGATCGATTTTGTTCGAATTATTTTTATGAGACAGGCTTAAATTTTGTATGGAATATGCAGGAAGCTTGTACATAGAACAAAATACATTTAAAATCTACCATTAAACAAATACTTCAGGATCAATTTATTCAAAGGGGGTTTGATGATATGAATTTGTCATCAAAAGAAAATATGTATACAGTTTTTAAAAACGCTTTTTAAATAGAGAATTATCTATTGAAATTGAATGAAAAAGATTGAAAAAATATTGTTAAATTTCGTACTTCTAAGTTACATTTGCTCATAGAAAAGGGACGATGGGCTAATATACCACGCAATGAAAGAATTTGACCCCTTTGTTCTGACGGTATTGGTGACGAATTTCATTACTTATTTAAGTGTACACGCATATCAGTTCATCAAATTCGGCAAACACATATACCAAAATATTATTTTACGAACCCTAATCTAACAAAAACGAAAGGTCTAATCTAACTCTGTAACGTACGTATTCTTTCGCATCTTAGCAGGTTTATAGTGTTATAGTGCGGAAGTTTGGGGTTTTCATAAAGCCTTTGATATAGAAAATGTTCATTTATTTTTTTTGTAAAAAAAAAAAATACTAGGGGTAAAAAATGATCACTTGTAATAATTTTGTATATTGTGAACTCGGAAGATTGCCATCCATTGTCAACATTAAGAAAATTAGTATAATTAAGTACTGGCTTAATTAAGATTCGTAATTCACATAACTGTACATGTGTATTAATTATAAGAGCTTGCTATGAAGACAGAATATGATGACAGTTTGATTTTGAACGTCCGGGGGGGGGGGGGGGGGGTAATAAATTAGGAATAACATATCTCTGGAATGATATGATAGAAGATGATAAAGTTACTTATAAAATTATTGAGAATAGATTTTACGATGTTTAATTTCAAATATACAAACGATATCAAAGGGGTTTCTTTATAGACATCTTATAGATAAATTAACTCTTCAATTTTACTTATCGAAATCAATTCATAATTCACATAAGAAGAATATTGCACGTAATATAAGACTAAGTTCACATAACTTAAATATTGAACAAGGGAGATATAGGATTCATCAGAGAATTCAAAGATTGTGTGAGGTATGTAATGCTAAAGACATTGAAGGTGAATTTCACTTTATACTTATATGTAATTGTTTCTTTGAATTAAGAAAAAAAAAACAAAAAAACATATTAAATCACATTATTATAGACGTCCTAGTGTGTTTAAGTTGGTGCTTTTAATCTTTTATTATCAAACCAGAACATAGGGGAACTAAACAGGTTAGGAAAATATACAGATTTGGCTTTAAAGCTACAAGATAATTTAATTTCTAATTTAAATTAATTAATATTGCAATGTTTTTGAATGTGCATTATAAACCATTGATACTATGTCTTATGCAATGGTATATATATATACATACTTAATCATACAATGTACCTGTTTTATAGTAATTTGTTTGTCCAGCACTGTGTGCATTGCTATATTGTAAATATTTACGTCAACTCTCCGATGTGTTAAAATCATGGAAATAAAAGAATCTGAAATTAATGCTGCTGATATGTACTTCAAATTGAAATTCTGACAACACACAATGGAATTTACAGTGAATTTTGTGAAATTTGTGTTCTTTAAAAATTTAGATTAAAATCTGTTCCTAGTCATTTTCTTTGGAATTTAATTGTTTTCTATTTTTGAATAGTCCTGGTTGTTTGTTGTGCGTTCACAAAATTATGAGATTATGCCCGGAGGCCTACCTTTTAATGTCTTATAAGTGACTCTCTCATATTAGTATCACATATCAGACAGTAAAAGGTAACATATAGGACAGTTACAGGCAATGGTCTGATAATCCTGAACTTAAAGTACAGAAACAACAATAGATGACATCACAGCTATGTTTTAAGGTTCGTTATAAACATTGGCCATAGCACATAATACTATCTTTACGCTACGGAAGATTGGTTATACGTATGAATATTTTTGTTAAAAATGTAATCAAATAAACATCCAAGCTTGCTAATTCTGGTAGAGCATATACGAATATTACGAATAGCAGTAGGCCCAGCACGAATCCTTGACGGAAGCCCGATATACATTATGACAGATAGATGTCTGGTTTAGGACATCTTTCTGTCATGATGTCTAAGTCTGGTTTTAGGGCCAGAGTATCTCGGGCTACCTTGACGGATTCCTGATGAGACGTCTATCCATTTGGAAAGAGTTTAATTTATTCCCCCGTGGTTATATACGTATCTAGATATCATCCTCACTTCATTACTGTGGCAGTCCAGTCATATATATCTGTACTACACATTAAAGTTATACCAGCACAAGTAACTAATATCATTCAAGTTTGTGTGTATAACAGCAGTAACTTTACACTTCCACAAACGTCTAAAGATATATACAGTAAAGTTTGAAATGATAAGGAATACTAAGGACGTTGGACATTCTCGTGAATACTTTAGTTCATCGTTGACATAATTATGTTGTGATAATGATTTAAAATTGTAAGATATAGGTAACTTAAAACTTAGAATTATTGAGATTCAACTTCCAGTTTTGGCCATTTGGCTTGTCAGTTTAAACATATAGACATATAATACAGGTGTGACACACGATGGAATCATATGATGTAATTTATGACAACCACTCGCCTCCAAATAACCCAACCAGCACACCTATATATTATATACACCCCGCTGTGGTTTGTGTAGTACAGGTAAATAACACCCTGCCGGGGGTAATTAGGACACCTGTAATTAACACACCCCTTGGTGATAGCTAGGTGTTGTACAGGTAATTGACATGCCAAATACCAACACTTTCTCTATTGTCAGGGGCGTAGTCAGGGTTAAAACAATGTGGATGCAATGTTATTCCCTGCCGAATTCCCTCCAAAGCAATTTGTCCCTGAACTGTGCAAACAATCCAGGAAACCGGATCCAATTTCTACGACTCAGCTTTTGATATATTTTACGATGATACGGATATCTTTTTGGATCTCAAATGTAATCAGAGATTTAAATATAATTATTATTTAAATCTCTGATGTAATTAACCATTTACAAGATGTAATTTGTGTAATATAATTGCATAACGAAAGTGTTGACATGTGTAGATTGATCTGTTATTCCAAGGTCCATGACAGATATTATGTTACGGCAACTAATGAGGGAGTTCCTCAGGGGGTTATTTTCCTTTTTTTTCTTTTCTTTAATTTTGTTACTTTATATAAATCAATCAAAGTTTAATTAATTATTGGCACAGATTGTCTTGACCAGATCAGAACATCTTTAAACGGCTTCTTTTACTCATGTCGTAGCCAGAAATTTGGTATTCAGTGTTATTAATGATACATAAAAAACATTTTTGGAAATTCGCCCAAAGAAATTTCGAAAGTGCTAATCTACATGTCTTAATATCTAAATAAAATGCACACATGCACAACATATAAACGAGATGGTGCAACACCAGAGGGGCCAGGCAATATTACCGGTAGTTTCATAAATTTCAGGGGGTCGAACGTGTATGAAGGTGTTATTTGGTATGCGAAGCAAATATGGCGTCGAAAGCAATCAATCGTGATCGGGATATCACTCCTGTATCTTCTATGCTTCATGCAACAGTTTTGTAAATATTGCGTTTCGGTGACAAAATGATTGCAGTTTCTAAAAATGCAAGAGAAATGCAAATACTGTCCTCACTGAACCCCCCCCCCCCAAGAAAAAAAAAAAAAAAAAAAAAAAAAAAAAAAAAAAAAACAAAAAACAACCAAACAACACCTGGGCACGGTACAGGACTTTGTTTGTTGAATATGAAATTGTTGTTCGTTAGAACGGCCGTATTATATACAGAATCCTGTAAAATAACTTATCAAACAATGTTTACCCAGTTTCCATTGTGAGAACGGGTACAACATAATTAATGTACGTCATTTCATGTCAATCATAACTTAAAAGCCAGCTATAGAAAGAAATGTAAAGCTAGTATTATTACAAAATCTAATTACTAACAAAAGTATGACGATTATATTTTTTGTTAGCCCGAGATACTCTGGCCCTGACACCAGACTTAGACATTATGACAGATATATGGTCTGGTTTAGGGCCAGAGCGCACTGCTATATCAAAACGTGGAATAAGCCGACACTGTTTGGTATCGGGCCAGGTCATCTCCGATTCAGACTGACCATCGAGAAGCACCACTTACTTTAGTCTATTCAACAATGAATAATTTATATCTACCCAAATATAGTATTTCGTCAAGATTAAAGGCGATTTGCATACTTTAATCTACTAGAAAATGGCGACGACAACGAGGGAAATTTAAAGTTGCGGAAAAGAAACTACTGTGTTGACACTAAAGAACGTGCATGTGTTATAAAATGGATGCATGGCTATATGTAGATAAATTATTCATTTGTTGAAAAGACCAAGGTAAGTGGCGACTCTTGGTGGTAATATTTTGTAAGCAGTCTGAATCGGAGATGACCTGGCCCGATACCAAACGGTGTCTGCTTATTCCACGTTTTTATATAGCAGTGCGCTCTTGCCCTAAACCAGACATCTATATAATTTATGTCATAATGTCTAAGTCTGGTGTCTCTATAGAGTATATGTCGGACTAGCATTTTTTGTATGAATAAAATTCATATGTACCTCCCGATTTTATGTACCATCTTCCCGTAGAGTTTCCATATTTCGCCGTTTTGGTAAATAAAGACGATTTAAATTTGGATCAAGGACTTACAAATCCTTGATGTGGATAGGCCTATACAAGGATTTATAAGTGAGACTCATATACGTCCTTGGCCTATTTTAAAGTAAGTAAATTCATGTTCGCGCACTGTCATTAAGCCAGTCATTTAAAACAACATTTTTCTATTTAATCCATCTCTTTGATACCCCACATGAAGTTGTTGTCCTTTAAATCCGTACTGAAAAAGGGTCTGACTACCGCTGTGGAATAAAATTTTATATTGCTTATCTAACGTCATGAAGCTTACCAAATTATCACTTGTTACAATAACTTACGAATGTTGTGGAAATATCGGGAGAAAAAATAAACAATCGACCGAATATTATTTGAATCTGAACATTTCTTCTAGCTTACTGTTTCAGTTTTTTACACCATAGGATACAGACCTATTCATCTTAATTGGGTCAAAGGTCAACGCACCTGCATATGTGCGCAGCAACAAGTGATGCTGACTGCCTGTTTACTACCACGAGATTTATCATGCCGCTACAGAAAATAATTTGACCGGCTATAGTTAGTTAGAATACAATTACGAAATTTATTGGGACATATGTTCATAAAGTTATACAAGCAGTGGGAGATAATACAATAAATATACAAACTGTGACGCTTTAAATGGTTTACACAAAGCGGAAACGCTTGCGTTAGAATAAATAACGAACTATTTTTCTATGAATGAAAGAGACAAGGTCTATAGACAGAACTTTAAGGAAAAGTTTCAAAGTTTGCTAACAACACACGAAATTATGAATATACATGGGAGAACATGTATCGATTGTTTATCTTAAAGAGTGTAGGCCTTTGTAACGATTATGGAGCATAAACTTCAAATACACATTTTCAGTCTGCTGACACTGTTTATTTACGTTTGTGGTGAAGGTAAGTTTTGGGCAGTTGGGACTTGTGGGACCATATTATGCAAGATTTTGTGAATGAATCACTACATCTGTGAATACTTTAGGGGCATGTATGTACTATTTAAGGTAATAAATGCGTAAGTGATGTTGTAATAATACAACCTAGCAAGTTACATATGTAACTGGAGAGGTGAAAATGTAGCGACCAGACCGGGATTCGAACCGGGGACCTCCGAACACCACCTAGCTAGCTGAATGCTCTAGGCATACCGCTGAGCTAGGACTACCTGGTCACCACCAATGATCGATCCAGTCCAATCCCGCTACATCTTTTTTGAGCGAGGGCATTTAATTCTAGCCCTATTGCATTGGAACAGAAAGTAAGAAACATATATACATTGAGTGTGATTGGAATATCAGCTGCTGAAACTAACCCCCCCCCCCCCCCAAAAAAAAAAAAAAAAAATGCAATGTATATAACCCCTTACCCACGACACTAGCAGAATCGCCTCGCCTATAATCGTCACTATATTGACGGATGGTGTATACCTAAAGAAGAAATACAATGGAAAACTTTAATATCATTTAATTAGTTATATCAACTATTCTGCTATTCAAATAGATAATATCACTCATTTAGGTGATATTAGGTGATATCACTCCTATGAAATGGAGATATCACTCATTTGCACATGATTACTCATTTGAGTAGATGATACCACTCATTTGAATAGGAGATATTAATGTACTCATTTGCACCTATTACTCATTTGCATTGGTGATCATCACTCATTTGAAAGGTGATATCATGTATTCATAGACCAGCTAGACATAACTCATTTGAATAGGAGGTATCGGTCAAATGAATATATATACAGAATATATATACAACCCTATAAATAATGTGTTTCTGGTGATATTACCTTTGTAAATGGATGATTATCACTTCAAAAAAAATCTTAAGTGATATCACCTATTCGTATATTTCCATTGAATAGTCTAGAATTCAGAGATTTTTTTGAAAAATCATTAAGTTGTTCATAATTGCACATTTTTTGTTTACGGAACATTCGTTTAATTAAGACTGATTCATTAGTGTAATTTGATTTGGATAGGTGATTATCTCAAAATCTTTGAAAATTTCGAAAGTGGTCAGCCATTCAAGTGCAGATATTACTTTCAAAATTGAACAAGTGTTATCACAGTCACTATATCAAATTATTGATATCACTGTATTTGAATAGGTGATATTACAAATGTTGAAAAGACAATATTTCACTTTAGAAATTTTCAAAGTGATATCACCTATTTGAATAACTGATATCACCCATTCGATTAAGGGATATTTATCCACTTAATTACAGTACTGTATTTAATTCAATATGTGCCCATATCCCTAAAAGTTCCCTTTTTGAGGCCTCATTTTTATTAAACTTGAAATATTTACAGTTACTGGTGAATTGATAGTATAAACCCAGTTGATTTCAACCAAAGGCTACTCAACTTTATATCTCAATTGATTGAGTATGTTATACGCAATTTGGAGCCACGCGGATGGATATACGATGGTCCGCATCAGACACTTAGTATTTTCAGTATCGATCGTATAGTCGAGGAACATGTAGACATATCAAAATAGGTTTGAACACATATGTACATGTAGGCATGTTCATACAACTATAGGAAAAGTTATATTGTTAATGTTACTATCGTCTGTCTTTGGTAAGTATGATAAATATACAATGTTGTACAATGTACAGTTGTTCACATGCCGATGACGTCGCAATGTTTACATGTGTCGGCAACGCTGTTCTAGTATTGTTCATTACAAGATGTACATCCTATTTGTATTTGTAACATTTTCATTGCATGTAAATGGAAAAGATATGACAGGAAAACAACAGTAGTGATTGAAACAGCAATGAAACTTTTTGCTAACATTCGTAGAGTCGGTAACGTGTTGGATCTGTACATACACTATGCCTACTGTCACTATAGGCCTACCTGTGTTTGTACATGTTCCTTGATCGACGTCCGTTTCATTTTAAAACCTCCAAAATTAAAAAATAATGCCATGTTTCAGTGCAGAACCATTATAACAACCATGTAGTCAAATAGTTTTTTTAAACATGAATTGATCAATGTAGAACTCAAGTCAGATTGTAAAGTTGAAGAACTCTGTTTGTCACACATCTCATGCAGGCGGTTTGAATCGGACGCCTCGTCACAACTACGTTACAGTCAACGCAATAATAGTTTGAACAGTTTCGGTTGATCACAACATCAGCATTCTGTCACTATTGCCTGGCAGGCTGTCGGTACACTCTCAATACCTTGGTCACAGTTTTGGTTATGTTATCTCGACGGTGCTGGTAGGTGGCGCTGTTTCGTCACACAGTTATGTTGCGGGAAACACGCTTGTCAGTAGCTGAGCTACTGTCAAAATGGACGACTTTGTTGAGCTTGTTAACCTAGTACTGTCGTTAAATACAATGAAAAAATAGCCATTATTGTGTCCACTTATTAGCTCACCTGGCCCGAAGGGCCGGTGAGCTTATGTCATGGCGCGGCGTCCGTCGTCCGTCCGTCCGTCCGTCCGTCAACATTTCCTTTAAATCGCTACTAGTCATAGAGTTCTGCATGGATTGTAACCAAATTTGGCCACAAACATCCTTGGGGGAGGGGGAACAGAACTTGTATAAATTTTGGCTCTGTCCCCCCCAGGGCAGGAGGGGCGGGGCCCAATAGGGGAAATAGAGGTAAATCCTATAAATCGCTACTTGTCCTAGAGTTCTGCATGGATTGTAACCAAATTTGACCACAAACATCCTTGGGGGAGGGGAAACAGAACTTGTATAAATTTTGGCTCTGTCCCCCCCCCAGGGCAGGAGGGGCGGGGCCCAATAGGGGAAATAGAGGTAAATCCTATAAATCGCTACTTGTCCTAGAGTTCTGCATGGATTGTAACCAAATTTGACCACAAACATCCTTGGGGGAGGGGAAACAGAACTTGTATAAATTTTGGCTCTGGTCCCCCAGGGGCAGGAGGGGCGGGGCCCAATAGGGGTAATAGAGGTAAATCCTTTAAATCGCTACTTGTCCTAGAGTTCTGCATGGATTGTAACCAAAATTAGCCACAAACATCCTTGGAGGAAGGGGAACAGAACTTGTATAAATTTTGGCTCTGACCCCCCGGGGGCAGGAGGGGCGGGGCCCAATAGGGGTAATAGAGGTAAATCCTTTAAATCGCTACTTGTCATAGAGCTCTGAATGGAATGTAACCAAATTTGGCCACAAACATCCTTGGGGGAAGAGGAACAGAACTTGTATAAATTTTGGCTCTGACCCCCCGGGGGCAGGAGGGGCAGGGCCCAATAGGGGTAATAGAGGTAAATCCTTTAAATCGCTACTTGTCATAGAGCTCTGAATGGAATGTAACCAAATTTGGCCACAAACGTCCTGTGGGGAAGGGGAACAGAACTTGTATAAATTTTGGCTCTGGTCCCCCGGGGGCAGGAGGGCCGGGCCCAATAGGGGAAATAGAGGTAAATCCTTTAAATTGCTACTTGTCATAGAGTTCTACATGAATTGTAACCAAATTTGGCCACAAACATCCTTGGGGGAAGGGGAACAGAACTTGTATAAATTTTGACTCTGGTCCCCTGGGGGCAGGAGGGCGCGGGCCCAATAGGGGAAATAGAGGTAAATCCTTTAAATTGCTACTTGTCATAGAGTTCTACATGAATTGTAACCAAATTTGGCCACAAACATCCTTGGGGGAAGGGGAACAGAACTTGTATAAATTTTGACTCTGGTCCCCTGGGGGCAGGAGGGGCGGGGCCCAATAGGGGAAATAGAGGTAAATCCTTTAAATCGCTACTAGTCATAGAGTTCTGAATGGAATGTAACCAAATTTGGCCACAAACATCCTTGGGGGAAGGGGAACAGAACTTGTATAAATTTTGGCTCTGATCCCCCGGGTCAGGAGGGGCGGGGCCCAATAGGGGAAATAGAGGTAAATCCTTTAAATCGCTACTAGTCATAGAGTTCTGAATGGAATGTAACCAAATTTGGCCACAAACATCCTTTGGGGAAGGGGAACAGAACTTGTATAAATTTTGGCTCTGACCCCCCGGGGGCAGGAGGGGCGGGGCCCAATAGGGGAAATAGAGGTAAATCCTTTAAATCGCTACTAGTCATAGAGTTCTACATGAATTGTAACCAAATTTGGCCACAAACATCCTTGGGGAAGGGGAACAGAACTTGTATAAATTTTGCTCTAATCCCCCAGGGACAGGAGGGGCGGGGCCCAATAGGGGTAATAGAGGTAAATCCTTTAAATCGCTACTGTCGTAGAGTTTTGCTTGGATTGTAACCAAATTTGGCCACAAACATCCTTTGGAGGAAGGGGAACAGAACTTGTATAAATATTGGCTCTGGGGCGGGAGGGGTGGGGCCCAATAGGGGATTTAGCAGGTTAATATTAAAATTCCTTCAGAAAAGGCAATGGGCCCAATACTTGGCATTACAAACCAGGGAAGCGATAGCCCTCTGGGGTCTAATTTACGACCTTAATACCAGTACAACAACTTGATTTGATTGTTTTTGTCATATTTATTTGATTAATCAAGAGATCGAGGCAACACAACGACCTATCTACAGTAGAATAATTAGCATCTGGCATTCATAACACGAATTGTACAATACGTCCTAGCTTAAGATAACTTTAATCTTAATGTTATCGTTATATGATAAAAGTGTTAACATTGAATAGTTTGATATTTGATGTCATATGAGTGTTCTTTTCTTTTTTATATCGGGAAATCCCAGATATATGCTTCAACAGACGAAACTCATTTAGTTGTATGTTCATTGATAAATTGGCTGGAATTCCCGCTACTTCGAGTGGCTGTTCCATTTGCCCGTCTTAGCCAAAACGATATAATTTAATTTTAATATTATAAATGTCACAAACACTATAAAGGATAAATATTGAGCCATGGAAATAATAATTAAGACTGTAAATAAAAGGATTAAAGTATCTTTCTGGTGGTTCTATCGAAGGATAAAGTTGAGTAGGGTATCAATATTTGTTTCATGGACCACTTTGCGGTCCATTCCAAATGTCTACCCTACTCAACTTTATCCTTCGATAATATGGATACCCTAATCAACTTTATCCTTCGATAGAACCACCAGAAAGATACTTTATTCCTTAATTAAATACAGACTGAAATTATGAAAGCTGTTTATTTGATTTCTTTTGCAAATTGACTTATAAATATAGTTTACTTTTTTTGACAATTTTATGAAAGGTTATCGCAAATTTTGTTCGATTAAGTACCCACTTATTTTTTTTTAGGTCACCTGAGACGAAGTCTCAAGTGACCTATTCTAATCGCCTTTTTTCGTCGTGCGTCGTGCGTCGTGTGTCGCGTGCGTCGTGCGTCGTGCGTCGTCCGTCGTATGGCGATAAACAATTTACTTTTTCGACTTCTTCTCCAAAACTCCTGAACCAAATTTGTTGAAATTTTGTAGAAACCTTTCATAGCCAAAGGTCAACCAAAATTGTGAATTTAATATATGGTCCCAGCCCCCCAGGGGCCTGAGGGTTGGGGCCAAAGGGGTCAAATAGGCTAAAACTTCAAAAATCTTCTTCTGAAATTCCAGAAATGGTAGAATCAAATACTCTTCATAGATTGAAAGGTCTTGAGGTCCTTCACAAAAATTGTGAATTATATGACCTGGGGTCTCACGTTCACCCCCAGGGAGGGGTCCCAAGATTTGCTATAGTTTTTACAGTGGAACCTCCCGAGAAACCGATCATGGTTGGTGCAAAAGAATTTTGGCCGGTTTAGGAGAGGGTTCGGATTTGGAAAAGTAAACCGAATATCGATATTACGATCCGGATTTAATTGATCGAAGTCGCTTTTCTACACTATACTGTACTGCCTGTATGCCAAGTTTTTTCGTATAACCGTGCGCGATAATTGATTGTTTAATGTGAATGTTATTACAAAAGAGAGTAAACATACGTACAAAAAGAGTGTGGATTACAGCAAATCTCGTCCTTTTTACTGCTTATAAACGTAGTGAAAAAAGCCTTAAAAAAACTAGTGAGTTACGTTAATATTCTTTGGGATTTCACCGTCAGCACTAACCCTACATACGGCCGGACTCGCTTCCGGTTACGTCAAGAAATCAAATTTAATTAAATATGGTCCAATTACAACCGATGATCAGTCAGAGTCCGCGTCAATTATTTGACATTGATCATCTCTAAAACCATGCATGGGCTTCGACTTATTCATAAAGATTATTTATCGTTATCTACAGTACAACTTCATATGTAAATGAATAACGAAAAAACTTTCTCTTTATTATACTAGGCTATCTCTGCTTGTTTTCCTACAGTAAACAAATCGCCAGTAGCAACGTGGTAGACCTTCGTTAAATATCTAAACAATGACATAATTAATAAGAAAAATAATTACACCATCATCACTGGGAATCTCTTGTCTTTATTTACGACCTGATAATACAAAATATCGACAAACTTGGATAATGATTGGGTCATATTTAATTTTCCGATTACAAGAGATCATAGGCATCAAATGTAAGTTCTATATAGTAGAATAATTAGCATTCTGGCGATTCGCCGAAAACTGAATTTTGTCCTCAAAATCCTGCAGTAAGAAAAGCATTTCAAAATTTATATCTTTCATTATTGTTAAATTTTAACAATTACAATCGGCGATTTTTTTACATAATTACTTGTTCATATCAGTTTTACGACAAACAACTTTTTATAATATAAAGTAACCAGTATATGCTTCAACAGACATGGAACTCATTTTAGTTCAAATGTTCATTGATAAACTGGAAGTTTGCTATCTCGGTGGCTGTTCCATTTCCCGTATTAACCAGAGTTCACTGAATTAACCTAAAGTTTTCACACCTGTATTATGCCCCAATGACATGGTCATACAAACACTATAAAGGATAAATATTGATATGGAAATGTTTTCAAGTCGGTTGTCAATCAAAAATATGCAAGCTTTCGGTGTCGCTCAGGATAAAGTTTTCAGTAGTGTACTTCAATATTTGTTGACATTCCGATCTCAAAATCGGTCCGGTATTCGGAATTGGGAGGGATCGGTTTTGGGAAGTTTTATTTACTATTAATAAAGAGGAATATATTCCGTACATGACATCCATGTTCGGTTTCTAGAGGTGATCGGTTTTGAGAAGGTTCGGTTTCGGGAGGTTCCACTGTATAGGGAAAAGACATTTTTGAGCATTATTTGGTCATTTGTAATAGGAAATAAGTCTAATGTTGTCAGAATTATCAGTATGAGATGGCCATTGAATCCTATCAACAATTTTTCCACGACTGACCCCAAAGGAGCCTGAGGGGTGGGGCCAAAAGGGGCCAAATAGGCTAAAACTTCAAAAATTTTCTTCTGAAATTCCAGAAATGGCAGAATCAAATACTCTTCATAGGTTGAAAGGTCTTGAGGTCCTTTACAAAAATTGTGAATTATATGACCCTGGGGTCTCGCGTTCCCCCCTGGGGAGGGGGGTCAATTTTACTATAGTTTATATAGGGAAAACACATTTTTTAGCATTATTTGGTCATTTGTAATAGGAAATGAGTCAAACTTTGTAAGAATTATTAGCCTGAGATGGCATTTTAACATAATATCCATATTGGTCCTGGCAGACCCCCAGGGGCCAGAGGGTGGGCCAAAATTGGTCAAAATGGCTAAAATTTCAAAAGTCTCCTTCTGAATTTACAAATTTGTTGGAACCAAATACTCTTCATAGATTGGAAGGTCTTTTCAAGGCCCTTTACAAAAATTGTGAATTTCATGGCCCTGGCATCTCAGACTTTCCCTTGATTAGGGATCAAATCTATTTTAATTGATATTGGAAAAACACATTTATGAGCATTATTTGCTTAATTTTCAAAAGGTCAAACTTGGTTATAATTATTACCCTGTGATAGCATTTTAGCATCATATCCATATTGGTCCTGGCCAACCTCCAGGGGTAGATGGGCAGGGCCAGAAGGGGTCAAAATGACTAAAATAAGAAAAAGAAATCTTCTGAATTCACAGATTTGATGGAACCAGATACTCTTCATAGATTGAAAAGTCAGTTATAAAATCACTCACTGGTTTTAAGGGCCTGATGAGCCAATATATAGTTTTTTTGTGTCTTTGTTTCATTCTGTATCTGAACTCAGGTGACCGCTAAGGCCCATGGGCCTCTTGTTTAATTTTTAATTGGCCTTAATTGGCCTTTATCGGGTCAAATACAGAATTTGAATTTGTGACCTATTCAAATTTGTGATATAGAAATAGTAAAATGCCACCCTATACATATTCACAAGCACACTCTAATCAGTATTGGTTTTGACCAAATAAAACAATGTATGTGCATATAGTACACCAGATTAATCGAATGCATTTGGAATATATCTTTACATGTTTTGAATCAAATTTGATGAAGTAGACTTGTCTTTGATAGTAAGAGTTGTTCAGTCAATGTCGACGTTAGAACATGGATTTTACTGTGTCGTGAACTGATAATGTTGTGATGACATTATCATTCAGAGAAACATAATTCTCTACCGAAATCACTGCATTCCGCTTATGGAACATCTCAGTCATCGGAATCGACCTCGACCCTGTCACAGCTTCCGTTTCCGTTTCGGAGTAAACTTTCCTCTTTCACATGTCTCGATTATTCTATCTAATGTACTGGGTTTGGTGTCAAATTTCTTCGCTATTTGTGTTTTATTTTTAGTCCTTGTTCCACGGCTGATAGACTGGTTTTATATTTTTGTTACGAAATTTACTCACAACATCAAAACTCACCTGTGAACACTCAACTTCACGATCAATTAAGTTTCCATTCATACAGAACATGGCCAATTCTCGCCATTGTTTACAATGTACACTATGTCTGGCTTGGCCCACCGATGCATATCAGTCAAATGTTTTACATAATATCCGGGAAAAATTTGTTGAAAAAGCGGTGACGGGGACAAAAAATACTTCATACAACACAGGATTTCATAGAAGCCGATTCAACTTAACCAGGATTTTGGAAGGGGATTGTAAACTTGTTCAGATTAAGCGGGATTTCGATATATCCGAGTTCAATATAAGTGGTTTAGACTGTATAATGTGTTATATAACACATGAATACAATAGACGCGAAATAGAAAATATGGCATGTTTTTATGAATAATAGTCACACCCCTTTCAGTACATATCCGTAGACGTATGCATTATACCACTTACTGTAAGTATCCCTAATATAATGGGAGCTTTTAGTAAGGATTCAGGACAATAATAATTGTTTGTTTTTTTCTTAATTTTTTTTCCCAATGTAGGTTATGTTATGATATCACATTTATATACACTTTGTATACTAATGTATTCCAGTACGTTTGTTTGTTATGTGATGAATTCACATATTCATAATTGTTATTTAAACAACATTAAACATATGTAATATTTTTCAAAACAAATGTATTTTAATGGCATATTAGTGCAAAGGTTTTTTAAGAATAAGTTAAGCCTGGGTTCTGTCCCCTGGCCAAGACACACCAAAGTCTATAAAAGTGGTAGTTTCTACTCTTGCTTATCGCTCAGCATACAGGGTGTAGGACGACTTGTTCGTCTGCTGTCAGTATAATTTGACTGGGTGAGTTGTGTTGCTTGGTGTCTTCAGCGGCATGCTTCAGTGATAT
Organism: Argopecten irradians; assembly: GCF_041381155.1. Taxonomy (NCBI): domain Eukaryota; kingdom Metazoa; phylum Mollusca; class Bivalvia; order Pectinida; family Pectinidae; genus Argopecten; species Argopecten irradians. Next base: position 24,177,825 of record NC_091135.1, read on the forward strand.
ATACGCAATATAGCACTATATAAAGGGCAGCAGTTCCGTCATACACCTCGCACACATACAGGCAACAGATCGCATACATGGGAGACCATCCTTACATGACCCTGGCTGTTAATAGGACGTTTATTATTAATTAAAAAAGAAAGGTGTTGTAGATTACTACTATAAAATATTTATGATATGTTATTTATAATTGATTTTGGCTATTTTTCAGGTACCACTGACCAGAGTTGGTATCAAGGCTGTTATCAGAAAGCATCTGAATTCAAGAATGGGGCACCAGACAGAAACAACGGAGATGTCAGGGGCTCACCATGGGACATTCAGAATAGCACTGATGAAAATAGCTGTTCTGTTGTAGATTGTTGCCGGAAATGCCAATTAAAAAGGTAAGATAAATCGGTATTCCTTTAATTGTCAGCTTGCGTTGACATCTACCATTTGTGAAATATTATTTACCAACAAAAAAAGTGTTTTCACAAATAAGGTATATGCAGATATAATTACAAACCATACAAATGTGATTATATATGTGTTCTGATGACATTGGTAAAGTACAATTTACTGTTGATAGAAGTACCTTTCTGTGGATTGTGATGTCACAAAAAAATGCCAAAGCATATGTATGTTAAGACATTGGAGGTGGTTTTCTGACTTTCAATAACATTGTTTATATATAGATTTGACTAGAAAACATGTCTATGTCATTGAAAAATATTTTTCATAATATAATAGTTCTCCAGTTAACTTTTTCAGTACGCATTGATTCGTATTTCGCGCTCGCTACCGGAAGAAAATATGGGGTTTGTCCTTTGTGTATTGAGTAAATGTATGTCGCTGGAGAGATCATTTAATCAGTATTTTACGATTATCTGATGCTTACAACATCAGTATTATATCTATTATATATATTGCCTATAATTTTATATGTGTATTAACTTGATTGGCGATTTGTTTTATTGAAAACACGACAAACACGTTCGACAGAATCCTGGTAAATACAGCTGTTGACAGAAATATGTGTCACATGTGTGCCAGTTAGCAGGCATTTATAAGTTAACATTAATTTTTCGCTATCTTCGGGGATTTTTATTGCGAATTTGATAACTTTAATAAATAAATATGCACCTAGCTTAATGAAACTTTGTATCTAGACTAATATTCGAAAGATCTCGAACACGTTTGAAAATCAGCTGGATTTGTATGTATCTGACAGAGTTATTGCCCTTTGCAATAATGATTTTTATTGAACCTTGCATGCGCAACACGATAACGTTTGCAAATATTCACCAACATAGCAAGGATCTCAGACAAGTTAAAATATCGGCTTGATTCTACTGTAACTGTTACTTCTTGAGTTATTGACTTTTCAGGGCTGGGGAATGTTTATTTGTCCAGAAGAGTGGATTTGGCCATTGGACAAGTGAATGTTGACATCACGCTTGTCCGTTGGACGAGTGAAAAATTACGACACCAATTGTGTCCTACACCTTATTAATTATATTGTTTCTCACTAAATTTATATAGGGTCTGACAATCGTAATGGTTTCTTTAAAATACGACGAAGCAAAGTTAAGCTTTCGCTTCCTGTATCATATTCTTGGAAATGCCGACTTTTGTTTTCAATTCGCATGCGCGTTTACAGCATTGTAACACCGAGCATTGTAAATCCGAGGTCTCTTCATATCGTAATGAAGAGGCTAGAGGTGTATTGAATTACAAGATGTCGCTGTGAAATCTGCTTCAGTTTTTTGCAACATTCCCCTTTAAGAAATCTTACAAGAAGATAACGGAGTTTGAAATAAAATACTTACTACATTTGAAGGTAACTTAAAATATCGACCTTTTAAAAGATGTCTTTTGTATAACACTTTTATACAAAATTGTTATGGAATTTAATGTTTTTGTCGGTCTTTTAAAACCATCTGTTAGTCATGTTATTCTGGATCGGCATCAATACTGACAATCTGACAATCAACTGGATACACCTAAATCAGCCATGTGCTAATATATACAGTCACATATACGTATTTATCTGACAAATATTGCGGGCAAGTGAAAATGTCATAAGGACGAGTAGATTTTGATGAAGCACTTGTCCGACGGACGAGTACATTTCAAAGTTTATCAGATATAGTCACCTGATTCTCCCCCTGTGATCTCTGGTCTGTATCACTGAATATCACTATTACGATAGTAAGTCATTAGTTAAGCTGATAGATTGTGTAAAGTACAGACAGAATATGTCCCTAGATAAAATCCTAGAGATTCCTGTCTTGCAACTATACAGTTTGACCTTTTCATAGAGACATCTGTGTTTTATAAATATGGTTTATCTTAGGAACACTAGTTCTATAGGCTTTTAAGTGCCAGCGTACTCTTGCACTATTGTTTTAATTGTCGGATGTGGAGTGTGACTGTAGATTCCAACTGAGCACTCAATAACGGAAGTCACTGTCTTATCCTGTTAAATAGATTTCGCCATAATTTAGTGACACATTTTGAAAAACATATACTAAATGGTATCTGTTAGCGATGTTCTTCTATAAAATTACAACATTGACATTAGTGCTAAACACATTCGTTTTGTGTAATTTTCAAGCTACGTATACATATCATACAAACGCTTTCATCAGTCACAATATCCTAAGCATCAGATCGACTTTGGAAATTTCTGGAATAATACAATGCAAATCAGGTTTATTTAGTCAATAAAAGAAAGTGACTTTTTTAGCAGCTATTTGGATTTAATTTAATTCCCCCAATGGAGTAGGGAACTTGTTGTGTTTGTTCCGTTTCTTATTATTCTTTTTTTTTCCGCTTTTTCCGCCTCGACTTTGCCCGACCATTTTAAGTCGGATCGCCATGAAGTTTGGCAAGGTCATTTCTGGTGACCTGCAGATGTGTCGACCGGTTTCATTTTTCCGACCAGTATCCAAGATGGCCAACAGCCGTTCATTTTTCCAAACTGAACTGCTTATAGATATTTAACTACTGGTCCGATTTGCCTGGAATCGGTTTCAATATGTAATTTAAATCAGATTCTAAATATTTTAAGAGAAAAATACCATATTATGAATTTAAAAAAAAAATTTTGTGACCGTTTCAAATTTTCTAAAACCAGTAAGAGTTATCTCCCTTTATTCACTGTTCAGTAGGCCTAGGGGTCCGTTTTAGGTCCAAGTTCATCTCTTTTGTATCTTTAAGTTTTAGATCATATTGTTACTAGTAACATAAAACTATTTTTAGGTCATTTTTGGTGACGTGTAGATGTGCAACATTTGCAGACCAGGAACCAAGGTTGCCGCCACGGCATACAATTGGTCAAAATTGAACAAAAATAAACGTTGTTGAGAACACAAATCTAATACAATTATAGGCATTGCTGTGCCTATTATATTAACTTTTAATTATGTGACTTTGCAAAAAGCATTTTTCTTCAGCGAAATAAAATTTATTTACCGGTAAAACAATGTCACATCATCATTCAGGGGAGATCGCTCTTGTCAAATTAGGCTCTGTGGACATTGGGGGAACTTTATGTGACGGCACCCATCACAATTAGATCTTGTTTATTTCACATCATCCTCGGTCCCAGGTGTACGGTACACTATTGCTTACAAAGCTTACAAACTTGCTGCGATTCTAACAAATAGTCATAGAATTCCCCACCTACATACCAGGGATCAATCTAGGTTTGGGGGGAAACTACCCTTTTTCAAAATAGGGGAAAAGTTTGGCAAAATATAGGGGAATTTGAATCTTCTTATTTTGGTCCCAAATTATATTCATTTTGACAAAAAAGTACAATTAAACAATTAATTTTATTTTTGTAGATATAGTAAAGCAAGATTTTTAGCTCAATAATGAAAAATTTGAGTTTATCATATCATATGCAGTAGCTGTATGAAGAAATTTGCAAACAAAAGTCTAAAAAAAATAATGAAAAATAAGTCACGGGGAAATTGTGTTACAAAAACGGTCATTTTTTAGCTTCAAATGGGGAATTTTTAAATCTTCAGGGGAATTTTAGGCCATAGAGGAATTCATTCTTTGAGAAGAAATTTACCCATAAACTGTAATAAATCAGAGCTAGATTGATCCCTGCATACATATATTAGTTTTGTTGTTATAAGGTCGGATGATGCTTAAAGGATTTGTGCAGTCAAAAATGATAATTTCAGTTTATGCTGGGAATGGCTTTATTAGCATGTGTAGAGACCTCTCTGTATCGTGGACGACCGGAATAACCTGTAAGCCGTCAAAATCAAGGTCATATTTTCTGACCGCCCTATTATTCATATTTTCTAGTCCTAAACTGGAAGTGACGTCCTAATAGTTTGTGGCTTACAGCGGTAGTAAAACTGATGTGCTATCACTAAATATATCAACGATCACAGGAAAAGTTACAAATTATTTTTCTATGATTACTTTTATGTGAAGTTGATCGTACAATAATTCAATGTTGCTTGTTACGAGCATTTCCATTGGCTTAAAAATTTACTTTATCAGCCCATAAAGGAAAAAATGGCGTCGCCGTTTGTAACGTCGCTTCTGATTGGCTGAGATGACGGCGTAATAATTTCATAGACAAAAGAGTCCCAAAATGAATTTTAAATGTTGAAGAGATTATCTTTAGTAAATTGAATTATAAGGATTAATTTGAATAGATTTTTTATATTATGGAGATATAACACAAAAATCTGAGTGTACTCTCATCATAAACCGCTTCGCGGTTTATTTAGAGTACACTCAGATTTTTGTGTTATATCTCCATAACATAAAAAATCTATTCAAGTTAATCCTTAAATAACTTTGGCTTGAATGTTACGAAATTATTGCAAAATTATACAGTTTCGATCGTTTTGTTCTTGAAATAAGGCTTAGATAGGGTATGAGAGCTTATAGGGACATGGTATTAACTGGGTCAAATACGGTACTATTCAAGAATTATTTCAAGAATCTGGCATTCCATATTCATTGTAATTAGCACCCAGGGTGCTTTAAAATTGTTACAACAGAGGGTGCCTATTAGTGAACCAAAATGTAAGTTGTGGACGAAAATGGTCAGCCATTTTTTAACTGTTTCTGTACTCATGACACATTTATCTGTTACATTAAGCATAGTTATGCCTTTTAATATTTGAAATGCATTATTATGTCGTGATTCACATGTAAAAGACTCGCAAGTTGATAATGAAATATGGGATACAATGCTGATGTTATGTTGTAAAACATCATTAAATCCATGGGTTGGGGGCGTTTTTATACAACTTTAAATTTTCCAGAAAAGGGGAGGGGTGCTAATTATGGCGAATATGTTAACCCAAACCAAAATTAAGAAGCCAGTATTTAGACAGTATGCCTCCTTTTATTTGTGAAACTAAGAGTTGCTTCCCCTCCTATGGGAATGTAAGAAACTTGTCATGTTAAATTGAAGAATTTGATTTTGAGACCCTGGCTGTTGATGTGTATGCAATCACAGATGAATCAATATGTCTGAGTGACGGATATCTGATACAATACAGTTTTCTTGTCTAGACATGGAATCAGCAGAGCTCGGCTACTTTTGGAAACCTAGATTGGATTGGTAGTATCAAAGTTCCCTACAATGCAAGATCGAAACCTGTTTGTCTGTATAGCTTGGTTTAAGACTTGTCAGGATGTTGTGGGTTGCTATGTATTGTTGTTCTTCTCCATTTGTAATTGATATACAAAACTGGGATTATTTATATATATATTTTTTCCGTTCTATATCCTGCATTCATAGACATTCAAATATTCACTGATATCATTCCATTTTTTCAAAATTTTGGAAAATCTGAAGCGTGAAGCCATTCTACTTATTTCTGAATACATATAAAGCAAATGCATGGCAATGAAACTTGTAAATAACCAAACAAGACAAAATAAAAAAAGAAAAAGGTTCATATGTCAGGATCCAAAATTCTCCTGCCAATCATCCCACCACTTATGTCATGAAATTGCAATGAAATTTTGGGGAATATAAATGTCATTAAAGATGTTCCACCGCTGACAAATGGTATTTTTTAACTATCATAAACAGGAGTAGAAGATTTAGTATATTTACACCATTACCACCATTGGAAAGTTTGAGCTTCTAATTTTACTTCAAGATAAAATTTTTATAAATAATTAAAGATGCTCCACCGCCGACAGACCATAAGTAATATTCATCATTTGAACAATAATTGGTGTTTAATGGTGTATATGTATGTCTAATTAACACAAAAAATAATATAAAATAATTTAGTTTGCTTTTGGCGCATGCGCAATCGGTACTTCATTCGAAATAGGATAAAGTGGCACGGAATTTTTTCTGGATGCAATTAATTCTTTTTTTTTATATTTTTAACTTAAAGTAAAATAAGAAGCCCAAATTTTTCAATGGTGGTAATGGTGTAAAGTAAGTAACTTTTGTAACTGAAGAAAAATACTAAATCGTCTGCTCCTGTTTTTGATAGTGAAAAAATACTATTTGTTAGCGGTGGAGCATCTTTAATAATTGCACCCCAAAAAAAATTCCGTGGCACTATATTCTATATAGAATGAAGTTCTGACTGCGCATGCACCAAAAGCAAAATAAATTATTTACATTATTTTTTGTGTTAATTAGATAGATATATATACATGATTAAACACCAATTGTTGTTCAATTGATGAGTATTATTGATGGTCTGTCAGCGGTGGAGCATCTTTGATGTCTGTTCTGTTTTTAGGTCATCTGACCCGAAGGGTCAGGATGACCTATAGTCGTCATGTTTCGTCAATCGTCGTCCGCCATGAGCCGTCTGCTGTACAACTTTTCACATTTTGAACTTCTTCTCAAGATCTACCAGTGCAATTTAGCTGAAACTTACACGAAATGATACTGACATGGTCCCGACCAAGTGTTGTTTTTTTTGGGTCGATCCGAAATCCAAGATGGCCGCCACAGCCGCCATCTTGAAAACACATTTCGAACTTATTCTTAAGTTCTATCTATGCGATTTAGCTGAAACTTGCATGAAATGATCCTGACATGGTCCTGACAAAGTGTTGTTATTTTTCGGGTCGATCAGAAATCCAAGATGGCCGCCACAGCAGTCATCTTGAAAACACATTTTAAATTTCTTCTCAAGTTCTACCGGTGTGATTTAGCAGAAATTTGCATGAGATGATCCTGACATGGTCCCGACAACGTGTTGTAATTTTTGGGTCAATCTGAAATCCAAGATGGCCGCCACAGTCGCCATCTTGAAAACACATTTTGAACTTCTTCTCAAGTTCTGCTGGTGCGATTTAGCTGAAACTTGCATGAAATGATCCTGATATGATCTGGTTGATCCAAAATCGAAGGTGGCTACCATGACACCATATATGATTAATTTGACTATTGTCGAGGTAGTCAGATGACCGTTAAGGCCCTTGGGCCTCTTGTTCTGGTGTGGATGTGATATGCTTTCTTATTTTCTTTTTGTAGGTTACGCTAAAAAGTGGTCATTTTTCTATATCTATAATCTTTATATGTAGAGGTATTATCAAAGCTTCCTACTCATTCTTGTGAGTTTCTCTTACATATGTTATTTCTGGATTATCTGAAGATATCTCTGTTTTCTTCAACATTTATTTGGTTTTACATGTTAATGAATTTTCTTAATAAGCTACATTTACCTGTGGATGCTTTAAAAATTGAGAAAAAGGAGATAGCATTTCATGATATCAGATTAAGATGTGTCGTAATTTCAAACAAAGTAAGTCACAAAATAATTTGTAAAATAAATAGTTTTTCATTTACTAGGCTTTATTATATAATAGGATTGATGATCATGAGTGCAGACTGAAGCCTCAATATCCATATCAACATTATATATACAATAAAATGAATAAATTTATATCCAGTATATATATCCATGGCTATATGATCCTACAACATAGACTGTTAGACTTTAAAAACAAATATTTTTCTTGTGTTCATTTAGTTTTGCTTCAAAGTTGTAAACAGTATCTGCGTCTATAATATGTGAAGCAAGTTATTCTACATATCTACTTTATGACTGAAGAAATTCTTAATTCTAAATTGTATTGTTATTCATATTGAACATTATAGATTTACGTAAATATTCAAGATGCAAGAATTTGATATCTCAAAGAGGAGCAGGGAGGAGTTGGATGTGGTAGGGGTGTTATAGGGATGTAGGGCATTTATTGGTCAAGTACAGTATAACATATCTGAATTATCACAGTTTTCCTAATTACCGAAGTCATTTAAGTTAGCGCAGTAGTGATATGACTTGATTATTTGGTTTAAATGGCCACTAGTGGGACAATCATAAACAGTATTTTTTGTCCATGATATTAGTTAAGTTATACCCTACCATGTGCTCTCTGTGATACCAATTTGTAAGTTACCTACTGGTTCCAGTTGTTTAAAAGGTGATCAGTTAAAAATAAGGCCATTCCAATTTGATTTCTTGTTCTTCGGATTTTGGGATTTTAAAATAGGAGCGAGCGAGCGAAATTTTTTTAATTCTAAAAATATTTTGAAAGCGGAAAAAATTGGAGCGAGGGAATATTTATGTTTATTTCTTGAAATAACAATTACTAGTAATAACCGAGTTTTTATGTTAAAATTTGAGTTTTGCTGTTTTCTTCAGTGTTTTCAACATTCATAACTGTATCAAAGATGTAAAAACAAGGAAGTCTAATGTTAAGGTATTTGTGCAGCTATTGAACATATGCTATTACACAAAATGCTTTCAATGCATGATATACATGTATTTCAATTTTAAGACAAATCTTGACAATTTTAACATTGAATAGCAATGTTTAATACTTAAAAGAAAATAGTCAAGAAAGTTTAACTTCTTGTCAATAATTTCAATAATTAATTTGCTGTTGACAGAGCTATCAGCAAAAACCAACAAACTAATAGAAACAATCAGGGATTAGCATTAATGGAAAATATTTAAACCAATATAACCTCACCTGACATGTACATTCTTTCTTAGTTGTCACATAATATTGTATGGAACTGACTATTTTTGTTTAGCAAGTTTCTAACTTAGCTGCTCATACTTTGAATGAAATGTTTATAAATGTATAACTACAACAGTGTAAACAACAACATAATTCATTTTAATCACATTAATTCATTGTCTCTAAAAAGTATATTTTTTAAAAAAATATATGGACAGTACGGCTCAAAAGTTTCACATGTATATCAGCATTCATATCATAAAAGAAATATTCTAAATTTATTATTTATGATTTTCTCATGAAACGCTTTGAGTAAATCAAACGCAAACATTCATATAACATATCAACACAAAAATGAAGGCAAATGTATGTTATATTGTCGTAGAAAGTAACACTAAAGTAACACTAAGTTTGGATCTCAGTAAAATGTATAATTTACTACCGATGTTAATTTGACCGAATAGCAGACGAATCGTCACCTAGCTAGTTGTTACGAAGTCATGCAGTCGAAACATGTTTGCAAATGCAAACTATGTTGGCCACGTGTCAAAATTCACATTGACCAGGTCTTAAGATATAAGGCAACTGAGGTGTTAATTAATTAGCGATTGCCTTCAAATAATGGACATGCTTGATTACCGTTATTCGTTCATACGTCGGCCAGTCAAATCACCTGTCATGGTCGCCATTTTTAAAGTGAGATCGAACGCAAAGTCTTTTAAAAGAGTTGCAGACATCGGCAAAAACAGACTGAAATCGGGAAACGTCCAATTAAAAAGTATGGGTCCCTCAGTCTCTACCTCAAAGTACCACTCTGTCTGCACGTGGTGGCGGAAAAACTTGACATTTCTGTTGTTGTAAAGGTTTGCAAGACGCTTGCGGGTTTGAAGACACAATGTACGAATAATTCAAACATCTGAGTGACCAGGAAATGATGACTAGTAAAAATGAACCCTATGAAAATTTGCCCGGGTTCGTCAGATTCCCGGACAAAAAATGAGGAGTGGTTAAAAAATTATTTTATTTTTATTTCGTTTTCGGAAAATAGGAGCGGGAAATCCGACGAACAAGAAATCAAATTGGAATGGCCTAATGTACAAATTTCTCAGTTGCTGAAAAATATATTTCTATGAAAACTAGCATTATATATACCGGGTACATACAGGCTGATAGGATGAGAATAGAGTACTTAAAAATAGGACTTTCCAAAAATGAAATAAATTCAAGTTTGCTTCACATGAAGTCATTCTATTAGGATTTCAAAATAGCTGTTTTCATTTGATTAGCTTATAATCACTTTTTGATCAACAGAGTCCTGTTGGTTTATTTAATTATGGGAAATATGGTCTAGTGTATGCTATTATGTATGTATTTCCTTGTAACCCTATACTTCAGACTGGCAAGCTAGCAGCAAATTGATCTGAAATTAAAATACAAAACAATTATACAGGATGTTTGTATTCTATTAACAGGTGATTAGATATATGTTAATGTATGTTAAATTCAGCGCCAGTCATTTGTTATACTGGCACCACTATCAGCAAGTGTTGGCTTGAATCGGTCATAGCATGGCAAGTTTATCATGTAACAATTTGAGGTCAACCTATATATTTATGGGAAAGTTAATGTGATAATTTAATTACTTTGTGATAAATTTGATAAGTTGACACTTATTTAAATTGGTTAAGTCACACAAATTTATCTTAATATGAGGCTGTTGGTATGTTAGATAGGCCCAACCCCAACACACCAAACACACCGAACCACGTAGTAAATGTGTAAGGAAGTGTAATGATATTTAGGAAACTATTAGATTACATTATGCTAAAAATTTAATCTTAATTCTTAGCTGCAAGAGTTTATATGTATAGGATTTGTTAACTCATTCATCCCTGAAGACACATTTAGTTTCTTCTGATTCAAAGACAAGACCAGTCCAATATGAAATTCCAGGGGTGAATCAGAGTTAAGTATTAGATGAAGAAGTAACATCACAAAAAAGGTTGTCTTTGGACTTGATTGGCTGCTTTCCTAAAGATTTATTTTTAATTTTTAGCTCAGTAACCGTTTCCCAAAGGGTAGGTGAGCTTATGCTGCGTTGCAGCTAGCATCCATTTGTCTATCGTCCTTCAATATTTTGTTTAAATAACTACTAGTGATAAAGTTCTACATGGATTGCAACCAAATTTGGCCAGATACACTTTTGACTGGAAAAGGGCAAAAGAGCCCCTTCTCATTTAAAGAAAGAAAAAGTTCTTCATTTTTGCTTGCTTGCACACATTGTTCCTACCTGCCTGAACTAGTTTACTAAAGATTATGCCACTGCTCGAAAAATTATGCCACTCATGATCAGCTTATGGCGAATTTGCACTAGCCTATACTGTTTGGTTACAGGGACATTCCCACTAGCTATATAGTCTGAGCTAGTTCATACCAGAATGGAAGCACAATACCGCTTGGCGAAAAGGAAATACCTCTTAGCTAAAGGGAACATGTATTAAATGGCTAAAGGAAAATTTCCAATGGCCTCAGGTAGAACATTTATACTTAAATTACCACTTGACCATCCTCGATACTCAAGGAGTTACTATCACTGACATTATAGCCACCCCTGGGCTCCATCTCATAGTAAAACTGTTGGCAGTTCAGGAGAAAAAACTGACCAATCACAGGCCAGCAGAGACTTCCGTTGAAGATTACAGAGAGAGAGAGAGAGCAACACCCAACTTCAAAGCAACGGCATCAACCACAGTATACTGTTTTACAATTTTTTTGATGTACATCATGTGACTAAACAACTTGTGTCTTCTGTTGCTTCAAGTTTTACTGAGATAGTCCAGGGGTGGATATAATATGAGTGATAGTATCCCTTGGAATATCAAGGATGCCACTAGACTAAAGGGAAAATACCTTAGTGTGAGCTATAAAGGGGACATTAAATTTCACCACATTGAAACCACGAGACTGAATAATACAGTTCATTGCAGGATTATCCATATAAACTTGGGTATGAGACCTTGTATGAGGTACAATGTAAGTGTGAAAGGGCTACTGTGCCATATTGACATAAAGCCAATGTATCAAATATCTCATAAATCAAAGGTGTTACTTTCTTAGTTTCTAATTCATGCACTAATAAAGTATATATGCAGTGACCGAAAAAAATGCTGAATATATTGATTTTACAGATGTCAATGTACTGAGAGATCTAAAGTTGGACTAGGAAGAAATAAGTTTGACCTTTCTTTATTAGTGCAGTCTAGAACTCATTCCCTGACATCTAGGTAAAATATTCAATTAATTTAAAATGATACTATTAAAACACAGTGAATTATTGTTACAATTATTTTACCTCATCTGTAAAGAAAATAAAATTCTGTTTGACTTGTGGTCTCTATTGACAAGGTGGTCTTTAATGATGGGTACATCTTTAAGGCCTCAGTGGCCGAGTGGTAAAAATGTCCCAGTATATAGATATTATCACAAACCACCTCTGGGTGGTGAGTTGGAATGCCATGTAGGGCAGTTGCCAGATGCTGAAGGCATGGTTGGTTGTTTTTCTCCGGGTACTCCGGCTTTCCCTCACCAACAATACTTACACATCCTAAATGGCCCTCTGATCACAGTTAATGGAATATTAAACTAATAAACCAAACATTTTCTTCAATGTTCTATCAATTATTAATTAATGATAATAAAACATTATGTATTGTAATGTAAGATATAAAGACGAATAAACTGGAAAAGTATACATTTATGTTTTCACCTTCCATTGTAAAAACCTTTTAAAGCTTCCCAAAATATCCTATATTGATTACCTTTGATATTTTACCTATGTAAAATTGGTGCCTTAAACAAATGAGGCATGCTGTGTTGGTGTGAGCGGGAATACATTGACTACATGTGATGTCTGTATACTGCTGGTCAGGGTGAAAAGTTCACCCTGTGTTCTCACCAGGTTCACATAATAAAATATAATATTCTTCATAGCGGTGTTTGTATTTCGTGGAATTTGGACTTCCTAAATCAACGTGCAGACATATGCTGAAACCAGAGATCTATTGAGTCAAACCATAGTTTAATCTTTTCCTGTAGAAATACATGTTTTATTTAATAAGTACTGTATTCAACCTAATGAGAGTCCATATCCCCATTTGTGAGGCCACAATTTCACTCACCATGATTCAAATGCAGACTGAAACAATGAAATAAGTGTATCGGTTTTTTAAAAAAGAAGGAGGATTTTTTTGTTGTAAATCTTGCTCTTCTGTTCATCATGCAATAATATATAATTTATATTCATGCCCATTAACCAATGATTTTAAAGATATTTTAAACTCCTTATATGGTTTCTTGAAAGCTGTCCAGACTGGTTTGATCAAGAAATAAAGAAAAAATAGAGGTTTAATTTTTTTTTTAAGTGAAGATGGGTGGGGTTCAAGTCATATACATATATATATAGGTATAGAGAGAGGGAGAGAGAGAAACCTGAGTTACTTATCATAATGTATAGAACCAAGTACTTTTATAAAACACATCTGACATCACCGTTCAGGTGGGTGTGGTCATGATTCATTTAGAATTCTCAAGATTGTATGATTCAATAGTTGCTTCATTGTGTATGAACATGTGTGAGATAAATTAATTTTTTTTTCATTCTTCATGTGTAATCACCTGCCAAGAAATAGATGTTGTTCAGTTGAACCTTTTGGCAAAATAAATTTATAATTACTGTAATAAAAAAAATATTGCTTTAATCTTTTTGATGCCAATTTTATGAAGTCGGGTGAAGTTACTAAAAATAGAAATGGTTTATGGTTCAAATGAGTTGAATGGTTTAGTGACATACATGTAATTTGAATGAGAGAAAGTTATTTATCAGCGAAAGGATAGATTTATAAAAAAAATATATATATGATTTGGTGTACAAAGGGTTGTCTGTAAATTTTAGGAATAATTTTACTTTTTTTATCTCCAGAAATAACATTAAAGAATGATAATAAAATTAAGAAAAAAAAGTGATAACTGATTTAAATGTTATAACACGAAACCAAAATTCTGTATGAAGATGAATAAACCTTAATGAGGATTTCAGATGTAGAATTTTTATCAAGTTTTCTTTTTCGCATCTGTCAAACAAATTCACTTTGATAGGGGATTATCAGCCTTCACTTTCATGGTCAATAAATAATGTAGATTATTGATATTGACAAGTAGGCCTACCGCAGTGTTTGCTGCATTGAGTTGTTGTATTTCTCACCTGTATTGGTGCACTACAAATTCTGCGCAGCAACATTCACCGTATAATGCATACGGAGAAATCGGAGAAATCGAGGAAATTGTATGCTTTGGCAGTCATCAACACGCTGCATAGTTATTAAGTCTTTGTAATTAATTGGCATGATAAACGATGGTGTTGGCCTGTTAATTAAACAGAAGATAATCACTATGTGTGATAATTGATAAAGATAATTCTAGGGTTCTGATATCAACAGAATATCGGGTCATGTGACATCAGCTATAGTACATTGTCCAGTCTAGAGTTTTTCACATGATCTGTTATACTATCAATATAAACCCTAACCTGTTTTTAAAACAAGCTTCACTTAGCTTTATTTTATTGTCTATAAGTCTAAATCTGATGATAAGCTAAACCAAGGTTTATTTTTTCGATCAACAAGCACTTTTAATTTTATTGTTCTATCAATAAGCCCTAGGTAGCATGTGGATAAGATAATTCTAGGTTTTTTTTTGTCTCTCTCAATAAGCCACTTATATATAAGCCACTCTATAAATGAAGCCTGACATTTTGAGCTTTTTTATTTTATAACTAAATTAAAATCATCAACAATTACTGTCGATCGTCATGACAAATTTGATTTTTAAATTAATGTAGGTCTGTTACCTCAGCAATAAGCACATTGCATGACAATAAGCTGTTGTTTGATAGTAAGCTTCTTTAGATCTATTTCTTCAGCAACCAGCCCTTGCCTGACAATAAGCTACCATTTGATTGTAGGCTTATTTAGGTCTATTAATTTTCCTTAGTGATCAGCCTCAAAAATATATGACAATAAGCTGTTATCAGATTGCAAATGTATATCCAGGCGTTCTTTTTCCACCAATAAGTTTTTCATCTTGTAATAAATTATATAAACAAATGAAACCCTTGCATGATGTTTTTAATTAATTAAGTTTTAAGGTGTTGGACGACCAGTGTGATCCTCTTACGGCATAAGGAGGAAGTCTACCTGGAAACATGATTTGATAAAACTACTGTATGATTGAATGGTTATTTACCTGCCTACAGGAGAAAGGCACAATTGTGGACTATTTATAGAGGTTGTATATTGTCTGCCAAGTTGTATTTGAACATGACACAGTAGCTCATTCAGAAAGACTTGATTCATTTATGACTTTAGAACAAGCTTCTTGAACTAAGGATTTGTTATGTACATACGACAGAATTGGTAAAAGATTAAACCTTATTCCAAAGATACATTTAGTTTCTTTCTGTTTGATATAATATATATTGGAACGTGAAATTTGAGTGCATTATATACAATGGAATCCACTCATTTGCATATACTTGGTTTCCAGGAAGAATATGCAAATAACCGGAATATTTGTATAGGTGGAGATGGGACTTCCCATTTGACCCTACACATGCTCGTGTGATATATAGTTGTAGCCAAGGAATCAGTTGATGATTTACACTAGAAATAAACAACAAGCAGTATTTTTCACAATTTGCAGTTAAGTTTTAATGCTAAATTATTTTCTAATGTAAGGATCTTGTATACATTTCTTTGACATATGTGAAAAGCTTTTGAGAAAAGCTACATTCGATTAGAGAAAAGCTACATTCGGTTTGAGAAAAGCTACAAACGACTTAATGCAATAAGTAAGTTTACATAATTGACCAATTTTCTAATTGCAATATCATCAAGCTTCTCTCCATAAATAGATTATAAAACTTGTGTGATCCAAGAATCAAAATGGTGCTGCATGCTTTAATGAAAAATAATCTGTTGATGAAAACAGAGTGATGTCCATGTTTTGACTGAGAAAGGTGATAATTTGTCTGTACGACATTGAGATGAGGACACACTATAGGCTGGTGATAACAGCGTTATCTCAACATGTGTGATATATTTATTGTACGACAGACTCCTCTTATAGACTTGGATGTCTGCACGACTCCAACCTTTGATGTCATTTGACCTAAGTTCATGATTCAGGTTTTTCCTTAGGTGTGGCATGAGAGAAAGCAGTACTGTTATAAATAAACTGTCCAAATTGTCATGAAATTTGTGAGTCAAACACGACCTATAAATTAGTGCAATTCAACCCTGACCTGCCTCTACCTTTAAATTCTATCCTTAGGTTAAACTGTGGGATGAGGTCAGATAAAAAAGAAATTTGTCTTCATTTTAAATAACATTACTCTTTCTTTTGTTTAGAAAGGTCAGGGAAAATCATTGTTATTGTCAAAAGATATCACAAACACAACTTTGTATAAACAGTGTTTGATTCATTTCATTCCTAAGTGTTTAAAGAAATTACTGAAATGTTAAAAGGATGAAACCTTTAACAGGGAACTTCTTTTAACAGTCTTTCTTCCTGTGTGGTGTGTAGAAATGAATTAAAAAGGCATGTGTTGTGTTTATTGTTATGCCTTGAAGCAGGAAACACACTCTTTTTCATATATTGGGGACATTATATTGCTGAAATTCAATATTTTGTACATCCTTAGAATTAAAAGTTATTTTCTTACAATCATTCAATATGTAATTTGTGCATAAACAGTCTTTGTTTGTATATTTATTTGTGCTCCATTAAATAGTTGCATTTCATTTTATGTTGATGATATTATATTTTTCTGTCTGCAATGGTAGACATTTAGTGCATTTCTCCCCTATGCTAGATGTATATAGTTCACTGAACTTTTCTAGTCACTGTAGAAGCCCTGTTGGTAGAGCATCTGTCTATTGTTTAGTCGTTTAGAGGTTGATGTTTCTGTTTCTGCCTTTACTGTGGGTACTGAATCAGAAGATTAGTTGTAGCTGACTTAGTTCAACATTTCTTATAATATCATATGCCTCTTGAATTTCCATTGATGGCACCTGATGATTCTCACTTGACTTGGATTTGTCCTATACATTTGTATTTGAAGGTTTAATGGGCAAATAAGAAAACTCTTATTCTACAGGAGCATCTAGTTCTCATCTATTTGTTTTTATTGACACTGTTAACGTTGAATTTTATCATCTTAGAAATAAATTCACAGTATCTTCTGAAAATGTTTTCTAATTTTTGACAGTTAAACTAGTTGTCAACAAGCTACTTAGTCACCTGAAATTTTACTCTCAATATGACAACATTATGAAATAGTGTTAATTCGATCTTTGCAATTTCACATGACTGTTTTTGAAACCTTACATGAAATTTCTATAAAACTAATAAATGTATGAACTACAAGTCTTTTGAAATGATAATCAATGTACAGTCAAACCTGCTCTAACGACCGCCTGTATATAACGACCGCCTGTCTATAACGACAGGTTTTTAGACTCCCCGTGCGTTTTTACTATATAATGGCACTCTGCATAGTGACCACCTGTCTAATGTGGCTAACGACCGGTCGTTTTAGCCCCATCAAAGTTGTATAACGACCGGTCCCTGAGATCGACTTTTCGAGTACGGAGTACAGTGTATGTGTAGTAGCGTCCCTTTGACCTACTTCCGGTAATTAACTCCCTTTGTAAGCAAATGGCAGCCATTACTGAAGCCCAAGCTATGAATTGTTTATACAGTATTGTTTGGTTTATAACCTAGCGGTCGTAACATTTGAGGTACAAATATGGTTGCCAACTTAAGGATGGAAGTTTTAACGACCGTTTATGCCTATCAAAGACTGAAATTATGTTTGGTCGCGAACGCCATGTGCACGAAAAGATCACTCGTAAAGCGTGATTTTGAAGCCACAACTCGGATGATACGGTAGGCAAAATAAAACATGCCGATTTATTTAATGTGTTCCGTTATTCATTGTCGATATTTAGCATTGTTTTATTACTAAGAAATGGCCTGTACTTAAGATATTTCAAATTAGGCCAATAAATTTACGTTCTTCTTCTTTACGATTAGAGTCAGTCGGATTATCGCCCGTTGTGACCCGGGTATATTCTCGACGTGTTTCTAAATAAAATACGGTCCGATTTCTTGGTAGAAATGTTACTGAAAGTTAATATGTGTACCTGCATTGTGATTTTAATAGTTTTTAGACTGTATATTGTGAGAAAACACCTCCAAAACGATCTTTCATGTTCCGAGATTAATCCGTCAAAACTGGTTACACGGCAACATTACATACGACTTGCCAGCGAGAATGTGTTGTAAAAAAATATTACACGCATACATTTTCTGAAAATAATCGTTCACAGATAATTCCGGGCCATGTGAAGTCAGTAATTAGGTAATGATTATGTTCATAGCTGAAAAAAATCTACTATGTATCAAAACGAGTTGATTTTGTTATGATCGAAATTTCCGATTGCATTAAAATAAAACGAACACAAATCACGGAAATATATTGAGACAATTATTTCTTAAATAATGCATGGCAATAAATATATAAACATCCAGTAGCAGGTCTGTTTTGTATTAATACAATTCTGTTTTATTTACTGGCTCGTTGGTTGGCATGAAAGCCCCAACCTGTCTATAAAGGCAACCTGTCTATAGTGACCGTTTTTCTGTCTCCCCTTCAGTGGTCGTTATAGACAGGTTTGACTGTACATATTATAATATATCTTATTATACACATGAATTACAGACTTCTTATATGAACTTTGACAGATATGAAAATTACTACGTTATAACCATGAATTTGTTGTGTGTTCGTTATAAACATGTTTACTGTATGTTATGTAAATTGATGTATAAAATATATTTCAGGACATGTCAAATGATAGGAATTTTTACAACAATAAACAAATCTGTACAAATAGGCTATGACAATCTTTAGTGGTGTGCTGTCTGGTAATATAACCAGATGTTACATTAATATTTTCTAGTAAAAGATTTCCTAAATATTAAAGTGACAAACTCAAATTTGATGGTGACAAAATAAATTTATGTTGTGTATTTTGACCTTCAACCATAAGAAACACCCTTGTAGTGTAAATCTATATTATAATGCCTAGCTCATGTAGTCGAGTGATATTTATCTTCTCAATGCAGCCTTAAAAACTTTTAAGAAGCTTAGCAACTCAACTGGGAAAATATGTGCGTAATCTGTGTTGATGTCCCTGATGCAATTCGGCATTAGGGAAGCATGCCTGCACCACAAAATCGGGGGCTGATAGCTTTTATTGAATTAAACTGCAGGCAAGTTCAAATACAGGGTTTTATTTTTTTACCCATTGAGCCTGCAACATAGCCTCACATTCTTTGAATCAATTGTTTAGTTGCTATCACACAAAGCTGTTTAAACGCCCCGAGTATGAACTTTATACACGGTCGCCTTGTTAAGAGATTTATAGCTTGGCGTACATTTTAAACAAATCACAGCAGATTGATTAATGGTTCATAAAAAATATTGTTGGGTTGATTTCTCAATTAGTTATGGTGTGTTATATGTGTCTTTTTCAATTACACTGCTCTGTTTATCAAGGTCAAACACTTAGATCCATTTGTTTCTTTTCAAGGGATAGATGTACAAATTTCAGAGTTTCCTGAAAAGAGTTTTCATTTTAATGAATTTTACTTTGGCATTCATTTAATCAACTTAACAAAAAATGCAAGCTTAAAGAAAATATAATTGTTGAAGTTTTACACTTGTTGGATGTTTAGTATTTTACGGTATCTAAAATATAAATTGTTAACGTTATCATTCCAGCAATATATTATTTGCTTTATTTCTCCATTGCCTAGTGCATGTACAAAGTTTAGTGGAACAATATAAGACAAATAGTGATAAACATACTATGTTATACAAATATTCCATGGGAATATTATGAAATAGAGCACAGTAACCCATTGAATATTTGTTTTATTACATAATCACCAATTTTTCAGTTGAATATTTTTATAAAACGAATACGACAATCACTAAACAAGAGCATCAACACCGTACTGTACGGAAAAACTTCAAATCATATTGAAGATTGAGGTATTAGCCCACGTACCTCACATTGTAACAAGGTTTTATTGAATGGTCGGGATAACAGCTGAAAATATTATATCTCTTTATACATGAATTGATGTAAACAAATTATGTAATAAATTATAATATGAAATGAAGTAAAACCACAAAGTCTGTCACATTGCTTGGGGGACTTATATAGTATAAGATATGAAGTCCATGGAATTCTATTATTACAAAAATTATTTTATTACATTTTTCGCAGTAAAATATAAGTTTTTACGATGAACATAAAAGTGATATACTTCATTCCCCCCAATTTTTTTTTTTGATATTTTCACTCCCTTTTGACCAATCCGAATGCAGCATTGACAGTGAAAATATGTTGATAAAATGTTGCATCATTAGTTTGTGCAAAAAAATGACATCATTTTTGTGTAGAAATATGACGTTATGCTTACAAAAATACAATTTAATGATTGTAAAGGCAAATAACTCTATAACTCAATACAATGGTAAAATAACCTTTGGCGGAACTAGTAGTCATGGTCTTCTGTAAATGGAAGCGAGAAAACAAATGTAATAGATAAAATATTCTTTGTTTCTTGATGAATACTAGTTATATTTCCTCTGGTGAGGTGGAAACTTTGATATTTTTCACTCTTGCTTCACACTTGTGAAAAATATCAAAATATCCACCTCACTCGATGAAACATAACTGGTATTCATCAAGAAACAAGGAATATCCTCTATGTATTAAAATGAAATATGAAGCCAATTAATATGCCATGGAATAAAGATAATATAAACTTGGTGTATACCTTCAGTGTTTATTTCTCTCCTGCTTCTGTACTGTGTTGCAGTTTTTGAGTGGAACATTTTTTTTTTATATTTCTGCATTTATTGTTCTGCATCACAGATTACCAGAAAGTGATAACCAATGAGTTATGCTTTATCAGTCTTTGTCTTTCAGTGTCAATAATCAACAAGTATAATAAAAGTGAATTTCAATTTTTTTCATGTACCATATTCATATCAAAAGTTGATTTCGTGATTTTGTTTGATATTTTAAAAGGATTTCTATGTTAAAAACAATTGAAGAAGAATTGGATAAAATAACATTTGCCGTTGAGATATGTAAAGTACATTTGTATAATTGATAAATCGGTGAATGTCAAAAAAGCATTAAGTATTGATTGATCAGAGAATTCCCACTGTATATTGTAACATGTTGGTAATGTCTGAAATGTGAAGTGTACGCCTGACACATGTTATATGTAAATAACTAGAGGATCTTCTGTACACTCTGTCAATTGGTCTGTCAGTGGAAATTTGAAATTTGATAACTCTTCATGATGAATGCTGACTGAAGATCAAATTAAAAAAAAAATCTTGAATTAAATCCAGAGGAAGATTACAATTTTTTTAAAATGATATATGGTCTATATAAGGAAAACTTCTTTCAATTTGTTTTTTTGACTGAAATCTGGGTCAAGTTATCATGGCATTGATTGTATTGAAGGCATTGAGATGCCATGATTTTAGATAGAATTCAACTGTTGAAAATTATATATTTTTGTACAAATTATCAATTTATTATATATAAGTTCACCTGTCTGTGTTGGGTTTGATGGTGTGGTGTCTGCGTTTCTTTGATCTTGTCTGTCCTGTTTCTATTTTACATTCAAAGGCTTTTCAAAAAAATACCTAAAATCCTGATATTTGGTATGCCATCATGCTGGTTTTGATTAATGATAGATAGTATATATATAGCAAGGCAAAATCCTTAAATAATTAACTTCTTTATAGTTAAGGATGAATGCCTACATAATGAAGAAACTTGGCATTCATTCAAGACCCGTTTTCTAAAAGCCAAAAATCTTTGTATTTGTCTAGTCGCATTCTGAAGAAATGACCATGCCATTGTTTTCATGGTCACAGCTCGAGGCCAATGCATTATCTTGACCTTTATTTAAGGCAATAGAGGTCAAACATGAAATCATTATGCAGTTTGCTTTACAAGTTTCCTTGACCTTTATTCAAGGTATCACAAAGGTCAATGTTCAGCCAATTGCCTTGACCTTCAATCAAGGTCATATAGACCATTGCTAGACCATGAAGTCAAGCATACACTCTTGTAAGTCAGTCTCTAAATTGGTTTTTATGTTGATGTTGCATTATAGTTTTGTTCACAAAGATTTGGTTTGGTTTGATAAGTTGTCCATGGCCATTTAAGGATATGCCAGGTTAAGATGGTGGAAGAAAGCCAGAGTACCCAGGAAAAAATCCAGCAGTCAATACCTCCATGGCAACTGCCCTACAATAGATTCAAACAAAGACCCAGAGGTGACGAGCTTGTTGTTAATATGTCTGGACATCTTAACCAATCGGCTACCACCGTCCCACAAAGAAGTTTTTGTGTAATAAATTGAGTTCCCTTTCATATTTCATATAGTACATCTTGTTTGCTTTGAATTGCCCTCTAGGTCCAAAGGTCAAAGATCAAGATCGCTAAAAATAGATAGCTCATTTTTCTGCAATAATTCACAATTTCTCTATAATATCAATTAAGCTCACACTCACCACAGATCTGCTTGACCAAGAGCAGGTAGCTGCTGAAGATCTCTTACCACTTCAAAGTTAAAGGTCATTGTTACTAAAAATGGAAGCTTTTTAATTTGGTAACCCTAGTTGAAGTTGACAAATACACATCCATGAAATTCTTGTGCTTTAAATATGTATTTGTGACAGATTAAGATTCTATTATGTATTGCTGGACCAAAGTGTAAATTGCTGTGAAAAATATTTATGCATATGATGGGTGATGTTCACAATGATTCTGGTACAAGGTAATTGCTCGAACTCACCAAACACATATGTTATTGCTATTTTTGCTATAGGAAATTTTGCACTTGAAAACCTTTATTGAAGGTCTAAGAATTTAATTAACGTTGTCACCCTTAAATCTGACCTTTATTGGGTATAATATAAATGTTGCCAGTCTGTGTTTCACCTGGGATGTCCATTAAGGAGTTTTTTTAGTATCACAAAGAACTTTGCCTTGTTGTAATTATATATTCTATGAATGCCAATGTATTGCACCAGATGACTTTGTAAGTCCTTAGAGTCATTCAGGTACAACCTACATGGGATTGAATCATGTGCAGCATTAGGAGTGATTTAATATATATATAATTTATTGGGTACAGCATAAGAAATATTTGTATGTGTAGATCAATGAAAAATAAAACAAAGACCCATGTCCAAACCTTTCAATATTGCTCGGTATTCAAGTGGTCCATGAAAGCATGCAGATCATTTACAAAATTATTTTCTTTAAATAAATGGAGGAAACCTTTGGATAAACTCTCCAAAATGATGTAAAGTATGTGAAAAAGGATGGGCTGTTTGGGGGTTAAGGGGGCAGGAACAGAAATTACACCTAGATTTCAGGCCATGACTCCAAAAATCCAGCTTGAGCCTAAAAATCCTACAAGAAAAATCTGAATTTAAGACTTTGAAAGTTTTATAAGAATAATATAGTATGATAATAATAAGCATAAAACCAAATATCCATGTATTGTGGTTTGCAACAAAGTAGTTTGATAGTTTTGACATTTTATAATTAACAGTAGCTTTAAAATGTTGCATGTAGCTGGATGGTGTAAATCTATCTTTTATTCATAAGATTTTGAAGTACATGTAAGTGTTAAAAATCATAGGTTTTAGTAATATTTTGGTATTAGTTTGTTAATCAGCAAAACTGGGGAAACATTTGGTAGATCATCTGAAGAATTAAGGATGAATTCAGCCATTTTATCAGCTAATTGATAAGTTATCAGTTCTACGTGCCATTGAATATTAATACAGAGTGTTAGAACAAATCTTAGTTAATGTACCTATTAAGAAGACTATGTTGAGCCATTTTATCTTTGTGATTGGCCTATTGAGTAGTAATGAGTGTGGATATAGAGATTTCCATGGTAATTTACATAAATCCAGGTTAGATATTCAAATGACAGTCATACATTTAATTTTGATGGGACTTGTCGCTACCTCTTCCCTGGATTTCCCTATTTTAGGATTGTCACTTGTGATTGTGTAGATGATTGAAGAGAATTGTGTTGGATATATGCACAAGTGAAATCACGGTGGACACTGCAGCTTCTTATAGTATAATCCTATTGGGATGATTTGTAGTCGTGTCATAAAGACCATTTATAATAACTGTCATCATCGACTCTCACCATCCTATCAGCATGTATCGATTTCAATTTCCTCTCCTAAAGCTCTGCTGATATCATGCATATTTTCTCCAGACGATCAGAATGTATTGTGTGTAAACTTACACAGGAAGTCAGGGCGGCTGGTCATGAATTTGCTGTGGCCCTCCGGTTTTAAATCCCCTTTCTTCAGGACAGTCAGGGGTCATGTATTCTAACAGATTTTGGTTTGAAAAAGACAGATCGATTTTCCAACTCGTCTAAATCACCAATTATTTGCTTCTGTTAATTCTGAAAAGGTTAAACTCCTCATAATGCTATTTTGAAAAGAGGGTTAAATTCCTCTTAATGCTTCGTGTGTGATCACTGCGGTCAATTGTGAGCAGATATTGTGATGATGGAGGGTCAGGATTAAAAAGCCATCTGAAAATGATAGGGATTCAGTTGTCATCCAATGTATTACTTTGAATAATTGCTAATTATTGTTAAACAGATTCTTCAAAGATTTTCTTTTTTGAACCAGTATAGCTTATTTTTCGATAAAAGCTCAGTATAGGTTTGTCAATATCAATGGTTAGTGACAGGTTTTGAAGATATAGAGGAGTATAAAGTCCGCACATTAGTTGGGCTGGGATGAAATGGCATCTAACGAAATACTACTTGTGTTTTCAAATTAAAATTAAAAAGTAGATTACTGATGAAAAGAATTGAATAATTGTAATGTGAAATAGTTAAAAAAAACCCACCTCACTACCTGTTTGACCTGTAGAGATTGTTTGACACTGGTTTGATTAAAGATAATCCCGTACAACCTTGTGTAATGTTACCGTCTATACACAGACTGCACTATTTACTAAGTGGGGTAGTTGTTTTAGAGATTTATGTGTGTGAAGTTCGTGATGATCTCGAATCATGTGGTGGGGTTTCTTGGTACATAGATCAAGTGTTTAGACAGAAACTTGGGTATGCTTTAGCCTTATCAGAAGTGCACAAACTCGTACCACTTTGTGGCACTATGTATCAAAGTCCGGGAAATGTTGGTACCACACTCAGTGTCCTTTTGTTTCCATGGTGATATGGTCATAAAAGTTCCTCTTACAATGGTATGTGACCTTTACTGAAGATAACCTGTGTTCTAACGGATCTGTGTAATCTGAGGAAATATTTTTTTTTCTTTTATCAAACATACGTGTCAGGGGGTCAGAATTGGAGAGCTCTTGTTTGGCATGTCTTCACTAACATGAGTTTGGTTTTCATGATGATAAAGCATGCTGCAACAATATAAAATAAAATTATTTTAATCTTACTGGCCTGCAGTTCACTATAGTACCCTATGGCTAATGCTCTAGTGCACTGAATGCATCTGTTGTCTGTTCATGATGCTGTCACCATCAACTTGTCCCTCTCAATGAAGAAAATCCAGCGGCCAAGAGACCTGATATTGAATCTGAAGCATGCTTGGATAAAGGGCAGCAAAGTTTGTTGAATTACCTTGACCTTCATTCATGGTCATAGGAGCTTAAAAGATTAAAATTTTTAACAGAATTTTTCTAAATTACTGAAAGGTCCATAGAGTTAAACATGGAGCTTGCTTGGATAAGGGGCTACAAAGTGTTATGACCTTGACCTGCATTAAAAGTTCAAATAGGCGTAAATCTTTTAACAAATGTTTGAATAACTAATATAAGGGGACCAAAGACCTGATGTTTGGCTAAAAAATGCTTCTAAGAAGTACTACAGATATATATACATATATACATATATATATATATATACATTGTAAGAAATTTGTTGAAATATAGCAATTTAAGATTATTGTTTTAATATATATTTCTGTAAAGTTATATTTTACTGAATGAACATGAGGCCTGGGGATCTTATAATAGGTGCATGTCTAGTATGCACTTTGATTATATGATCACGAGGTTGCAGGTGAGCAATTTTGTTTCTTTAGGTCTTAAGGGGCAGCTTAATCAGAATTCACCAGTAAAAGACCATTAATCTGGTATCTATTTCAGGAGCAATGGACCCTTACAGTTACTACAGGGTTCATTAATAAACAAAGAAACCCCAAACACATGTACTTATTCTTATCAAACATTTTTGGGGACAAAACATGTGATTTTGTTCATTTATCTAGTTACAACAACATATGCTTTATAGATATTTTTTTGGATATATACAAGAAGAGAGTTACAGTAGGTTTTATACGACCTGTTACACATACATCAATGTGATTATACTGGCATTTGGTTTTCTCAACCTTTAACTGAAGCTGTAGACTCTCTTGACTTCTAAAATCATTCTATATCTATAAAACCTATGACAAGTTTATTGTCATTTATTTCAGACTGAGGCATTCTGCAGTCTTAAATCAGATATTCTGTACTCATATCAGCTGTCTTTAAACGTTTAACTACCAACTATATCACCCAGTAAAACAAGAATTACAGATAGATTTCTCTAACTTCTGGGCCAGATTAGGGATATTTAATGTCGTGTGCTGATGGCTCAGTAGCTTTATTCTACTACAGGGGCAATTTTAAAGGCTCGAGCAACATAAAATAAACTTGTATGCTTTCTGATATCAGGCTTAGGCAATAACGCCTGCAGCTGGGTGGAGCCTGGTAATTTATAAAGTATCGTCAGTTCAACTTGATATGACAAAGTGTTGAGGGCTCACTAAAACAATTTGATGGTAGAGCAGGATAGCACACAATCGGCCTGGTAGATGATGAATTGGTCCCTTGTAGTATTTTTGTTCGTATGTTTATATGAAAAGTGTTGGGGCATGATAAGGCATTGACATGAGATCTTCTTAAAAACCAAATTGTCTGATTTGATTGATTTCTATGAAAATGGTGTAAAGGGTATTTTTGGGGATACTGATTACCATGGTGATAGATTCAAAGAGGTCTGGAAATCCAACATGGCCATTGTAGCCCATAAAGAGGAAACATCTAACAAAGATATTGTCTGATGTTTCAAATGAATAAGTATAGTTGCTCTGGGTCACTAAAATATGATGGCATTGGTTTCTGAAAGACTTATTGCTTATGCGGTCATGACCTGATTTGCTTAATGGATACCGTTAATACAGTGTTAATGTGCACATCTAAAACAACAGCAAATTTGAAGGTGGAAAAGATGACCTGCTCTTCTTTCATAATAGAATTTCTGTTATCTTTGCAGGTATATATATGCTGCTGTAAGGTCGGATTTGTGCTGTTGCCATAGAAACTTGGATGACCTTCGAAAGCTTGGTGATGACCTCTGTCTTTCTGCGGAGTAAGTTAATACGGTTATAAAGAAATGTATGTGATATTGAATAGCCAAGAATTATTATTATAGTGTAATTTTATTTGCCTGAAATATCTGACACTATAACAGAAAATTTAAGTCATATTTGGTCAAAACGGACATTCAATTGGAATTATATTTTTAATTTGTTGATCATATCTGCACTGTAAATAAATGTCTGTCACAGAATCAATATTTGACTTGATCAAATAGTAATTATAGATAGAAAGGTACAAAAACCAGGAACAGAGGTTGAACAGGAGGAAAGAAAAAATTTATGCATAGCTATTTATTTGCTGAAAGGTAAAATAAATCACACATGAAAATTGTTCTTGAAGGTAAAGAAATGGGTAAAGATTAAAGAAAGAAGTGTTGGCTTTGTAAAAGTCATTTATTCTAATGTGTCATATGAAGCAATATTGTCCTACCTGAAAGTAAAAGAAATGTTGATATTTGTACAGAGATTAACAGCTTCAATCTGAGGAAATTAAACATCAGTGTGCAGTGCAACAGGGGTAGTCCTGGGATTGAACCAGAATGTCTGATGGGGCTGAGTAAGCCACGACCAGACAAATCAATCGCCTTTACTGTCGCCTGAACTCTCCAGAACCTGTTCCTTTTTTATAGTGGCCTGTTGTGACCTCTAGCTCATAGTCTACAGAGTGTGGGACAGTCAGACGTACACACAATGCACACTGTATATGTGCACATCTTACTCTGAAGATGGATGGCAATTCCCTGTCCTTGTTAGAACCTATTCAAATTTGTTTTCCAATCTGAAAAACAAATTCAAAGCCACCTCAATCCTGATTTAGCGTTGGGGATAGACATGTTGCCATGGAAACTCCCATTATTTGGTCTAATTTGGGGAGAATTACTTAGGTTTCTGTGTGTTACGGTATAAAAGTCTCCAATAAGATTTAGGAGTAGGTAGGTGTGTACTTACCAACTACCTAATCCGCTATCCAATAATGCTTTTATATCACGTTCCTAGAAACGCATTAAATCTACTAGCAACTATTTCTGGATGTATCCAATTAAGAAATTCAGAAACGTGTTTCTACTGCTTAATGCCTAGTTGATTTAGAAAGAAATTTAACCCCCCCCCCCCACATGGGATTCGCTACCTAGAGGTAGAGGGAGTGTGAATGAAGATACATATATGAAATACTTAACTTTTTAAAAATCGTGTTTGAAAATTGAATTGGCAGTAATGCTTTGTCCTTTAAACCTAAAGTTTTACACCTACCTTGTGGACATACACCCAAGACAGGGTGACATGTAAATCAATATAGCATTTAAAGATAGAATTCTCTAATGTCAAGCTCACCAAATTGATACTTAGAAATGTAATTGACCAAAAACTTTTGTGGCTGAGAAACAACTAAAACTAGATATTTGAAATATTTTAAACTCCAGTTGTATCCAAAAGGTTTAAGCCAATAAATGGAAGCTAATTTTATTGTGACACCTGCAACCATGAGGTGACATACATAGGTATCAGTATTTCGGTAACTGAGATTGGGTTTATATATCTACAACTCAAGTTGAGTGAGCAATCTCATACTTCATGAACACTTTCCTTAGGGAAAGTCCTTTCTTGAAATTGTTTTCTATGCCGAAACTAAGGTCAAAGGCCAAGGTCACTGATACTAAAGATAGAAATAGGGTTTCTGTGTGATAAATCAAGTTCCCCTGATCACATTCAAGCTTCATAGACATCTTCATCTTTCCTAGGTCAAAGTTCAAGGTTACCTTTACTAGAATTAGAATTATTTAAGATGTGTGTTGGCATAGAGTAAGAAGCCTTTTTGACTGAAAATACTTATATTTCTCTTGTGATATTTTGAATAGCTGTGCAGACGACACATTCACCTTCTGTGAAACTCTTGTCTTTTTGGAGATTTCTAATACTGTATTCGACCTAATAAGCGCCCACATCCCTATCAGCACCCCTCCCCCCTTTTTTAGGCTTCAATTTCACTAACTTATAATTAAATGCAGAATGAAAGAATGAAAACTTTTTTTTACGTTTTCTTACCTGTTCCTTTTGCAAATTTATTTATGGCTGATTTTGTAGAATAATTTTATTACAGGCAAGTTTAATTTTTTTTCTATTAAGCACCCCCAGAGTTGCTTCAATTTTTGAAGTGACCTGGGGGCTTATTGGGTTGAATACAGTAAATTCTTGAGTTGATTGGCTGGTTGTTGATGAACTGGACCAACTTGGAGTCAGTCTGTTTTTGTTTTAAGCTAATCATCGTTTTCAGTAAGCTTAATTTTACACTATATATCAACCTGGTATTGAAGATGATTTGCTCCTGCTAGTTCAGACCTGGAAGTGTAGGTATACACAGACATGATCAATACATTAATTTGGCCTTTTACTCTCCTTCAGGAATAACACGGAGCAAGATTATCTGCCCTTACCTTGTGGCCAAATGAATATGTCATGGAGCGTGTTCCGATCATCAGGGCCTTACATCGTCAACATTTCTGTCGCCATGGATACCCCCTGGGTAGTCACAGGGCGACCTGTAGTGATCGAAGTACTGACAGTTTTGGCCAGTTTTGTTAATATATCTGATGGTAAGTTTTCCCTTAATTGAAAAAGTGTAATGGCCATCATTTCTCCTGCGACCATGATTCCCAGTTATCCAGGAAAATGAGACAGGTTTTACCAAACTTTGCAGAAGACAATGATTGCAGTTGACTTTGTGGTCGAGATGTTAGGAGTCAGCTAATCACAAACGTGGAACCCTGGGAGACATTACTAAATAAAACCAAAAAAACCTGATTAAATTGATACTGACATTCCACGAGTTCACTGGAATTGTATAAAATAATCAATTGCAAATGGACTATCATAAGGAGGTTGAAGGGTTTGGTTCCCAAATACATACCGAAAGTTTATGATATATTATATTTGACTTAAATTCTTCCCATTTGAATATGTTGAGTTGTTCACTCAGGTATTGAGAATTAATTAGATTCTATTTTATGTAGGATCACCTTTACAACATTTGAAGGTACTGTAGCCAAGGTCATATTCAGATAACACAAAATGTTGGAAACAATAATTTAATATTAAATGATGAATGAAAGGTGTTCTTCAATTTCATCTTTGGTGCATAATCAAATATTTGCAAGCTTGGGGAATTTAGAAGGTGTGAGTTTATTAGTTTAATGTCCTATTAATAGCCAAGGTCATGTAAGGACATACCAGGTTGGTTGATGGAGGAAAGCTGGAGTACCTGGAGAAAACCCATCAACCAGCAGTCAGTACCTGGCAACTGCCCCACATGGGATTCAAACTCGCAACCCAGAGGCTTGTGGTAATATGTTAAGACATCTTAACCACTGTGCCACTGCGTCAGTAGTTTCAATTTAATAGTTGTTACTATTTCCTAAAATTTCTTCCTTGGCCAGAAGCAAATGGCCCGAGCTATCATAGACCTTGGTGAGCTATCATTGACCATGGCGTGTAAGAATTGTTGTGACAACATCTGGATTTCCTATATATGCATTTACACTGGAAAATTCAAAGTCAACATCACATGCTGCTTTTATATTAGCTGCAAAGGTCAATCTGTATAATAAACTTACATTATATATAATAATAATAATAAAAATACTGTAAGAGATATCTTCATAATTCCAATTGTTCTGAAATCAGAACGATTTTTAAAGTGTTCCAGCAAAATTAATGTAGTGCAACTTACTTACTTTTGGAGAAAATCGTCTTTTTGTGTCCCTATTTCCTGATGCAAATTTTCACTTGAAAGGTTTTTATCACTACGGTGTTTATTCACGTTGAAAACAAGCGTTCTGACGCCCTTCGCGGGTTAAGTTCATTTTACGAATTTAAAATCAACAAAAGGAGAGGAATAATATCAAGAAACAATGCATTTTCAGCTCTAATATCGACATTAGTCGGGCACAAAACCCGATATCGGATAACAAGAATTTCCTGTAATAGTTGCAATAGGAAAATATTACGATGTCAGTAAATAAATGTTTAATTTCTTTCGTTTGATTCAATTTCTAAATTTGTTGACTTGATCCCCAACATTCCAGTGACGTCACTTTTAGTAGGAGTGAATGAAACAGCAGTCAGTCCCGCCAAACAGTGATGTCACAATCACCGGAATGACGTCGCTTACATAATTCCCACGGTATTAAAAAGGAGTTCACACTCATTCGGTTTAGTGAATGCAACTTTTCGTGATCATCAAAGAAGCGTTTCGCTTTGAGCGAAATCGTGTAAATAACAGACAATTTGCTTTGTTTTGAATACCATCTTCTGTATGTATAATGAAAAAGTTACAGGATAAACAGAATACCCGGTCACTATCTTACAATAAAGTTTTATTTTGGTGTCGACAGGGAAAACAGAGATGACTCTGCAAAACCTCCTCATCTCATCTCATCTCATCGCAAAAACGATAGCAGCATCGATATTAATTATAGCAAAATAAAAATGTCCAACGTTGGAAATATTGCAAGTACATTCATTATTTACATAAACCAGTAATTAGAATAATCATTTATTTCATCTAGACTAAATAATTTGCGAATCCCATACACCGCCTGCAAGGAGACGATCTTGGCCTATCGCTAGCCACGATGCTCTCGATCGTGGTCTTATATTATGTAACTTTTCATGGGATATTAAATCTAGATATATCTGTTTTCGACAGTTAAATTTCTTTGAACATGTGTAAAAGAAGCAGTCTCAACTGCTATTCCGAGGCCGTAAAATGCAATCTTGATCACCTCAGCCAAAACACAGGGGCACGCAAATTATGACAGAAACGTTTACTAGTAATTTAATACGTATGTCATTTTAAAGTATTGGAGACCTTTTGATATGCACGTGTATATATCACGACGTTTCAAGTGGCTGCCCGTATTATTTTTTGTGAAAAATGAATTTATATATATTATACATTGTATATATGTTATAAAATTCGGTTAGCTTTTTTATTGTCATTATTGTTATATACACTGTATGTGATATTTAAATGAAAACACATATTTTACCTAAGAAGCCAATTACATATATAATGTAAGTATCGGTTAGCTTGTTACTTACATTATATATAATAATAATAATAAAAATACTGTAAGAGGTTTCTTCATAATTCCAATTGTTCTGAAATCAGAACGATTTTTTAAGTGTTCCAGCAAAGTTAATGTAGTGTAATTTACTTACTTTGGGAGAAAATCTACTTTTTGTGTCCCTATTTCCCTGATGCAGATATTCACTTTTGCCATACTTGAAAGGTCTTTATCACTACGGTGTTTATTCCCGTTGAAAACAAGCGTTCTGACGGCCTTCGCGGGTTAAGTTTTTTACGAATTTAGAGTCAACAAAAGAAGCGAAACAATATCAAGAAACAATGCAATTTCAGCACCAATATCGATAGACATTAGTCGGGCACAGAACCCGATATCGGATAATAAGAATTTCCTGTAATAGTTGCAATAGGAAAATATTACGATGTAAGTAAATAAATGTTTAATTTCTTTCGTTTGATTCAATTTCTAAATTTGATGACTTGATCCCGAACATTCCAGTGACGTCACTTTTAGATAGAGTGAATGAAACGGCAGTAAGTCCCGCCAAGCAGTGACGTCACAATTACCGGAATGACGTCGCTTACATATTTCCCACGGTAGTAAAAAGGAGTACACACTCATTCGGTTTAGTGAATGCAACTTTTATTGATCATCAAAGAAGCGTTTCGCTTTAAGCGAAATCGTGTAAATAACAGACAATATGCTTTCGTTTTGAATACCATCTTCTGTATGTATAATCAAAACAGGATAAACAGAATGCCCGGTCACTATCTTACAATACAAGTTTTATTTTGGTGTCGACAGGGAAAACAGAGATAACTCTGCAAAACCTCCTCATCTCATCTCGTCGCAAAAACGATAGCAGCATCGATATCAATTATAACAAAATAAAAATGTCCAACGTTGGAAATATTGCAAGTACATTCATTATTTACATAAACCAGTAATTAGAATAATTATTTATTTCATCTAGACTAAATAATTTGCGAATCCCATACACCGCCTGCAAGGTGACGACCTTGGTCTATCGCTAGTCACGATGCTCTCGATCGTAGTCTTATATTATGTAACTTTTCATGGGATATTAAATCTAGATATATCTGTTTTCGACAGTTAAATTTCTATGAACACGTGTAAAACAAGCAGTTTCAACTGCTATTCCGAGGCCGTAAAATGCATCACCTCAGCCAAAACACCGGGGCACGCAAATTATGACAGAAACGTTTACTAGTAATTTGATACGTATGTCATTTTTTAAAGTATTGGAGACCTTTTGATATGCACGTGTATATATCATGACGTTTCAAGTGGCTGCCCGTATTATTTTTTTGTGAAAAATGAATTATATATATTATATATATGTTATAAAATTCGGTTAGCTTTTTTATTGCCATTATTATTATATACACTGTATGTGATATTTAAATGAAAACACATATTTTACCTAAGAAGCCAATTATATATATAATGTAAGTATCGGTTAGCTTGTAATAATAATAATTTATTTAAAGAAGGTAGCTCAATTAGTTACAAGAACTATTCTCCATTGAGGCCTTCTCTACAAAAACTACAATGAAAAATTTCAATATATATATACATATTTACAAACAGTACATATTAAGTAGTACATTGAGTACATGTAATGAAAACAAGGCCTATTATATTATTGTATATTATATATACGGACACAATAAATCAAAAAACTTTGAAAACTAGGCAGACAGAAGGTACTTGTAACATTGTGTTTTAAACTATGGTAGTGAACCAGAATTTTTTAACTGGGAGGGTAAGTTGTTCCAGATAGAAACGCCTCATAATTGAGAACTTTTTTTTTTTTTTTTTTTTTTAAATAACTCAATATTAGGTTCAGGTTGGCTGAAATCACCATCAGTGGTAAAGCATAAAGTATAGGTTGTTGGGGGGTTCTTAAATAGGTCCTGGAAATACTTTGGTGCTAACCCATTAATTGATTTGTACATTAGTACTGCTTTATGATATTTCACCGTCTCATGAATTCCTAGCCATTGTAGTTGATCAAAGAGTGGTTTAGATAGAGTATCTGACGGTTTATTTAGAATGATCCGTGCAGTTCTCTTTAGTAATTTTAGCAACCTATCTAGATTCTGATTAGAATATTTTCCCCAAACTGTTAAGCAATGATCTATTATTGGCAAAATATAGGCATTACAGTACAGAATCCGTGTATCATGTGGTAAATACTTGATTTGATTTAGTTGTGATATTTTGGTCCCCAACATTTTACAAATACTATCAACTTGGGTGTTCCACTGTAGGGATTTATCAACTTGTATTCCTAGCAGCTTGTGACTGCAGACATTTTCAATAGGAATGTTATATATTGATGGTGAGATTTAGGGTTGAGTTTTCTTGTTTCACCCTGGCTGCTTTTTGTATAGTAGAAATTATCATACTTTTGGTCTTCTGTTCATTAAGAAGCGTATTATTTTGTTTACACCAACTTTCAATGTTTGTTAGATCTTCATTCAAATTGGAGTATATGTTCTGAAATGGGGGTCCAGAAACATGAAGGGTGGAGGCATCAGCAAACAGGTCCAAGTTAGATGATTTAGTACAAAGAGGAAGATCATTTATAAAAATTAAAAACAGAGAAAGGACCTAGAACTGAGCCTTGTGGAACACCTTTCTTTATAGAAACTGTATTCCATTTAGTATTTCCTATACAAACTTGTTGAGTTCTCTGTGTGAGTAACAAGGTAAACCAACTTACAGAATTTTTGTCAAAGTTATACATTTTTAATTTTTGTAGCAGTATTTTGTGGTCAACTAGATCAAAAGCCTTTTTAAAGTTAACTAGATCAAAAGCCTTTTTAAAGTTGAGGAAAACCACACCAGTGATGTGATCTTTATTCAGTTCATGTAACCATGTGTCCGTTATTTTAGTTGAAGGCTCGGGCGAAAGCCTGAGTGTGTCTCGTGAAGACTGTTGTTAGTATTGAGATAGCTATACATTTGCTTTGCAACATGCTGTTAAAAAACTTTTGACAATGTTGGCAGAATTGAGATAGGTCTGTAATTTCCAGGGTCACTCTTTGGGCCTTGTTTATAAAAAGGGTAACTTTTGCACATTTAAATAGATCTGGATATACATTAGTAGTAATACTTAAATTTAAGATATACATGACTTATTTGGTGATAACTGGTGCAGACAGTTTTAATAGTCTAGGACCAGTGCCATCTAGACCAGATGCTTTATTAGTGTTTAGAGAAACTAGTGCTTCATACACATCTACTTCTGATATAGTTGACAGCTTAAATGGAGAACCACTCAATAAGACCTTTATTGAGGTACCTTCAGATGGTATTATATAGGAACCACACAACACTCAGATACTCTAGTCCAGTGGTAATATACAGAATAAATATGGATATTGCCACAAAAAAATTGAAGGAATTAAGTTAATCCAGAATGACTTGTAAGCCTGATGTAGCTGTAGTGCAGCGAAACCAAGACATGCTTAAAGGTATTATCAAAAAGATGTTTTACATATGATCAATGGAATTCAATTAAGTTGCAGATTCATACATTCTCATAAAATCTTTTGCTGTATGTAGTTTGGTTTAAATGGATGCATAGATACCAGTTTTATAATCTGATTTGGGTTGGGTTAAAACATATTCTGTTCAAGACGCTGGCTCCGTTTGTCGTGTGACAAGTAATAGATACATCCCAAGTCAAGGGTAACGTGGAATCTTTAGTAACGATCTAATTCCTTTTTATGGTCACGTTGATAAACTGGTAATGTTAATCAATAACGTGCAGGATTTTAGCGTTCATCGACCATGATCTAAAAAAGGAACATTTAAGATTCCTTCCGAATATGGTCGCATAATTGATTATTTTGTTACATGGAAGGTGATATGAGGAAATGTATTAATCAATCTCCTAAAACTGGAAAAAAATGAAAAAAATGTATATTAAAAAGAAAGAAAAAAGGTTGTTATTGATTTTTGGGTATGTTGATTGAATGCTGTCCATATTTCCATAGTCTGTTCAAATAACATGTAAAATCCCTGTCCTGATTTCACTAATTTTATTGACCTCATTCCTATTAAATGGAAAATGTTTCCAACCAAATCTCTGGCACTGTAACAGATTAGTGTGGCGCATGGTAGGTTATTACGGGCCCGAGTTATTGGTTTATACGGCTGAATTATCATTGGTGAATACTGTAATCACGGTTATATTATCCAAAGTTTTTAGATTAGATTACCAAATGTGACAAAAATTGTGAATCATGTTACTAATGGTGTATTAAATATGATACCAAAAATGTTGCTCTGTCCTGAAATCAACCCATATATGGGAAGTAATTTCATGGTTACAGAAAGATATTTAAGCCCAAGGGAATATGTATTAATTTGATTGATGAATCACTGTTATGTCTTTATTGTGGAATAATCAAGATATTTGAAATACCATCTTTTATTTTTTAGATATATAGCAATGTACAGTATGTCAATTTTAGTTTTAAACAGGATGCATGATTATAAACTAACATAATACTGATATTTGTCTGTGATTCGCGTATTT
Source organism: Argopecten irradians (assembly GCF_041381155.1). NCBI lineage: Eukaryota > Metazoa > Mollusca > Bivalvia > Pectinida > Pectinidae > Argopecten > Argopecten irradians. Next base: position 24,215,128 of record NC_091135.1, read on the forward strand.
ATTATCATAATTTTGAAATATCTTTTATTCTTGTCCAGTTGTTCAGCCAACCCAGGATCCGTTTGAGATGCTGATGGAATGGTCGTTTGATGATGTAGCTACATCTGACTCGCTTGGGTTAAGGGCAGAAGGTTCAGAGGTGTATGGGAGGATCTCGCATACATTTCATACTGCAGGAAACAACTCATTCTGTGAGTAATAGATATTTTGTGTCTTGGGTATTTTGCATCAAAGTGTTTATTTCCAGGAGAATGTTGTTGAAATTGAAGGCTACAGAAGTGATTGTTGAGAGCAAGAAGTAGTTCAGTGGATAAAAATCCCCATACGGCAGAAGCGTACCTCGATATATTGCGATACACAACAACTGTATTGTGATATGTATTGCAATATTTTGACCTTAACATATGTGTTGTCTATTTTGTATATATTCCATAGTAAAAACACCCATTACATTATACAAACATACAGTGCTATGTTATGTAGTTTTACATCGATTTGAACCATGTTGTTGAGTAACAAAAATGTTCAAATGTGTTCTTGTTTTAAAAAAAAATACGAGTCTGTTTGTGAAAACGCTAGGCTAACTGTTACAGACGATCGTAACCTAATAATGCAATAACTAAACATGATAGTGTCTGCAAATATTTACACTTTTGAACCTAAATGATGAACAAATTTACGTACAATTGTCCTGGCAAAATAAGCTTACGATCGTGATTAAACTTCAAAGGGCTGACCGGCTTGCAGTGTTGTTTTGTCACGTGTAGGAAATCGAAAATGGCGGCGGACGATGAAGCCTGAAAAAGCTGGCAAAATCCCTGCAGCCATGTATTCACCGGGCCTTAAATGTGTTTAGAGAATTAGATATTCCGGTATTGTTGATTGATGGAGCGAATCAGCTTGATAATATTTCAGAAACTAGCCTAATGTCATATTGTTTATATTCAACGTCATGCAAATGTTTGAATCATTTGAACATTATACACGTTAGTTACAAACATTTGACCGACATCTGAATCGAATGAAAACGAAAAGGATACCCACATGGCTTCATATTATCGGAAAGGAAAACAAATACAACTTGCTGGTTTTGTTTTAATGACAGGACGTTTTAATTATATCAAATTAATGAAATTATGATACTAAGAAAATATATCGTAAAAAACCGGTACAGGTAAACTGTATCGCGGTACAATATTTTTTGGTGGTGTATTGCAATACCCCAATATACCGGTGAACCGCGGCAGCCCTAATAAAAATCCCCATGTAGTTAACGTCCTGTGAGAATATTTCTTGGTCTATTTTTTTGGTGTTTAGCAATTTTTTGTTAAGCAATTATTTGCTGAACTGAAAATGATTCCTCTAGCATTTCAGAACTCAACCATTATGGAGACTAGAAAGTCAAAAATGGAAATGAAAATCTTGAAAATAGAAATTTCTCTTGCTATTTTGTAATTAAGAACATGATTCTATTCATATGTTATATGAGAGAAACATACAATGGTTAGATAATGTAAAATGGGCATTTAATTTTATATTTCATAAAAATATTATGCAGGTATACTGTATATTAAAAAAAGATTTCCTGTGAAACATGTCTCTTAAAATCTGAAGAAATCCCTTATAGACACTTTAGATGTCAATAATGGTATGCAATATGACATTTTCAATAAATAAAATTCCCATTACAGTTTTTATTTCTTACTTAAACATGCATGTTAGGGTAAAAATAAATTCTCATTGTCTGTCTATGTCACAAATAATTGGAACTTTATCATTAGCAGATCAAAGTGTGCCTAATGTTGGTAGGGACGTCATGGTTACTATGGCCACAGAAAACCAGGACTTAATTCTATTTGCTCTAGTTGAGAGAGTGATATATAAATATAGTGTAATGCATTAGTGTGTGAAAATGTTAGTGATTTTTCTTCAGGCCTTTGAGTGATCTTTCCTGAGAGGATATATATAATTTGGCATGCCAAATGACTTTTCAGATACAGGCCCATTGTGGCTTTTTCTGAGATCAATTTGATATGTCGTTTTTATCAGATACAGACCCATAGTGGCTTTTCTGAGAGGACTTTGATATTTCGCTTTTATCAGATACAGGCCCAGAGTGGCTTTTTGTGAGATGAATGTGATATGTTACATTAGCAGATACAGGCCCAGAGTGACTTTTCCGGAGAGGAATGTGATATGTTACATTAGCTGATACAGGCCCATAGTGGCTTTTCCGGAGAGGAATGTGATATGTTACATTAGCTGATACAGGCCCATAGTGGCTTTTCCAGGGAGGAATGTGATATGTTTCATTATCAGATACAGGCCCGTAGTGACTTTTCCAGAAAGAAATGTGATATGTGGCTTTTATCAGATACAGGCCCGTAGTGGCTTTTCCTGAGATGAATCTGATATGTTGCAGTATCCCTCCAGGCTTTGTGTGTTCTGAAACCAGGAAGTAGTTGAAGCACAGGACATTGCAGAGCGAATCTGATTTGCTTGTTTTATCAAGTCTGAATGTATCGGGCACCTGTCCCTTTATAGATTAATCAATTTCAACATTTTAATTAAATTGATTAACTAGAATTCTGTCATGTTTGTGAAAGTGAAAAAAAAGTCCAAATTGCCATGTGCTCATTTCACGGCTATAGCTATCAATTACGAGTTAGCTTTGACACAAATTTGATTTTTATACCCTGGATAGAAGGAAAGTCATTTACGGTGCTGCAGATTGGCGTTGATGGGTGCTAAATGGGGTCTTACTTAGCAAATCGAAATGCTTTAAGTGAGGCATGGATTGGGCCAGGGTATTAATCACAACTTGGGGCCAAATACATTTTCTGCATTAGGCTGTGCTAATGTTTGATTTGTTTCTTGAAACATCCGTTAGATTCTGATATTGCATTTACTTATGTAATGTTAGTCAAAATTACAGCTTTCCGTCGCAGATCTATTTTTATCCCTGTTTGGAAAATGAATTGTCGACTTCGGAAGGACATTCAAATTTTGCTCTTAAATTTGAACAATTGTTTGTTGGAAGTCAAGGTGAACTATCTGCCTCACAAGTTTGGTTTAATCAATATTTTTATCAAAGGTTTTGAGACTTCCTGTTTAGGACTGTTAAAGTTCATCATTTCATAATAATTGAGAATTCCATTATATTGAAAGTTTGTAGAAATTTCAAGTTTACACAGGTTTTGACTGTTACTGAATGTATTTTGTTCTGTCTATCTGTCAATCTCATTAAAATACAGATCCTTATAATCACTTGTTTAACAGAGAATCTAACTGCATCCCATTAGGAGTCCCATTCTGTTCCCTGAACTTCAAATCTAATACATTATTTACACATAGAAACATCAATTGAAAACAGCATTTCGTCCCAATATACATATACATTTAGCTTTGTTGTGCTCTTTGGGAGAGATGACAAAAAGATTTCTGATAGTTATTTCAAACATTTTCATCCCCCGAAACTCACTGCCAAGATTCTGAAAGCAGCAATATGATTGACCAATTTGAAAGGTCACCAGATCGTGACCCCTTATGGGATGTTGTCAGGTCCTTTATCAAACATAGTGATAGTAAAGATTTGTATTTTAATCAGATTGGCGATCTCGTAATTATTCAAAATATTACCGTTATTAATAACTATTTGCTTCCTTCCATAAGTTACAATCTCCAGATATTTTTTATGCTCCACCATTGATTGGGGATATCTAGGCAACAAATAGTGTTACTCATATTTGCTTTATCCTGTCAGGTCCTGTCAAGTTCTGCCATGTGTCACATCCAGTCGTGTTCTATTCCAATTTGATCTCATGGAGACAGCAACATTATGTCTCAAAAGATATTTTTAGCAACTATTCTGTAATCCTGATTGTAATTTCAGAAAATGTATGAATCTATTTTACAGTAGCAGAATTTATGGCTTTAAAATTGATCCTGGTGTAGACTGAAATACCATGATGGTTGAACCTTGGTAACCTTTAGCCTTTGTTGGTAGCTTACTGTAGCTATGTTAGGTAACAATATACTGTAACAAAGACCTTATCCAGTGTCAGCAGTGTGCTTAGATGTGTAAAGGTCAGAGTGGAAGTCTCGGTCACAACTTCTCATCCTTCCTAATGTGGTTTCTATGCTATTGACCGATATCGTCTCCCGACATTCTGATTTTAAAATATAATTTACCCTTATTCAGAGTAAATTATATTTTTAAATCAGAATGTCGTCATTTATTTAAGGTATCTGGTTGTCTAATGTGGGTAAAACTTTGTTGCTCTCAGATTGATTGTAAAAATGAAGGTCCAATATCATCTAAATAAGTTGGACTGGACAGAGTTGTAGGTTTAACTCTGAGAGCTACATGTTGTTTAAAAATTCACTCTGAGGATAGAGAATAGGATACATTTCATTGGTTCTGTTATTGCACATAACATTTCATGATACAGGAGATTGATAGGTTAAAGAGCCCAAGAACTTTGCAGGTAAGCCTGCACTGGTATGGTAATGATGATGTCAGACTAGGAGGAATTCAGTTTGGACTGTGATATTTTTTCATTACTATCCTACTGGTGATGTACCATAAACATACATTCCATTGCCATTAGCCTGATGCCCAATCTACATAATCCCCATGGGGCTTTATCTAGGGGAGGCTTCACTTCTACATAATAGGATTGATGCTGGAAAGAATATCTATAATCCCAGGCCAGATTTGTATAGGCCTTATACCTAAGGTAAAGTATCCTAAACCCTGAACAGTGATATGTCCTTACCACCTTTATGTCCTAAGGCCTAGTGTTCTGTCTTGTGTCCTAAACCAAGAACTCTTCTCTGTAGATTACATTGTATTTGGATGTTTGATGTTTGGAAGGGTTAGAATGTATTTTCGTCCAATCTGATGACATGGTGTAGTACCTCTGTTAATAACAGTGATTATGTGACATCTATTTATGGCCATAGGAAGTTTTTCTCTTGGTAAACATTTACAAATGATTTGTATAAAACAACTTTTTTGCCAAAATAATTTTGTTTATAATCTATTATTGTGATATAATATCTTTTATATTGGATAGATAAAATTGATAAAATTTGTAAAAATATCTATTGAATACTTTTCCCACTTGTTCAAGCAATTTCTGTCAAAAATCTGTGGATAGGAGAAATAGAGCTGACAGCTTAAGGTGTTTGGTTACAGGGACTACAAGTCACCTTCACAGACGATAATTGAACAAAATGTACAGGGAAAGTGATGTATGACAAACATTCTTGTGACCTGAGTGAAAGTGAAGCTTGACAAACATTCTAGAGACCTGGAGTGTTGTAATTAGATCGGTGGTAATGTCTGTCTACACGACCAGATCTAACTACTATAATAGCCCCCTGTCAGTTGTAATGTCGACTTAGTCCTGTCTTCCTGTTTTTCTACCTGTCACAGGTACATTACCTGTGGAAATTGTTAATCTTTCCCACAGGGTTGTCCTTCCTCCCCGACCTGTACACATTCTCTTTGACAGGGACTACATGGAAGACTGAATGTCATTCTCCAAACTGACAGAAAATTGAAAGATGAAAGCTTGAGCATTGCCTCGTACAAATCTTATAGCTGGAGGTGACTTGAACTTACTGTTGGGTGTAGTGTTTGTTCTGTCAACAAGAAACAAGTCTTTCTGTCCATTGGTAAACTTGTACATTTTGTATAAAACACAAACAAATACAATATGGTGACAAACACAATTACAATATGGCAACTGTGTCCCATACTTAGTAAATATACAGAATTGTACAGTACAATATGGCTACTGTGTCCCATACTCTGTAACTATACAGAATTCTACAGTACAATATAGCCATTGTGTCCCATAATCTGACATAACTATAAAAATTGTACAGTTCATTATTACCTTTTATTTTCCATAATCTTTAACTATGTATAAAGAAATCTTGTTTTTATTTTTCTATTATTTTCAAAAAAATTAAAGATGACATGGTATTTTTTCGCTATCAAAAACAGGAGCAGACAAATAAGTATTTTTCTTCAGTTACAAAAGTAACTTACTTTACACTATTAACACAATCGAAAAAGTTTGACCTGCTTATTTTGATTAACAATAAAACTATTAAAAGTAATAAATTGCAATTCAAAAAAATCCATGATACTATGCCCTATATTGAATTATGTGCTGATGGTGCTTAACCAAAAGTAAACAAAATGATTTAATTTGTGTTCTTGTGTTAATTAGACACATAGACATGATTAAACACACAGTTATTGTTCAAATGTAGTTGCTCTGTCAGCGGTGAAGCATCTTTAAGTAATGATATAATAGAATTAGCTTTGCTAGTTATCAAAGACTCGATAGGGGAATGTTTTAGATATACGGTATCTGGGTTCTTTCATCCTGAATTTGCCGAAGGTGATAACCTTGGTATACCATAATGTTGTTTATATGACTATTTTTTTTGTAAAATGTTGGATGTTGGATGCTAGAAACATTAAAGAAGCAACCTGATTGTACTCCGTTGGTAACTGAATTATTTTGTAATCTTCAATTGGAATGTTGTGCTTATATGTCTTCTTCAACTGGAAGATTTCATTTAAAAAAAAAAAAACAATGACAAATTTTACCCGAAGGTCTTGTAGTTTTCTCAATTCTATCATGCTGAAGATATCTGTAAATTGTTCGTTCATTTCGAAAATGACAATGGCATTTTGTCCAAAACTACCAGATAGGTCCACAGTACAGAAAGAAGCTATGTTTGTTTGCTACAGACATGTATTGTATATTGATTAGAGGAGTTGAGCACCCTGTACCATATAAACCCACTCTTTATCCTCTGGTATCAGTCGGTAAAAGCAGCCAAACGCCAGTCTGTTATTGGTGGATTGTGTAATCATGTGATCAAAGGGACACGTTACTAGTGTAGGTAGGTACAGGTCTGGGATGTGATGCCAGATTTAAATATTTATGTGTTCTTAATTAGTCTCCCCAACAGTACATCTATACAGACAAAAACAGGATGGAGAGGAAAATGGACAATCGTGTCCTGGACCGCCCTGATAGGAACAAATTAATTGGTCGATAGCATTAATTATAAAGTAGAACCTTTTTGCATGCTGAGTCCTTATCAGATGTATTATAGTACAAAATCCCTCTCCCAGTTCCTTCATCACTGGCTGGGGCGATGAAATTGATGATGCTCTCTGCCGGACGTGATCTGATTTTCGATTTTTCCATAGATAACCTAGCTGATTGGAGTTTATAAAGATTAAAATAGGGTGTTTTAGGTACAGTAATGACAAGTGTTTTGGTTACATTAATAACAGGTGTTTTTGGGTACATTAATTACAGGTGTTTTGGTTACGTTAATTACAGGTGTTTTGGTTACATTAATTACAGGTGTTTTTGGGTACATTAATTACATGTGTTTTTGGGTACATTAATAACAGGTGTTTTGGTTAATTAATTACAGGTGTTTTGGGTACATTAATTACAGGTGTTTTTGGGCACTTTGATTACAAGTGTTTTTGGGAACATGAATAACAGGTGTTTTGGTTACATTAATTACATGTGTTTTTGGATACATTATTTACAGGTGTTTTTGGGTACATTAATTACAGGTGTTTTTGGGTACATTAATAACAGGTGTTTTGGTTACATTAATTACAGGTGTTTTGGGAACACAGTGATTACAGGGGTTTTGGGTACATATATAGTTATTACTGGTTTTTTTTTTCGAAACAGTGATTCCAGGTGTATTGGGTACAAAGTGATTACAGGTATTTTGTGTACACTGTGATAACATGTTTTTTGTGTACACATTGATTACAGGTGTTTTGGGTACAAAATGATTACAGGTATTTTGGGTACACAATGATTACATGTGTTTTGTGAACACATTGATTACAGGTGTTTTGGGTACACAGTGATTACAGGTGTGTTGGGTACACAGTGATTACAGGTGAGTTGGGTACACAGTGATTACAGGTGTTTTGGTTGCATTGATTACAGTTGTTTTGGTTGCATTAATCACAGGTGCTTTGGTTACATTGATTACAGGTGTTTTGGTTGCATAAATTACAGGTGCTTAACTTATATTGATTACAGGTGTTTTGGATACAGAGATTCCAGGTGCTTTGGGTACAAAGTGATTACAGGTATTTTGTGTAAACAGTGATAACATGTTTTTGTGTACACAGTGATTTCAGGTGTTTTGGGTACACAGTGATTATACGTGTTTTGGATACAGTGATTACATGTGTTTTGGGTACACAGTGATTACAGGTGTTTTGGGTACACAGTGATTACAGGTGTTTTGGGTACAGTGATTACATGTGTTTTGGGTACACAGTGATTATACGTGTTTTGGGTACATATTGATTACAGGTGTTTTGGGTACACAGTGATTACAGGTGTTTTGGGTACACAGTGATTACTGGTGTTTTTGGTACAGTGATTACATGTGTTTTGGGTACGCAGTGATTACTGGTGTTTTGGGAACACAGTGATAACAGTGTTTTGGGTACACAGTGATTTCAGGTGTTTTGGGTACAGTGATTACAGGTGTTTTGGGTACACAGTGATGTCAGGTGTTTTGGGTACAGTGATTACATGTGTTTTAGGTACACAGTGATTTCAGGTGTTTTGAGTACAGTGATTACATGTGTTTTGGATACACAGTGATTACACATGTTTTGGGTATACAGTGATTACGATTGTTTTGGGTACATTGATTTCAGGTGTTTTAAGTACACAGTAATTTCAGGTGTTTTGGTACACAGGGATTACATGTGTTTTGGATACACAGTGATTACACATGTTTTGGGTATACAGTGATTACGATTGTTTTGGGTACAGTGATTTCAGGTGTTTTAAGTACACAGTGATTACATGTGTTTTTGTACAAGTGATTACATGTGTTTTTGGGTAACAGGTGTTTTGGGTAAACAGTGATAACAGGTGTTTTGGGTAAACAGTGATTAGCAGGTGTTTTTGGTACTCGGTGATTATAATGTGTTTGGGTATACACAGTGATAACATGTGTTTTTGGTGCAGTTAATGCAGGTGTTTTGGGTACAGAGTGATTACATGTGTTTTTGGTACAGTAATTGCAGGTGTTTTGGGTAAACAGTGATAACAGGTGTTTTGGGTAAACAGTGATAACAGGTGTTTTTGGTACTCGGTGATTATAATGTGTTTCGGGTATACAGTGATAACATGTGTTTTTGGTACAGTAATTGCAGGTGTTTTGGGTACAGAGTGATTACAGGTGTTTTGGGTACTCAGTGATTACAGGTGTTTTTGGTACAGTAATTGCAGGTGTTTTGGGTAAACAGTGATAACAGGTGTTTTGGGTAAACAGTGATAACAGGTGTTTTTGGTACTCGGTGACTATAATGTGTTTCGGGTATACAGTGATAACATGTGTTTTTGGTACAGTAATTGCAGGTGTTTTGGGTACAGAGTGATTACAGGTGTTTTGGGTACTCAGTGATTACATGTTTTTTGTGTACACAGTGATTATACGTGTTTTGGGTACACAGTGATTACAGGTGTTTTGGGTACAGTGATTACAGGTGTTTTGGGTTCACAGATTACAGGTGTTTTGGGTACAGTGATTACTGGTGTTTTGGGTACACAGTGATTTCAGGTGTTTTGGGTACAGTGTGATTACATGTGTTTTGGGATACACAGTGATTACATGGTGTTTTGGGTACACAGTGATTACAGGTGTTTTGGGTACAGTGATAACAGGTGTTTTAAGTACACAGTGATTTCAGGTGTTTTGGTACACAGTGATTACATGTGTTTGGGTACACAGTGATTTACATGTGTTTTTGGTACAGTAATTACAGGTGTTTTGGGTAACAGTGATAACAGGTGTTTTGGGTAACAGTGATAACAGGTGTTTTTGGGTACGTGATTACTGGTTGTGGGTACTGATTACAGGTGTTTTGATACACAGTATTACAGGTGTTTTTGGTACAGTGTTACAGGTGTTTTGGGTACAGTGATTACTGGTGTTTTTGGTACAGTGATTACAGGTGTTTTGGGTAACAGTGATTAACAGGTGTTTTGGGTAACAGTGATTACAGGTGTTTTTGGGTCACAGTGATTACATGTGTTTTGGGTATCAGTGATAACATGTGTTTTTGGTACAGTAATTACAGGTGTTTTGGGTACGAGTGATTACAGGTGTTTTGGGTACTCAGTGATTACATGTTTTTGGTACACAGTGATTACAGGTGTTTTGGGTACAGTGATTACAGGTGTTTTGGGTACCAGTGATTACAGGTGTTTTGGGTACAGTGATTACAGGTGTTTTTATAAGGGGATTACAGGTGTTTTGGGTACAGTGATTAAGGTGTTTTGGGTACACAGTGATTACAGGTGTTTTGGGTACACAGTGATAACTGGTGTTTTGGGTACACAGTGATTACAGGTGTTTTGGGTACAGTGATAACAGTGTTTTGATACTCAGTAATTACAGGTGTTTTGGTACACAGTGATTAATGTGTTTTGGGTACTCAGTGATTACATGTGTTTTGGTACACAGTGATTACAGTGTTTTTGGGTACAAGTGATTATTGGTGTTTTGGGTACAGTGATTACAGGTGTTTTGGGTACAGTGATTACAGGTGTTTTGGATACTCAGTAATTACAGGTGTTTTGGTACAGTGATTACAGGTGTTTTGGGTACACAGTGATTACAGGTGTTTTGGGTACAGTGATTACAGGTGTTTTGGGTACACAGTGATTAGAGGTGTTTTGGGTACACAGTGATTACAGGTGTTTTGGGTTTGTGTACACAGTGATTATAGTGAGTACAGGTGTTTTGGGTACACAGTGATTACAGGTGTTTTGGGTACACAGTGATTACAGGTGTTTTGGGTACACAGTGATTACAGGTGTTTTGGGTACACAGTGATTACAGGTGTTTTGGGTACACAGTGATTATAGTGAGTACAGGTGTTTTGGCCACAGTGATTACAGGTGTGTTTTGCGTACACAGTGATTATAATGAGTACAGGTGTTTTGGGTACACAGTGATTACAGGTGTTTTGGGTACAGTGATTACAGGTGTTTTGGGTACACAGTGATTACAGGTGTTTTGGGTACAGTGATTACAGGTGTTTTGGGTACACAGTGATTACAGGTGTTTTGGGTACACAGTGATTACAGGTGTTTTGGGTACAGTGATTACAGGTGTTTTGGGTACACAGTGATTACAGGTGTTTTGGGTACAGTGATTACAGGTGTTTTGGGTACACAGTGATTACAGGTGTTTTGGGTACAGTGATTACAGGTGTTTTGGGTACAGTGATTACAGGTGTTTTGGGTACAGTGATTACAGGTGTTTTGGGTACACAGTGATTACAGGTGTTTTGGGTACACAGTGATTACGGGTGTTTTGGGTACACAGTGTTTACAGGTGTTTTGGGTACAGTGATTACAGGTGTTTTGGATACACAGTGATTACAGGTGTTTTGGGTACAGTGATTACAGGTGTTTTGGGTACACAGTGATTATAGGTGTTTTTGCGTACACAATGATTATAGTGAGTACAGGTGTTTTGCATACAAAAACTACAAGTGGTTTATATATGATAACTTTATATTTGTTTTAGATACAAAGCTACGGTTGTTTAATGTACAATGATTACATGTATGATAGATAACTAGATTTAGTAGACAGGTAACCCAATGTGTAGAAAGGTAATTGAATTGTTTGGGATTTCTAGTCGAATCAGTACCAGTAATAAATGTGTCTTTTAAGGGGAACAATTTTTCCGAATAAGTTTGACAAGACTGGATTGATGTTACTTTCTTTGTCTATTATTTCATATCATGTCCTGTCATGTTTTGGTACAATTTTAGTTATTAACAAATTGTTTTGTGGGTGTTCATAATGTTCAAATCTTCCAATCATACACATTGATAAAATATTTAGAATAAAGGAATACAAAACAAAAATAAGCTAAATATGTACATATTTCGTAAATGAAGGATCTAAATTCTTCCCTAAGTAGACAAAATAAATGTTAAAACAAGCATATTTACATACCACGTTGGAGTTATATTACTGTCATATGGTGACATTTAATTTCCATGGTAACAATGTCATTTAAGTTGTGTGTACCCTTCTCTTGTCACTAGTAATGCGTTCTAACTTGAGTTTTAGGGATCGTGAATGTTGACACCAATTATTAGAATTGACCATCACCATCAAATTAACCTGTTTTTGGGACTATGCTCTGTCAACATAAAAGTATAGAAATATACCCAGATCAAGCTGGTATTTTTTTGTAACAGTGAAAAATGAGATGTAAATTTGTGTAAATGTATGTAGATTTGTATAGAATGGGTATTACCTCGTCTGTGAATAGCCCGAGGCCTAACATTAGGAGGGAGTTAGGATCATGGACATGTTAAATTTTCCATGGTCTGATTCGAATATTATTTCTTTCTATTTATTGCTGAATCTGCCTGTTGGCTTGGTGAATATTGAGATATCAATATTTGATGGGCATGATATGTTCTGGATATTAGGTTAGTGGAGAATTTGCATTATTATCCATAAATGATCTGTTGCAAATAGTTCTTTTAATGATTAAGATATTACCAGTTTTAACAGACACATATTAATGTAATTGATGTTTTTATCCCATGATTTCACAGTTTTACTACATTGGTGTGTCTCACATTGTGTTTCAGTGCAATACCTACACCTGTTTTAATAAGGTTAAATGCCTGAAGTGCTCAGTGCCAAGATCAAAGCTGGCCCCTTGATCAAGGCCATTTTCCACTATAACTATATGCAATCTGTTCAAACTTGATAGCATGGGTTTGATTATCAGTGACTATATTCTTATTTTTCCAGAGCTATGACCATTTGAATTATGAAGGGAAAAAAGAAAACATTTTCTGGAATTTTCATGCAACCAAAAAAAACCCCAAAAAACAGATTTTAGCCAGATTTCAAACTTTAAAAGTGCTTCATTCCCACTCTTGGTGGACATAATTTGGTAGTGTTATAACATCAATGTTTCTGTGTTTTAATAAAACTCTAAGAATTGATGGCTGATTATTTTTCAAATTTCAAACCCATTTTCAGGATGAAAATATAAAACACTTGACACACTTGCAGATGATAAGAAAAACATCAAATGAAGGAAAATGAAAACATGCTCAAATAGTATTCTAAATACTTAATAGTGTGTCATATTAAAAGAGAAACAACTGTTTTCTGTACAAGGTCAAAGTGCTGAGGATATTGCTTTGGAGATTGAAAAAGTAGTGATTGATTGGGAGCATCTGGCCTTTGTTATAGTGATAAAGTACACATGGTTAGTGTTTGTCATCAGTAGGGAGGTTTGGACACAGAGCCCAGGACTTTCTCTGATGGGACGTGTTTTATGACAGCGATTGTGTTTAACAGCCTCGAGGGATTTGTTATCGGGGTGTAATAGAATCAAGGAGACTTTACTGGGGTGTACACTTGAGGATTGAGGGCACAGCTCTGATAAGCCAAGTATCTGTCATCATCTCTCTCCTATATTACCATATGGACACTGAATGACATGTTTAAGGCTATTTAGTATGGTGGACCTTACATATATAACATTTACTCTCCATTGTGCATTCACCCCTCTTAATTCATAATGAACTGTTCCTACCGTATTTCACCGCAAATAAGACCCCTCCCGCAAATAAGACCCCCCACCTATTTTGACACATTTTCAGACTTAGGGGGGATGTCTGCAAATAAGACCCCCCACCTATTTTTCAGTTTACTGGATGATGGATTTGAGCAATGGAGTAATTAAAAATATCACCAAAATGACTTTGTATCGGAACTTTTTTTTGTTTATTTTATCGGCATAGAAAAATCACGTAGTAAAGAACTGTTTGTGTGCTTGTTATTTTTGTCATTTAATTCAAGTTAATTCACGGGTGATTTAATTTAATTATCAACAACTACGAAATGTGAACAGTGCTTATATTTAATCGGAGGCTATTTTCAACAAAATACGCCGATATTTGTTTCCATGAACACTTCAACACGTTTTAGTGTTCGTACGGCTTGTCATTTTTTACATGCATCGGCAAAGATATTCGTCATTGATGCAGATCGTTTCTGCACTCGTGGATTCTAACTTAATACAATCATTACCTAAAACATCTACTTAAGGCATTTACAGTTTCAAATATGTTTATTTGTGAACGTAACGTACCTGTAGTTCACGATCAGTTGGAGAAACCATGCTTTACTTTTCGGCCGCCATGTTTTGTTTACGCAGTCAGTATAATATGATTAGCCGCAAAGTTTCGTATTTTACTCTAGATACAAAAATACTTGCTACGATGTTTTAATGCAGTTAATACTTGGATTAATATCTGAAATATTATCAAAAACTATCGTCGTATCAATAGCAATACCGATCAAATTTCCCAAACACGACCCGGTGTGAAAATGTGAAAGTATGGCTTCAACCCGGCGCCATTTTCCTACACATGTGTGTACGATGTTACAAACAACTGCAATAGTGCATGTCGGCACGTTGAAGTTAAATCACGATCGTTTGCTCATTTGACTGAGACAAATGTACGTACATTCTTCTGTCTATGAACAAATTTGATATGTAAACGTTTGCAGTGAATTTAAAATAGGCCTGAGTCTGAACGGCGATCGTCCTTCCGATTCACGGCGATGGATTCACGTGTTTACCAAGACGGAGATGTAGTTGTGATCATAAACAATAACCGAATTTGAATATTTTAAAATAACTATACGATTATTAAAACTTCTAGATTAAAATGACATTGCTTATGATGCTGTTTCTTCGTTTTGATTCATTGGTGAATGTCCGCGTGACTCTTGCAAAAATGTGCGTTTCCTTTCAGACTTTACGTTACAACTGCCCTAATATTGCTTAACAAATTATATTTTAATTTGTCATAACATTTGATTTAATTTTACTCATGCGTCTTCATTATTATTATAAATACTTGAACATCTTGCTATTTACCCATCTGTCATACGACTGTTACAACGATGACAGGACATTAAAAAAAATCAAAGATGGCGACCTCATAGATCGATGTTATCAGGCGGGTTGTCCGCAAATAAGACCCCCCACCACTTTTGACCTTTATTTCTTCTCTGGGAGGGGGGTCTTATTTGCGGTGAAATACGGTACCTTAGAATTGGAAAAGTTGAAAATATTTTCAATGATAGATAGGTTACTTGAGATAATTCTGGAAGCTTTGAGTTTAAATGATGAAATGTTAGCTAGCATGCTATCTTTTACAAAAAATAGATTGAACTTGTTTCTATGGCTTGAATTTTAGTGGACACTTGAATCTGTTGCCATGTACCCACAACTGTAACTAGACTGATCTGCTGAGGAGATTGTCTTGTGATGATAAGTTTGTCTTGGCTGCTCAGATGACTTTTACAAAATATTGTCAAACTCTAACAAAAAAGTTTGCTCACAATGAGACACAAAGTCTCCACATGGAACAAAGCTTTGGATAGCGCAAAATTTTGGGGAAGGGGGAGGAGGGCATATATTTAGATATTGGTATGCCATTATCGTTCCATCACGTCTATTCCATCCTATTGTGTCCTGTCCTGGTTTGATATGTGGAAGGGGACACAGTATGCACAACAGACATTTATTGTTTCTAAATGACCTTAGCTATTGATAAAATATCTCAGACTATATCATTCTAAACCAATATATGTATTCTTACGGGCCTCTTGGGCCTCTTGTATGGGAATTCCTGTATGTATGCATGTTTGTAATGCAGCCCTCAAATTAAAATCACAAAGAATGCCATTCAGTTTCAAAGGGAACTTTATCACAGGATTATGCATGATTGGTTAGGATTCTAATTAAAGTCAGATTAAAATGTGGGCATATAAATATTGAGATAATAAATATCTTTATTAGAATTTTGTTGTTAATGTAATGATACCAGAGTAATTTCCAGATCATTTTACCATTTATACGAAAGATTAGGTTGGTGAGTGAAAGTGTGATAAGACTGGTTTGTTTGTGACGGTATCCAATTTGTCTTACAACTCGATCGTGTTCCTTATCAATAAGTCACCAAACATATTTATTATAGGAATTTTATATTTGCATGGCTTGATATGGAAACGTCTGGTAAAACAATATTAATTTCAGTTCTTCAATTTTGTTGAATTATTATAATTTTATATTGTTTGATTTTTAAATAAGAATTAATTCACATGGCTTGGATATTTGAATTAAAAACAGGGAAGGTTTGAATGATATTTTGTTATCAATAAAAATGGAGCATTGATTATTTTTGTATATCCTGGTGAATACCCCAACTGCAGGTTTCAAATTAGTAACCTAAAGTTGATGGAATTTTTATAAAATATTCGAAAATTTGAACACTGTCATTGCAGCCACAAGTAACTTTTCAGTGATTAGGAAATATCAGATACGTCCATTTTATTTTTGTTAGATGTAAGGTATTAATAGTCAGGGTAGTTTCAAGACTCTCAGCCAGGTTTTTGTGCAAGGGAATAAATCAGGTATATTTATTCAGTGAAATGCAACTGAGCTGTCTGACAGCATTGCTATAGCATAAACCCATGTAGGTTTTGAACTTGCAATCCGTATTGACAGTGGTAGAATATTGGTATACCCAGATCATTTGGTCACCATGGCTCCATAATATAGATGTTGGCAAGGAACTCTACTGCAGTACTAGTAATAAAACCACTGTTTCCTGCTGACTGAGTATATTAAAGACTTAATGAGATAGGCACAAAGTACGCTGGAATAGTTATTATGACATTATTGTTCGTAAATTTCATATCTGTATGTATGGTCCAAAGAATTGGATAGAAAAGTGTTGGTATGGACAGACAAGACCTCAAGTAGTGATTGATAAGTGACCTTGTTCCTCTCTGTAGGAAAAGACATGTTTTCCATGCTGATTTATCATGCTTTTAAAATTTTAAACTGCTGTCTGGAACTTCAAAAATACATTGTCCCAGGGGTATATTTGATAAAGTTTATTGGACATGATAAGTCTGCCTTTTTTGGATTTCAATTTGGGTAGTGCCATAAAGATGATAGTAAAATGTTCAGCCGATACATAAAAATGTCCATATACCTATCTTATGGATAAAGATAGGGCTGTTCCAATGACAGATGTGGAAAATAATCAATACATATTTAAACAGAATTGTTGTGACTTAAAAAAAGTATGTTTTGTGACAGAACAATGCTTTATTCGAGCAAAGACACCCAGAGCAAAATAATTATATTTCACTGTCTATTGGGTGTGTGTTAGGACAGGTGAGGTTATGTTGTAATGTGTATTGGGTGTGTGTTAGGACAGGTGAGGTTATGTTGTAATGTGTATTGGGTGTGTGTTAGGACAGGTGAGGTTATGTTGTAATGTGTATTGGGTGTGTGTTAGGACATAGTCGATGGTTATGTTGTAATGTGTATTGGGTGTGTGTTAGGACAGGTGAGGTTATGTTGTAATGTGTATTGGGTGTGTGTTAGGACAGGTGAGGTTATGTTGTAATGTGTATTGGGTGTGTGTTAGGACAGGTGAGGTTATGTTGTAATGTGTATTGGGTGTGTGTTAGGACAGGTGAGGTTATGTTGTAATGTGTATTGGTGTGTGTTAGGACAGGTGAGTTATTATGTTGTAATGTGTATTGGGTTGTGTGCAATTAGGACAGGTGCAGCAGTATTCTATGTTGTAATGTGTATTTGGAGTGTGACAGGGTGAGAGTCGTTTAATGGTATACAGTGTGTGTTAGAGTAGGTATGTTATGCTTGTAATGTGTATTGGATGTGTGTTAGTGGACAGGTTAGGTTATGTTGTCTATGTGTGTATTGGATGTGTGTTAGGTCAGGTGAGGTTATTGTAATAATGTGTATTGGGGGTAGAATTAGGACAGGTGAGGTTATGTTGTAATGTGTATTGGGTTTAGTGTTAGGGACAGGTGCGATATTATGTTGTAATGTGTATTGGATGTGTGTTAGGACAGGTGACCGGGTTATGTTGCAATGTGTATTGGGTGTGTGTTAGGACAGGTGAGGTTATGTTGTAATGTGTATTGGGTGTGTGTTAGGACAGGTGAGGTTATGTTGTAATGTGTATTGGGTGTGTGTTAGGACAGGTGAGGTTATGTTGTAATGTGTATTGGGTGTGTGTTAGGACAGGTGAGGTTATGTTGTAATGTGTATTGGGTTTGTGTTAGGACAGGTGAGGTTATGTTGTAAATAATGTATTGGGTGTGTATGGTTAGCGGAGGTTATGTTGTGTTCTCGTGTATGGTGAGGTTAATGTTGTAATGTGTATTTTGGTTCTGTGTGTTATGATGTATGGACAGGTGTTATGGGGTGTGGTTAGGATTATGTTGTAATTGGGTGTGTGTAGGTGTTGGTGTATTATGTTAGGGACAGGACAGGTGAGGTTATGTTGTAATGTGTATTGGGTGTGTGTTAGGACAGGTGAGGTTATGTTGTAATGTGTATTGGGTGTGTGTTTAGGAAAGGTAAGGGTTATTTTGTAATGTGTATTGCCGTCGTGTGTTTAGGACAGGTATTGAGGTTATGTTGTAATGTGTATTGGGTGTGTGTTAGGACATGTGAGGTTATGTTGTACATGTGTATTTGGGTTGTGTGTTAGGACACGGTGAGTTAATGTTTAATGTGTTTTGGTGAGTGTGTTAGGAACAGGTGAGGAATTGTGTTGTAATGTATATTGGGTGTGGTGTTAGGACAGGTGAGGTTATGTTGTAATGTCTGTATTGGGTGTGTGTGTTAGGACAGGTGGAGGTTATGTTGTAATGTGTATTGGGTGTGTGTTAGGACAGGTGAGGTTATGTTGTAATGTGTATTGGGTGTGTGTTAGGACAGGTGAGGTTATGTTTGTAATGTGTATTTGGGTGTTGTGTTAGGACAGGTTGAGTTATGTTGTAATGTGTATTGGGTGTGTGTTAGGACAGGTGAGGTTATGTTGTAAGGCTTATGTGTATTGGGGGTGTGTTTAGGACAGGTTGAGGTTATGTTGTAATGTGTATTGGGTGTGTGTTAGGACAGGTGAGGTTATGTTGTAATGTGTATTGGGTGTGTGTTAGGACAGGTGAGGTTATGTTGTCAAATGTGTATATTGGTGTGTGTTAGGACAGATTATTTTGTTATGTTGTAATGTGTATGGACTGTAAGGTTATGTCTAGTAATGTGGTATTGGGTGTGTGTTAGGACAGGTGAGTTATGTTGTAATGTTAATTGAGTGTGTGTTAATGTGAATGTATATTGGGTGTGTGGTTAGGACAGGTGGAGGTTATGTTGTAATGTGTATTGGGTGTGTGTTAGGACAGGTGAGGTTATGTTGTAATGTGTATTGGGTGTGTGTTAGAACAGGTGAGGTTATGTTGTAATGTGTATTGGGTGTGTGTTTGGACAGATTATGTTGTAATGTGTATTTGGTGTGTGTTAGGACAGGTGAGGTTATGTTGTAATGTGTATTTGGTGTGTGTTAGGACAGGTGAGGTTATGTTGTAATGTGTATATGGGTGTGTGTTTATGACAGGTGAGGTTATGTTGTATATGTGTATTTGGTCGTGGTGTTAGGACAGGTGAGGTTATGTTGCAATGTGTATTGGGTGTGTGTGTTAGGACAGGTGAGGTTATTGTTGTAATGGTGTACTTGGGTGTGTGTTAGGACAGGTGAGGTTATGTTGTAATGTGTATCTTTGGTGTGTGTGTTTGGTTTTGTTGTAATTTGTTTTAGGTGTGTGGGTTAGGACAGGTGAGGTTAGTGCATTGTAATGTGTATTTGGTTGTGTGTTAGGGACAGGTGAGGTTATGTTGTAATGTGTGTATTGGGTGTGTGTTAGGACAGGTGGGAGGTTATGTTGTAATGTTGTATTGGGTTGTGTGTTAGGAAAGGTGATCAGGTTATGTTGTAATGTGTATTGGGTGTGTGTTAGGACAGAGGTTATGTTGTAATGTGTATTGGGTGTGTGTTAGGACAGGTGAGGTTATGTTGTAATGTGTATTGGGTGTGTGTTAGGACAGGTGAGGTTATGTTGTAATGTGTATTGGGTGTGTGTTAGGACAGGTGAGGTTATGTTGTAATGTGTATTGGGTGTGTGTTAGGACAGGTGAGGTTATGTTGTAATGTGTATTGGGTGTGTGTTATGGACGGTTAGATTATGTTGTAATGTGTATTGGAATGGTGTGTTAGGACAAGGTGAGGTTATGTTATTATGTTGTAATGTGTAATTGGGTGTGTGTTAGAACATGTGTGATGTGATTTTATGTTGTAATGTGTATTGGGTGTGATGTTATGGACAGTGATGTTTTAGGACAGATTATGTTGTAATGTGTACTT
This sequence comes from Argopecten irradians, assembly GCF_041381155.1. Classification (NCBI taxonomy): domain Eukaryota; kingdom Metazoa; phylum Mollusca; class Bivalvia; order Pectinida; family Pectinidae; genus Argopecten; species Argopecten irradians. Next base: position 24,235,535 of record NC_091135.1, read on the forward strand.
AGGTGTGTGTGACAGGTAGGAAAGGTAATGTGTTGATGTGTTAGGGTCAGGTGTGGTTATGTGTATTGTTTGGGTGTGTGTTAGAAACAGGCGGAGGTTATGTTGTTATTTGTGCTGGGTGTGTGTTAACAGTGATTGTATTTTTATTGGGTGTGTGTGTTAGGACAGGTGAGGTTTATGTTGTAATGTGTATTTGGTGTCGTGTGCGTTAGGACAGGTCGAGGTTATGTTGATCGTTATCAGGGCTTTATAACTCCTAAACAGTTCAACTTGGCTACATGAAACTTAATCTGTACAATGTTAGGCGATAGTGCTCTAGTTCTGCCTTTTGGTAATGTTAGGACTGGTGAGTCATGTTCGTTAATGTTTTTCGGTGATGTGGACTAGGTGAGGTTATGTTTTGTAAACTTATTAGGACAGAGTAAGGTATACCATGTTATTAATTGTATTGGGTGTGTGTTAGGGGACAGAGTGATCAGGCCTATAACTCGAAAAAATTGGGTTCAATGGCTACACGGTGATGGTTTATCTGTTACAATGTGTATTTAGGTTAGACAGGCGTGCTAATCTGTTTGTACCTTTCATTTTGTAATGTGTTATTGGGTGTCTTGTTAGGATGTGCATTGGGGTGTCTGTTAGGACCAGGAAACTTATAGTTGGGATTGTGTTGTAATGTGCATTGGTTGTGTTGTTAGGACAGGTGAGGTTATGTTGTAAATGTGTATTGGGTTGTAGGACATGTGTATTTGTTGTAATGTGTTTATTGGGTGTGTTAGGACAGGTGAGGTTATTGATGCAGGTGATAGACAGGATTATGTTGTTGTGTATGTGTATTGGGTTATGTATGTAATGTGTGTGTGTTAGGACAGTTAGGTTTATGTTGTAATGCTGTTATGTTGAACAAGTGCGAGGTTATGTTGTAGAAATTTGGGTGGTGTGTGTTAGGACAGGTGAGGTTTAATGTTGTAATGTGTATTGGGTGTGTGTTAGGACAGGTGAGGTTATGTTGTAATGTGTATTGGGTGTGTGTTAGGACAGGTGAGGTTATGTTGTAATGTGTATTGGGTGTGTGTTAGGACAGGTGAGGTTATGTTGTAATGTGTATTGGGTGTGTGTTAGGACAAGGTGAGGTTATGTTGTAATGTGTATTGGGTGTGTGTGTTAGGACAGGTGAGGTTATGTTGTAATGTGTATTGGGTGTGTTTAGGACAGGTGAAGGTTATGTTGTAATGTGTATTGGGTGTGTGTTAGGACAGGTGAGGTTATGTTGTAATGTGTATTGGGTGTGTGTTAGGACAGGTGAGGTTATGTTGTTAATGTGTATTGGGTGTGTGTTAGGACAGGTGAGGTTATGTTGTAATGTGTATTGGGTGTGTGTTAGGACAGGTGAGGTTATGTTGTAATGTGTATTGGGTGTGTGTTAGGACAGGTGAGGTTATGTTGTAATGTGTATTGGGTGTGTGTTAGGACAGGTGAGGTTATGTTGTAATGTGTATTGGGTGTGTGTTAGGACAGGTAGGATTGAGGTTATGTTGTAATGTGTATTGGGTGTGTGTTAGGACAGGTGAGGTTATGTTGTAATGTGTATTGGGTGTGTGTTAGGACAGGTGAGGTTATGTTGTAATGTGTATTGGGTGTGTGTTAGGACAGGTGAGGTTATGTTGTAATGTGTATTGGGTGTGTGTTAGGACAGGTGAGGTTATGTTGTAATGTGTATTGGGTGTGTGTTAGGACAGGTGAGGTTATGTTGTAATGTGTATTGGGATGTGTGTGTTAGGACAGTGAGGTTATGTTGTAATGTGTATTGGGTGTGTGGTTAGGACACAGGTGAGGTTATGTTGTAATGTGTATTGGGTGTGTGTTAGGACAGGTGAGGTTATGTTGTAATGTGTATTGGGTGTGTGTTAGGACAGGTGAGGTTATGTTGTAATGTGTATTGGGTGTGTGTGTTAGGACAGGTGGAGGTTATGTTGTAATGTGTATTGGGTGTGTGTTAGGACAGGTGAGGTTATGTTGTAATGTGTATTGGGTGTGTGTTAGGACAGGTGAGGTTATGTTGTAATGTGTATTGGGTGTGTGTTAGGACAGGTGAGGTTATGTTGTAATGTGTATTGGGTGTGTGTTAGGACAGGCGAGGTTATGTTGTAATTTGTATTGGGTGTGTGTTAGGACAGGTGAGGTTATGTTGTAATGTGTATTGGGGTGTGTGTTAGGACAGGTGAGGTTATGTTGTAATGTGTATTTGGTTGTGTGTGTAGGAGGTAGGACTGGTGAGGTTGTTGTAATGTGTATTGGGTGTGTGTTAGGACAGGTGAGGTTATGTTGTAATGTGTATTTGGTGTGTGTTAGGACAGGTGAGGTTATGTTGTAATTTGTATTGGGTGTGTGTTAGGACAGGTGAGGTTATGTTGTAATGTGTATTGGGTGTGTGTTAGGACAAGTTAGATTATGTTGTAATGTGTATTGGGTGTGTGTTAGGACAGGTTAGATTATGTTGTAATGTGTATTGGGTGTGTGTTAGGACAGGTGAGATTATGTTGTAATGTGTATTGGGTGTGTGTTAGGAAAGGTGAGGTTATGTTGTAATGTGTATTGGGTGTGTGTTAGGACAGGTTGTTATGTTGTAATGTGTATTGGGTGTGTGTTAGGACAGGTGAGGTTATGTTGTAATGTGTATTGGGTGTGTGTTAGGACAGGTGAGGTTATGTTGTAATGTGTATTGGGTGTGTGTTAGGACAGGTGAGGTTATGTTGTAATGTGTATTGGGTGTGTGTTAGGACAGGTGAGGTTATGTTGTAATGTGTATTGGGTGTGTGTTAGGACAGGTGAGGTTATGTTGTAATGTGTATTGGGTGTGTGTTAGGACAGGTGAGGTTATGTTGTAATGTGTATTGGGTGTGTGTTAGGACAGGTGAGGTTATGTTGTAATGTGTGTATTGGGTGTGTGTTAGGACAGGTGAGGTTATGTTGTAATGTGTATTGGGTGTGTGTTAGGACAGGTGAGGTTATGTTGTAATGTGTATTGGGTGTGTGTTAGGACAGGTGAGTATGTTGTAATGTGTATTGGGTGTGTGTTAGGACAGGTGAGGTTATGTTGTAATGTGTATTGGGTGTGTGTTAGGACAGGTGAGGTTATGTTGTAATGTGTATTGGGTGTGTGTTAGGACAGGTGGGGTTATGTTGTAATGTGTATTGGGTGTGTGTTAGGACAGGTGAGGTTATGTTGTAATGTGTATTGGGTGTGTGTTAGGACAGGTGAGGTTATGTTGTAATGTGTATTGGGTGTGTGTTAGGACAGGTGAGGTTATGTTGTAATGTGTATTGGGTGTGTGTTAGGACAGGTGAGGTTATGTTGTAATGTGTATTGGGTGTGTGTTAGGACAGGTGAGGTTATGTTGTAATGTGTTGAATGTGTATTGGTGTGTAATGTGTATGTGTTATGGGTTATGTGTAATGTGTATTGGTGTGTGTTAGGACAGGTGAGGTTATGTTGTAATGTGTATTGGGTGTGTGTTAGGACAGGTGAGGTTATGTTGTAATGTGTATTGGGTGTGTGTTAGGACAGGTGAGGTTATGTTGTAATGTGTATTTGGTGTGTGTTAGGACAGGTGAGGTTATGTTGTAATGTGTATTGGGTGTGTGTTAGGACAGGTGAGGTTATGTTGTAATGTGTATTGGGTGTGTGTTAGGACAGGTGAGGTTATGTTGTAATGTGTATTGGGTGTGTGTTAGGACAGGTGAGGTTATGTTGTAATGTGTATTGGGTGTGTGTTAGGACAGGTGAGGTTATGTTGTAATGTGTATTGGGTGTGTGTTAGGAAAGGTGAGGTTATGTTGTAATGTGTATTGGGTGTGTGTTAGGACAGGTGAGGTTATGTTGTAATGTGTATTGGGTGTGTGTTAGGACAGGTGAGGTTATGTTGTAATGTGTATTGGGTGTGTGTTAGGACAGGTGAGGTTATGTTGTAATGTGTATTGGGTGTGTGTTAGGACAGGTGAGGTTATGTTGTAATGTGTATTGGGTGTGTGTTAGGACAGGTGAGGTTATGTTGTAATGTGTATTTGGGTGTGTGTTAGGACAGGTGAGGTTATGTTGTAATGTGTATTGGGTGTGTGTTAGGACAGGTGAGGTTATGTTGTAATGTGTATTGGGTGTGTGTTAGGACAGGTGAGGTTATGTTGTAATGTGTATTGGGTGTGTGTTAGGACAGGTGGTTATGTTGTAATTGTGTTTGGGTGTGTGTTAGGACAGGTGAGGTTATGTTGTAATGTGTATTGGGTGTGTGTGTTAGGACAGGTGAGGTTATGTTGTAATGTGTATTGGGTGTGTGTTAGGACAGGTGAGGTTATGTTGTAATGTGTATTGGGTGTGTGTTAGGACAGGTGAGGTTATGTTGTAATGTGTATTGGGTGTGTGTTAGGACAGGTGAGGTTATGTTGTAATGTGTATTGGGTGTGTGTTAGGACAGGTGAGGTTATGTTGTAATGTGTATTGGTGTGTGTTAGGACAGGTGAGGTTATGTTGTAATGTGTATTGGTGTGTGTTAGGACAGGTGAGGTTATGTTGTAATGTGTATTGGGTGTGTGTTAGGACAGGTGAGGTTATGTTGTAATGTGTATTGGATGTGTGTAAGGACAGGTGAGGTTATGTTGTAATGTGTATTGGGTGTGTGTAAGGACAGGTGAGGTTATATTTTAATGTGTATTGGGTGTGTGTTACTTACAAGGGAGGTTGAGGCCTCCTTAATTGGCCTTGCTGTTTAATAAAGGGTCAAGTCACTATTGAATGTTTGTTTTCTAGTTTGTTGGAACAGTCCTTGTTGAAATTGGTTGGCAGGGTTTTCTGTTGTAATCTAAATGATTGAGGTCGCTTTTTGAGTGTAATTTGGTAGCGATGCCCATTAAACTTTAACTGTACAGTTGTCTGTTTGAGTGTAATTGCTGTAGAAATAGCCATTACTGCTTACAAAACCATTTATCTACTGGAACACAAGATTGTAAATTAAAACATGTTAGTGTGAAACTTTCAACCTTTAATATTCTGTACATCTATCTTACATAAAATTTTACTTACGAGAGCTTATTTGTGAATGAGTTGAACAGGAAATGATACACTGAAAGGTCGCATTACTTATGTTGGAGAATACATGGACTTGTAATACCACTTACATATACGATATGACAAAGCCTGAGGGCCAGGATCTTTTTACATTTTTTAACAAGGGGATAAACAGATTTACAACAGGAAGCCACATGGCTTGTTCCCTACGTTTTGTTTAACATTTGTCAGCCATCACACAAAAAAAGAAATGTGATTTTTGAAGGTAAGTATGTAAATGCACTCATGGTGAAGGTCTTCTTTGAGAAGCATTACTGTTCACAATATTGAAAAGTTATATATATGTGTAAATGTAATTTGTTTTGATTGGTGGTGCAGTGCTGGTTTGCCATTCATAAAGATCAGGAGTATTTAATAATATGAGATAGTACTCAATGCTCTGTTAGTGGTAACTTTGTGCTGTTTTTCCATTCACAAAGTTGGGAGTGCTGTTTCTTACAAAGTCGACCCGACCACAATCATGGTCATGTGCATTACATGTGATGTATGAATGGCTGTGTGATGCATTTCCTCACATCTGTTACTAGATCAGACAATGGTTAGGCCATCCTGATACAGGGTTGCTGTATTGTACATCACTTAGTTTATAAGCCAGATCCCTGTTTAACCTTGGTTTTGGTTCTGGTAAGATATTTCTATAACTTTTCATATGAACTTCTGGATTATTTCTCTTTAATTCCTTCAACAAGTCTTAAAAACTAATGACCATGATAGGGTACATGGGTATATAAAGTAAAGAACAGAGACAAAGGAACAAATTAACCTACCCATGACCGAGGACTTCAAACATTCAAACTTATCGCCCTGAAATGTATTGACCAAGTGACATATGTTACTCAGTCATTGTAGGGTGGTGTTTTTTCTTCGGATACCCCTGTATTGTTTCAGGTTGTCTTGGCAATCAGAACCTGTCTGACATCCATAAATTAAGATAGAAAGTGTGAAATGTTTAAAGTCAACTAAAATGAAATCTCAAGTAAACTTTTTATCTAATTCGTTGAGAGGAATCATATCAAGTTGATAATACATATAGAATGTATGTGCAGAGAACCTATTTTTGAGCATTAAATGTTCAGTTACCTTAAAGGCTTTAATTAAACTTTTAAACTTTTTTCTCAAGGATACAATGCAAACAATAATAGACATTCAGAGGCCTACAGAATTTTGCAAAAAAGAATTAGCTGATGTTTTTAAAATCTCCTTAACTCACTGATTTTACAAACACTGTTAACATATTGTACTGCTACCCTATTTATAACTCAGATGACTGTTTTGGTCTCTGGGCCTCTCTGGCACTTTCAGGATCATATTTGAATTAAGCCTCCAATCATGGATTAGTTAAAGTGAACAGTCGGGCAAGGAAAGTTAAAGTTTGTAAAAATGGAGTGAATGTACCTGACATAATTTCTTATGGAATAGAAAGATAAAATCCCCTGTCAAAACCTCTCTGCATGTGAAGAAATTAATTTATAGTTTAGGAATCCTAAAATGTCCTCCCGACTGACTATGTCCGTGGTTACATTTCCACGCAGCCTCGCTTTCAAAGAGTTATTTCAATGGTCAGAACTGGGCAACGTAAGCAGAACTTGACCGTCGTTCTAATATGTGAGAACATTTGGAAGGCCAATGAACGCACTTAGACTGGTTTTCTTTGCCCGACTATTCACTTTAACATATTAGTCTTAAATGAGCCAACATTTTGATTTGTGGAAAGACTTAAAACAAGCATTATGTAACAGATTAAGGCTTTTTTTAGTGATATTTTGTTTTAAAGGTTGAAATGTACAGCTCGTGTTTAACTTGTATAAACAAAAACAAAAAAACAAAAAAACCTAAAGAAAACATTTTTAGCTACTTTTACTTTGGTTGAGCTGGCAGCAATCAGCTTAAATTTTCATAAATTTTTATCCTTGTCACTTTTCCTGAATATCAAGAAACATTGTTTCAGCCTGAATTAACTACAATTAAGAAATACATCAAATCACTTTGGTAGATTGCTCCTCATGGTAAATTACTTGTGGACTACTGCACCTAAGATGTGCTGATTCACATCAAACATTACCGAAAAAATTGTAATTAGTTTGAAATTCCAGAAATTGAATTGCAATCTCTCATTATCCTTTAGAAATGAAAGATTTAAGTGTCACGTGAGGAACAACGGAAATTGAGGGGAAGTTGTTTTGTGATATTTGTGCACGGAAATGTTGTATATGTAGGCTTAACAATCACAGAGATTGTTGTTCGGAAATTGTCAAGATCTGGCGTCTGATGGCATTGTGTGAAGTATGATGTTACCTGGTGCTGAATGTTACATGTATAGATGTACCGATGCAACTACATGTTGGTGGATAGTTATCAGGATTCATGGCAAAATAAACCTGAGTTACCATGGTTACCAGAAAAATGGCACAAAACTTAAAACACATGATGCACTACATTGCTGTACCTTTTCAAAGGACTTGTAAATGTTTCTAAAGGTTCAAAAGCTTGAAAATGTTGAAAAACTATTGAATTTAAAAGTATCTTGCTGTGTTTTAATTGATAAAAGATTTAAAATAGCTTTGAAAGATATGTGTGAAGGTCTTTGGTTATAGTTAGGACTTCTTGTAGATCCTGATCAGATGAGTCCTCATGGAATCAATAGCCTAGGAGATGTATGGAAACCTGATCGAAATTTCTATAGATGTTCATTAAAGGAACAAGTGATACATAACATTATTGTGAATAAAGCAGAATGTTATAATTTCCAATGAATATTACATTATACAAAAGCCATTTTGGTGTAGACAGAATGTCCATTAAAACTAGCATCTTTATTGTTGTACGAGTTCTTTTGAGTTCAGTCAATAAAAGATAATGATTGTTCTCTGAGAATGATAGATAAATATTGTATAATTGTCATGACATCTGTAACTACTTCCTGCTACAAGACACTTGTAGTAATGTATGGATTTGGTGTAGGGGCAGTTTAACATTACTGACCATCTTGCCTTCCTGTATAACATTTAATTACTAGCTAGATCTACATGAGGAGTAGTGTTACCTTGGAAACTGCAAACATTGACTGATTTCCAGGTGATGTGTTAATGTCTGGCTACAATGGCTAAGTGTGTTTCAGGATATCCAACTACTAACCCAGCATCAAACCATCTTAGGAATCTGAGGTCCATGTCGTGCAGTTTGCATTGTAGTACTTGCTGTAAGATTTAGATTGTTCACATTTCCTCTGTCACCAAAACCTGTTATGGCATTAGATATGACACTGTATGAAAAATGGAACATAAATTCTGTACTTGTATATTACCTAGTCATTTGCCCTTGCAGGTAGGTGCTGGTTGAGACATCATGTGATCATTTTTTCAGAGAAAATGATGCGAGTTTCGCTCAAAAACCTGTCAGCAAAAGCAAAGTTTGTAATATGCAGACAGAATAGCGAAGTAAAAAATTAGCTGTTGTGATGCTGTTGATAAATACAAAAAAAACAAAAAACTATGACAACTCTTCCTGAACCACAGGATCAGTTTCAATGAAATTTGACATCAATGTTGTGAACAAAGTGTATATTTTGCAGGCATATTTTAAGGCGAAAATTTTGGTTGTCATGGTAACTGTAGCCAGATTTTTTGACATAGCCGATAAATCATTTGCTTTTGTATCAATTTATTCAAACAAGGATGTCTATAATTTTAAAGTTCATATGCTTCAATGATGGTTACCATGGAAACATAATGGAAGAAAATGGCTGTCATGGATGGGAGGGGTATTAGTTAGCCATTGACTCACAGTTCCTAGTTGTGTTTTGTTACATTACTTTCTGTTGACCATTCAAGCATTTTTTTTTTATTTTTTCTTCTTGCACTAAAAACTCTAGATAAGAGTTATTTGAATTTCAGTCTGCAAAAGCAAACAGTGAAAACGACAGGCCCTCTAGCGGAAATTGCATTTGTGTACAAGCAATCTGCTTTGCTTCCCACTTGACTGAAGGGTTGGCAGAGCATTAATGGTATGGTAGTTTATAGAGAACTGACAGCAGTGACCAGACTCCTCTGTCGGCACAAAGATTCAATAGCTTGTGAAATCTTTTGTTTCCTAGGTTTTTGATAGCCAGGCTCTATAAATTTGGTCAATGTGACTGGAACTGTTAATGTTGTTGAGATAAATGTACAATGTGTTTTCCTGTTATCTTTGGAGGAGAGGGAGTGGGGTGGTGGGGAGAGTGTTTAAGACATTGTTTTGGGGTCATTCTACTGTAGGCAGGGTGGGGCTTTCCTCATGGCAGACAGGATTGATGTGTTGGGTTTTATCATCAACAGGTCTGTCCTGGACAGTGTAGTTGGTCCTTTGTGAGGTGAGCTTGTCAGACTGTGTTGTAATAAAGGCTAAAAATGGTTGGATGTACTTTGTGGTCCAATTTCATTTCCCTGTTGTAACACTAATCTGCTGTAGTCGTGAAAAATACTTTTAAGGTATTGATGTCTTATCTGGTCAGTTTCAAAGTGTTAAAGTTTGTTGTTTTGGCTTATCCATGGCCCAGATGGACATTTCCTAAATAGCAGTATTGCTCTGACCCTATAAGACATAAGGGGCAGAGCCCAAATAAAGGATAAGTCTCACAAAGGAAAGCATTATGTAACTTTAAGGCCTAGGAGCAGTGCCAAGGGGCAGGGCCAATTCAAATGTAAGGATGGGTCTGACTTCCTAGATCTAAGGGGCAGGGCTTGATATAAGGATGGGTCTGACTTCCTAGGTTTTAGGGGCAGGACCTAAGTAAGGAACGGTCTGACTTCCTAGGTCTAGGGGCAGGGCTAGATATGAGGATGGGTATGACTTCCTAGGTCTTAGGGGCAGGGCTTGATATAACGATGGGTCTCTGACTTCCTAGGTCTAAGGTACAGGGCTAGATATAAGGATGGGTCTGGACTAGGTCTAAAGGGCAGGGCCAGAAAGAAATTTGCCTTTCCATTTAGTACTATATTGGCAGGGGCAGATAGAAGAGGTGTTTAGTTCTCAGGCAAAAAGTCTACAGAGAAAAATGTAATCTATTCATTAACAATCTTTTTAGTTTATTATATTTGCTTGGAGTGTTGTAAGTAATAGAAAATCAGTTTATATAAAATTAACTTACACATAGACCTGAAGGGGCAGGGGCATATAGAGGAAATAGTGAAGCAAGTTTTTTTTAATGTCAGTGATCTAAAAACTGTTCTTGAGTAGAAGGAGAAACAAACATATAAACTGTTGGTCTGGACTAGATTTAATTAGAAGACAGTTGTTTATAGGGTTGTGGAGACAGCATTAAAAAAATTGAATGATGTGAAAGTACCTGAAGTGTAGCTATTCCATGTCTGCCGGTATTTAGTGTATAGCCATGTGGTCGAGTGCATCTATAGGATGCATCCCTTTATGTGGGATATAAAAGCCCGCCATGCATTAACAGGGGTCTGCTTTATGTCCCTATAAGACCTTTCCCAAAGGAGATGCTGTTTCATCTGAGATTCATTCTCCTCATAAACCGTTAACATTGTGGAAGAAGATGTAATTGTCTCCTTCATCCATGGAGACAAAACCATTAAGTCATATTGGTTTGTATATTGTATGACATGAAAATGGGTAAGCAATCAAAAAATAAAACTATTCAATATAGATATTATATTCAGGAACGAAAGGTTCCCTGCTGGGTAAATCGACTTTCTGTATCTTTTGTGATTGTTTTAAGTTTCATGTTTTTAGTGCTTTATGAAGCTCTGTGAGATAGTCTACAGGAACTAAGTAAAGATGATATTCTATGTCTTGTACTTTGGGATCACAGTGATAAAGTTGTCAATAAGTTGTTTGACAAATATTCCTGCTATCTTTGGATTTAGGTTTTTTATGGTAAAACTGGGTTGGTTATAATGAACCTCGGGGGACCAAAGGATTGACTCTATCACATATATATTACAGTTAGACTAAACTATAACCATTAATTCATTGTAAACATGTTATAAACATGTGTTTATTGGCCCTCTATCTTGCCCATTTGGGTTACAGGTCCATAGCTGCTACAGAACTCCTCATTATTGTGAGATAATTGGTACTGTATGATGTGAATTTCAAATTGCCTCTAGTTTTCGAACAGTGGGCAAGGAAAACCAAGTTATCAGATAATAAAAAATCCAAAGAAGACTTTCATGTCTCAGACGAACCAAGTCTGTACTTATATCATGTGAAAAAAGCTGTTCCAGTTGTTTATATCTTCTCATTAACCTTACAGGTTAATACAAGTGTTGGTTTGGTCTTAACAAGCTTATTGTTCCCCGAGGTAAATTATACACACGCTTTGATGTCCGTTGTTATCTCTTAAGTAGATGTCATCTCGCTGTGTATCGCTATCATTTACATGGCCACCTCTCTGGTCATGTGACCATATCATCAGATTTGTTGTTCATCTCCTTGTCCCTAAGGCTCGGATGTTCTACTGAATATTTTACCTGGATGTGGGGCAGTCATCGTTGGGATGATAGGTAGGCAAGTGAAAATTTTAAACACAGAGTGTTAAACCTCTTTAAAAGATATAGGAATGGGATTCAGGCAGTATGGACTGCTGTTCTGTCTCATTTATTATTTAGTGCAAAATTAGGATCATTATAGAACAATTAAATATGGCATACATGTAAGTTTTTAGGGCAGAATTAGTATTGGATTTTTGGGATATAATAAGATGCATAGAATATGATTTCACAAAAATTGATGGTATAAAGTTCAATAAAAGGAGGGGTATAGCTATTTGGCCCATTCTTTGGCTCCTCTGTGATAAGTATACTACTTTGTGTGAATTTATGAATGGATTTTTGTAGGGCTTTTGATAAATTCAGAGGTCAAAGGTCAAAATTTGATAAGTCCAAATTATTAAAAAAAACAACAACAACAAAACAGTTGTCATTAAAGTTGGTAGATCTTTCTGTAGAGTGGTTGTCATCTGTTGCTGTAGTACAATAAGTTGGTAGATCTTTCTGTAGAGTGGTTGTCATCTGTTGCTGTAGTACAATATTTCCTCTCTCTATATAAACGGCAGTCAGTGTGACAACCTTTACCAATTTGTATATCATTAACATCTATTTGTTTGTGCTCCTTTTTATAAGGTTGTTGCTGCGAGTTTGTCTAAATTCCTGATCCCTGTATCTGTTATAAGACATGTGTAATTGACCAGGTTTCATCTCCGTTGGCCATTTGATGTGACATGTACAAGCAATAATATTGTCTGTGTGCATAGGTAAATGATCAATTTTCACAGTGTTTTTACAGTGAACATTTCTTAATTGAATGTTATATGCTGAAGTAACGAATAAATAATTCATCAGTGAACCATTCACTGTTATTTAATGTGTGTATTGCATGCTCCGGGATCAAGATATACAATTACCCTTTGTAAAAGAGAACGGATTGTTAGCTTTCAAAATGGGTATAGAAAAATAAAATAAAAATGATCTTTTCTTTCATTAACATTAAAAATGTAAGTCATTATACTTGTTTTCCTCTATATATCAATCATTTTTTAAATATTATGTTCAATAATGAAGACTTTGAGTAGAATTATATATATATGTATATATATTTGTTACTAAGATTGTAACACTTATAAAGAAAACCTATAAATCCTGTTTTGTAATGTGTACACACTGTGATAAATTGTTAATCAGCTGATATGTGGCAAAGGTTCGACATTACGTATTTATTATAAGTGTTACGGGGAATGTGGCGTGTCAATATAGGTATGAATAGTGTTATTGTATGAGACGTGTGATTTAAGAGTACACAACACTTCAAAAGTCCTATGTATAATTTAGGCGTTCGTGATGGTACCTATACTTACTGAGTCCTTCAACTTCAATTTTCCTCTTTAAAATATTGTCTAAAAAATAATGTCAATGTGTGATTGTAATTAGTATGTTATGTAATTCTCAAACTTGAATAAAATGTCAAATAGTTTGTTCAAGTAAATGACCTTGACCTCCTTTCATGGTCAGAATTTAAGGAACAAATTATTGAATATATATATATATTTATCAGTAATTAGTTGGGCCGAATCAAAGAATTTTGGAAGATTTTGATTTTATAGAAATGTAAATTTTGTATTTTATGTTATTAGTATTGTCTAGGTTTATTGTTTCTTGTTTCGTCATTTATGTTAGGAGAAGGCTTTTATAAGGTGCAATTACTTTTGCCTTATCCCTTTTTTTTTGTTTTGACAATAACTTGTGTTTAACTTAAAAAAAACTTTAGGAACAAATCAAAGGTTTTTTCGATGGCTGAATTGTGAGATGAAGGACTAATGAAATAAATCTGACTGAATTTCAAGGTCACTTTGGTCAAATATGTTGTCATGATACTTGGACTTTTGTAAAGGGTTATGAAATATCTGTAGTCACTGGTTTGTTGTAATAGCAGAATGAATCATTTACTGTAATCACCCAAATAAACACCCATTGAAATAATAATTGAAAAAATAAAGGGCAACTGAATAAAGCTAACCTTTCATAAAATTATTGCACAGAGTAAGCCATAAATCAATTTGCAAAAGAAATCAAATAGTTGAACTTACTCAGTATTTCTAATTTCAGTCTGTATATAAGTCAAGATAAGTGAAATTGAAGCTGGAAAAGAGGGAGGGGAGTTATATGGACAGGGACAATTATTTGGTCAAATACTGTAGTCAAAATGAATAATCTTAATCTGCTTTCTTGAGATAAATAAGATGAATGGTGTAGTGTCCATGAATCTTCTTTTTTCATAACTCATAGTCTGTATACGATATTGTATAAAACATAGTTTCATGACTGGCACAAGCTCTTTTACAGACTTCCAGCTTGGTGGGGGGTTATTTATTAAATTTAAAACCTTCCCATATTGTTAAAGCACATGGTTGTGAAAACACAGTGCCATTAATTTGGCTGTATAGCAAATGCAGCTTCAGTCAAATTGCATGCTCATCAGATCTGTGAAGGGCATGTAAAATAGAGATCTTTTATGGCCACCTCTTTGTAACCAAGGGTTACCAAAGCATGTTCTGTCAAAAATTTGGAAATTGTAATGTCGTTTAAGTCAACAGGAAGTTGTCATACGATAAAGTCACTAGACTGTGACCAAACAATTCATGCACAGTAGGGATGCACTTAAGATGTCTGGAATTAGAGACAAGTTTGATACACCCATTCCAGCCAATCCAAATATAGATCTATTTTGATGTTAGAAATTTGATGAACGGGATTATGTAATCAATAGCAGTTGGAGTGCTTGAGTTGTGATTAACAGATTAATGCATCCTGAAAGCAATGTTTTAACAATAAATTATCATAAGATTTGGGAGTTTAAAAACTTTTAAGTGTTTGTGTGCTTCATTTCTGTTTAAGTTTTCAAAGCTTCAAATTATTCTTCACTTAGTCCATTGACAATGATACACGTTCCCATACAAGGGCAGACCTGATCTGCAACTACATCTTGTAACAATTTGTCAAATTTGTAATTATATAAGCACATGTTGTGTTACCTGATAAGTTGTTAGTGACATTTTAATCAGATTGAGCACCTGGGAAAGTTATTTGGACATTGCAATGTTATGTAATAATCAGGACTGGTTTAGCAGAGAATTATATTTATAGATGTGAATTAAAACACTGGAATTCTCTGCCTAGCCAGTAAGGCGGTGTTTATAAAGACAATTAGTCATTTTACAGTGCAGCCAATCAGCTGATGTGTGTTAGAGGTTACCATGGTTATCCCATAGCATTCCATGGCGATCACCTGACTATGTCGTCAACAAGTGGCATGATAGTATGCATACCTGTTCCTGGATCACAAGAATTTGTATTCATAAATTGTTTATGTTGACAGAATTTCTATATCAAATAAACTTACATAATCCATATGTGCATTGGTGTCTACATATCATGAGAAAACTAGACTTCTATTCCATTGGTTAAGATAACACTTGTACAGTCTATGTTATAACTACATGAACAACACCCTCCCGTTTGATTTAATATAATATACGTATTTACTGTTCCAGTATACAATTAGAAGAGTTCAAATATTCCTTTGTAATGAATGGGTCAATAAAAAAACACATGGAGATATATAGTAATAATGGAGTTAATAGCTGATCTAATTTAGACTATTAACGGCCATGGACTAAAACTTCCTGTCTACCAGGTAGCTTGGTGCAGGGAATTCGCTTTGGGGATTTAATTGGTAATTCTTCGTGCTTTACCTCATATGTAAGGCATTATTATTCTAGTGTACACATCATGCTACTTCTATGTATTGCAACCTTTCTGTAAAAAATTCATCTAAAATATGCCTAAAGTTAGAATTTGTGTTAATGCGGTATGCCTAGACGATTTATCTACAGTTAATTCATACCCTCAAAGCATTGGGTGCTCATTTCTATTTGTCTTCTCTCTAGACATGCTCCTGAATCCCCTAAAGGTGTTATTCCAATAATTTTAAACATTTATTTGGAAATTTTCAGTAAACTATTCATACCTTCAAAACCTGAAGTAGATATCAGACATGTAAAGCTTTGAAAAGCAGAGACATAGGTATCTTTTCCCGACAGCCATGATAGGATTATTAAATGAATTTTAGTGTATTGCTTGTAAATTGGCATCGTTAGAACGGATTACACTTTACTGTAGACTAGCTCCTATCTCTCTTATGGTACTAATGATTGCATCTTTTACTTTGTAGACGTCAACGTGACCAACATCCTTTCGCAGGCCGAGACAGAAATCGTTGTAAATGTGATACACCCGGAGCCACGAGATTTGGAGATCTCTTTACTACAAAGTATTGCACAGCTTCCTTCGTGTACACCACATTCCTGGACCTCGGATGGCCAGCCTTTCATCAGGGTGTTCAGGGATGAACCTTTCAATATTGAAGCTTCTGTTTCCATGGGAACAAACTTGACCTTTGAATTTGAGATGGAGGATGCAGCAGCCGTTGTTGTACGACCTTGGGATCTGGACCCTCCCTGTCGTGCATGGAATTGTTCTGCAGTTTACAAGGTCAGACTTCTTTTTTCTCCAGCATCCTGCATAATGAGTGACAATAGCATAACAAAAAAAAACCCAATTAAGTACTTGGTACCAGTGTCAGATTTTGTCATTGTTTCTTATTTCAATCTTCCTTACTGTAATCTGTTGTGAAATTATGATTGCAGACCCATGTTAATTCATTTAACAAGGTGGGTTAGCCAATTCATCATGCTTATCATCTGACAATTCAACTCGTACACCCCTGACTGTTATAGCTTATTATGAATTTTCAAGAGTGAATGAGTTAAGCCTTTCTGATAGGCAAACTGTAGTATTGACTTGACTAGGATATCTTCATTTTGATATCTAACTGAAGCATACTGCCAAAGACATTGATCAGGACACCCCATCCAGTCACATAACACTGACAACGGACAAACAAGTTGTACTTTATTCTTATAGACAATAGTATGCCAGGGGACTGAACCCCAGAACCTTCTTCACTGGGGCAAATACTCAACTCAAGGTCAAGAGTGAGGCTGTCTCAAGGGAGACAGTCAGTAAGGGAGAAAAGGATATTTTATATCATTTATCTGTCATACAATATATTTGATAATTAACAGGTCCTAACTAGTATTGCTGATATTTTACTGGGATTTCGAGTACCTTTTCTTTATCTAAGTTGCTAATTGAGTTAATTTAAATCTCAAGCCGAAAGTTATAGAGACAGCAAATTCTAATCTTTTCAGGAAGATTATGTTGGAAATTTTTTACTGTTTGTCAGATAAAATGTGGATTGGCTTGTTACTCCCTAGATTATAGGATTTAAAGTTTACTCATTAAAATGCAAATTAAACAGACTTTCATTCCATTTCATGACTTGTGTTTAATCCCTAAAACATTAGGCGACCTGTGTTTGTATAATTCAAGGCTGGGTCCAGTTACTGACACTAAAAACAAATTAGTTTTGACTGAGGCTAAAATAAATAATGAACCAGACCCAAGGAGACTTCTCTAAAACAAGAATTAGTATCACATATTAACCAAGTCAAACAGACAATGAAGAATTCAGCATTTTCATTGTAGCTTTTGGGGAATCTGTAACAGCTGATACAAATTCTAAGATGATATTCTGTATATATTTTACATATGATTATAGGCATGTCCTATTTAATTCAGTGATGAATTTGAGATAATGAAATGACCGATTAATAAAAAAATTCCCTGTTGGCAGAAGAATATTACAGACATTCCAGATAAAATGAAATATCTGGATCTGATAAAAGTGTTCAGTATCCATGTGACCCTGCCTGAGGCCAGGTTCGGAGGCTGTTATCAGCCTATTAGATTTGTGTGCTCAGCCATGGCTGCAAACTAATTGATTTATAACCAATTATGGAGCGTCAAGTCTAATCAGGAACAATTTTCTTTGGGATGGTCCATGTATTTTATCTGGGATGTATTCTCAGATACTCTTAGGCAGTTCAATGACATATCCTATAGAAGTGTGTATAGTGAGATATTTCTTGACAATAACATGAAGTGAAAGAGGTCAAAGGTTATAAATACTTGTACTAAAGGTCATTGGCTATTGATAGTAGCTTGGCTGGTCATTGGTTATATAAGTACTTCTTACAGTCAAAGGTTACAATTACATTATTTAAGTCAAATATTAAAATTGGTTGTCTTATAGTCTTCTGGAGTAAAAGTTGCAATATGTTGCGTTGAGGATCAAAGTTTTTAGTCAATAATAATTTTAGAGGTCAATGTCATAATCAGGGACTGTAGACTGTGTAAATGAAGTGTTTAATGTCAAAGTCATGATTGGTAGTTCTGGAGGTCAAGGATAAATGATTTGAAGTGCTAAAGGTCAAAGCAAGGTTATGATTTGTAGTTTTGGAAGTCAAGGTTATGATTTATAGTGCTAGAGGTCAACGGTTATGATTAATAGTTTGGAGGTCAAGGGTTAAGGATTTGCAGTGCTGGAGGTCAAAGGTTATGATTTGTAGTTCTAAAGCTCAAGGTTACAATTTGAAGCACTGGATGGAAAAGGTTTTAATGATAAGATGAGACTTGTTAGTTTTCAGGGCTTGGTGTGAAAGGTGTTAATCATGCAATGTTTTAGTTGTCTACTATATAGACCATGCTTAATTTGTAATGTAGATGGGAAGCTGTATGACTCGGAGTGACATTATGGGAGCAACATTATGATCTTAAATGGTGGCTATAGGCCATTCAAGCTCTGTCAGAAATCCTAGTTAATGAAAATTTATGACCATAAATCTGTCAAATTAATTGAATTGTTCTGATATTAAAGTGTAAAAAGTCAACTCTGGCAATGAGTCTATCTTATCAGAGAAAATTAAAAGTTGTACGTGACAGCAAAAACACTGTCCAACACAGTCCAGACATTAGCAAAGCTGCTGCAATCTCTGACAGAATCACTGTAGGGTAGGCTCACATGTATCACTCTCTCAACGCAGGGGTGACTTACTAACATTTTCTCTTTCTGTTTCTTTCTCTTTCCAATGCAAAAGATCTTTTTTCATCATTCTTTGTTAAAGGAATCACTGCAGGGGATACTCTCCCCACACTTTCTATTTCAGAAGAGAAAGAAACTTTCTAGAATCACTCTCTGTGATGGAAGCTTTTCTCTCCCCCCCCCCCCCATCCCCCATTTCTTCCACCTCTATTTCTGAAGGAGAACTAGAATCACTCTCTATGATGGAAGCTTCTCTCCCCCCATCCCCATTTCTTCCACTCTCTTTCTGAACGGAGAACTAGAATCAACTCTCTATGATGGAAGCTTTTCTCTCCCCCCCCATCCCCATTTCTTCCACTCTCTATTTCTGAAGGAGAACTAGAATCACTCTCTATGATGGAAGCTTCTCACTCCCCCCATCCCCATTTCTTCCACTCTCTATTTCTGAAGGAGAACTAGAATCAATCTCTATGATGGAAGCTTTTTTCTCCCCCCCCCCATCGAAGAATTGAGCCCCATTTCTTCCACTCTCAATTTCTGAAGGAGAACTAGAATCACTCTCTATGATGGAAGCTTTTCTCTCCCCCCATCCCCATTTCTTCCACTCTCTATTTCTGAAGGAGAACTAGAATCAATCTCTATGATGGAAGCTTTTCTCCCCCCCCCCCCATCCCCATTTCTTCCACTCTCAATTTCTGAAGGAGAACTAGAATCAATCTCTATGATGGAAGCTTTTCACTCCCCCCATCCCCATTTCTTCCACTCTCTATTTCTGAAGGAGAACTAGAATCACTTTCTATGATGGAATCACTGCAGAGGAGACTATTCTTTTCTTTCCCCACCCCCCTTTCTCTTTGATTGAATTGCTGAAGGGGGGACTTACTCTTGCCCTTATGAAGTCAGATATCATATATCACTGGTGATGAATCCCTTAAGACACATTTGAGGTCATGAAAACTATTTGATTTCCTATATACATTGGAGGTTCCTTGAAATGTTGATTAAAGAAATGTCCTCCAATTGTTGTCTTGCATCCCCTGTTGTATAGGCTATTTAGACAATGATTTGAGCTGAAAGAATACAGTTAAAGGTTAAATGCTAAAGATGAAAGGTTAAATACTATTGATGAAGAAGAATCTAGAAGCAGAGACCTTTCCCCCATCTATATGGAATGGTGGACTTTAACGACCAAAATTTTTGGTGGTTGAGTACATGCAACATCAATGTATTGTTTTCTGTATGGGGGATTGTAGCAAAGAAAATTGCTTCATCATATAATTATATATAAGTTAACATCCTTCTGGGATCATTCAAATATTGATATTAAGAAAATTACTCTTACAAGGTTAGACACACTCCTGCAGGCTATGTTTTAACAATGTACTATAGAGAATACAATACAATTTTCATCGTTAAAAAAACACCATTTATCCTGAAAGGTTTCTGTTGCGTGTGATTTGATAAAAATATACTTTGGCTAGCAATAATCAATGTCTTTTGGTCAAAGTCTCTTTTGAGAAAAAACATATTGTATCATTACTGGAGAAAAAAGACTGTTGAGATGAAATGTTTATCTGTAACCATGGTGATATTATCAGAATGAGGTAGACCTATGTAATAGTGGTATTCTGTATACTTAGTGGATATTTCATGTTTATACAAAAGGCAGAGAATGTTACTGCATTAGTGATTGAAGTTGGTGTATGAAGGGAAAAGAATTTGGCCTTTTGATATTTTGTCGGGATCTGAGTCTGTCATTTGTTATTGCTACATATTTTACAAAGAGTATGTTCTGCTCATGGCTACTGGTATATCTAGATAGCTTAGATCTTAGCTTAGAGAGTTTGATATATACTGCACATGGCTACTCAAATACATGAATATATATATCCAAATAGCTAAGATCTCAGTTTAGAGGGAATGTACTGCACATGGCTACTCAAATACATGAATATATATATCCAAATAGCTAAGATCTCAGTTTAGAGAGTATGTACTGCACATGGCTACTCAAATACATGAATATATATATCCAAATAGCTAAGATCTCAGTTTAGAGAGTATGTACTGCACATGGCTACTCAAATACATGAATATATATATCCAAATAGCTAAGATCTCAGTTTAGAGAGTATGTACTGCACATGGCTACTCAAATACATGAATATATATATATCCAAATAGCTAAGATCTCAGTTTAGAGAGTATGTGCTGCTCATGGCTACTCAAATACAAGATACATCACATAGCTTAACTTTTTTAGTGCGATCGTACTCGACTATTATTATCCTTGTCGGGTGTAGAGTCTGTGTACATCTGCTATGCCAGATTCCTACCAGAAGTCAGTGTCTTATAACGTTTCATAGATTTAGCTGTGGTTTAGTGACACCAATCTTTCAAAAACATATATGAAGATATACTTGTCAGCGATAATCTACTTTAACAACAGTGATATTGCACAGTGCTAAACACATTTGCTTTGTGTAAACTTAAAGCGTCGTATCATACAAACTCTTGCATCGGTCACGATATTCTAAGCATCTGGCCCCGATTTCTCGATACAAACTGACTTTAAGTCTTAAGTTTTCATATAAGTTACACAAATAGAAAAACTTAAGTTTTGGCTTAAGTCTGCACTTTTGTTTCGAGAAATCGGAGCCTGATCGACTTTCGATACAATGCAAAGCAGAAATTGGATCACCTTGCCCACTTCTTCGAACATGACGAGGTGATCCGATTGTGAAAAGGAGGTTTTTATAGTCAATAAAAGAAAGTGACGAAACGAACAACTTTTAGTAACGGCCACATATTTGATTTATATCACATTATCCTAGGTACGTTGCACTATCACTTACTAAACTCTGTGATCACAGACTGCATTTGCTGCAGTTCTAATAAATATCTATAAAATTACAAAGCCTTGCGTAAGAGAAACAGAATAAAAAAAATAACATTTACAATATCAGTCTGCGTGTCTGAGCTCTAGCTCATTGGACAGGTAAGTACATGTACCACTTGCACAGAGACTGGACAGTGTTCTAGGGGACGACTATCTTGAACAACGAAACATGTCTATCGTATCAATATCAATATGATAATAAACACACTTCTATGTAACAAAGAACACATTTAACAAAGTTCAAAGTAATTTCATATTTGAAATTCTGATGAATTAAGAGAAAGTATTTATTACAATACACCAAGGGTGTAAACCTTCTCCTTGCAATAGTCCCAAGGATAATGAGAGAAAGTGCTACGTACACCTGTTGCTGAGGATGATTTCATACTGGAAATTAGGTTAGGAAGTTGTTACAAGTACTTAATGTCTAACAGACATATCTCTAGTTTCATTATTATTTCAAATTAAGTGAATTAGCTGTTTTGCATCAACGAAGTTTATTTAAAACATACGCAAGGTGTACAATAGGGATGTCACGGTTCATGTTTTTTTCAGCTCGGTTCGGTTTCAACTTTTTTTGATCGGTTTTTCGGTTTTTTCGGTTCGGTTCAGGCAAATCTCAATTACACTTTTTAAGTCTATTTTCTATCAAAAGCAAGTTCTGCTTTAGATTTAAAGATGGTATATCACTTAAACAAATGTTTTTTTTTTCTTTATCAAGATTTCACTTCTAATTAAAAACATATAATTTATTGCGCCCTGAAAAATAATCCACAGCACTATATCCTATATACATTGAAGTTCTAAAAGTGCATGCAGCAAAGAAATTCATTAATTATTCTATATCATTTTGTGTCTTAATTAGACATATAACACGATTAAATACCAATTTTTGTTCAAATATTGACTATTGAGTATCATTTATGATCTCTCAGCAGTGGAACATCTTTAAAAAACATAATTGAACATTTTCTTATCTTTTTAACTCTTTCAGTACTATTGACACATTAATCAGTCACAGAGAGATATATGTCCTCGTATCCTTTATGATACATTATTTCGTCACTAAAACTTTTCTCGTGTCCTTCATGACGCATTATTATGTGATGATTGACATGTGAAAATCGTAAGTTTTACCGCAAATCAATACATCGGTATTATCTCAGAAAAAGTGTTTTTAAAAAGTATTATGCATTTGAATTATAATAGAGATAAACATTATTACGTACCAGGTGCATGTTCAATCGTAAAATGGTTTAATTCACGGAATATTGGCCGACGGAAACGCGATTGTTTACAATCGGCAAACACAATGGCGGCTTGATTTAGCTGCCGATATTCTGCGGGATTAATGTTATCGGAAAAATACATAATAAAAAATTATCAATTATAAAATATCAAACATTTAGTGAAATATATCATTTAGATATTATGTATGTGAAAAATCATGTCCGCAGACAGCAAAAAACGATCTTCTGAATGACTGAACTTGCACACGTGTTACACATATATGTCGGTCAACAGGTGTATTTCTCGGGATTCTGACAAACAACTTCGCCGTATTTTCAATGAAATAATCTGCAATACAGTTTATACACGTAAATTACAGGTATTATAGGACAGTTATTTTTTTAATGAACCGAACCGAAACTTAGAATTATCGTACCGAACCGAACCGTACGGTTGAATTTTTCGGTTAACCGTATTTTCGGTTAACCGTGACACTCCTAGTGTACAAGTCACGTTAAAAATATGTTTTTGTTATTCTTTTGCATATTATTGATACTTATATATCTCTTGGCGTGCCACAAAAAAAGGCCGTATGCAATGCTACCGCTTTGGAGTTAAAATTCTACCTCTTTTCGGTAACAAAAGGTTAACATGTCTGCGTTAGTATATTTTAAGACAGCATTTAAGAAAAAAAAATCATTGGTATTTTTATGAACCTACTGTAAAAAGAATAATAAATGAATAACTACTTAGATTACAATATTTTACTGTGTTATGAAAAAACAGAAAGATAAATGAAACATTAAAATAAAGAATTAAAACATTGATGAAATACACAGCAAAAAATAACACCATACATGACACACCAAAAAAAGTAGAATGAGTCACATAGTCTTTATGATGTTTAATGGAAGAATGATTGGAATTTAAAGACATGCAGAATATATTCTGTATGTGCTTTAGATGTTGTTAAATCCTTTGGATTGGAATATTTGTCTGGGCTACCATCAATTATGTAACTTGTTATGAACTCGTGTGATGGGAAATCTATATTTGTTATTGTGGTATAGACCATATTATGTTTATATGGCATTGAAATAGGATTGGATGATTTATGTCCTACTTGAGAGATTCTGAACCCCATGATTGTTGATGAATCAATGAACAGGTAGGTGAAATGAGAAGATTTCTTACAAATAAGCTACATACACTGTCTCGAGAGTCGGTTCTAAATGCGTAGACTCGGATCCAATGCCAAAATGATGAAATAAGTGGTTGGAAATGCCATCATCAGCTTACTAATCACTGAATATTGTTTGGGCTTTGTAGAAAAGCATTTGGACTAAAATATGACTGAAATAGTTCTTAGTTAAAACTTGATGCAACTCTACATTTTATTTTGATGTCATTTTTGGATATTTTTGATATATATTGTCCCATATAACCACAATTTTGTTAACCCTTTGGACATATGGGAGTCCATCCTTGAATATCCATACCTGTTAATAGAACGTTAAACTTGGATGGTCTGTGACTTGTGGTATTTTTGCCATAGAAAAAGTATTTAAAGTATTCTACATATTTTTCTTCGCCTCTCTGAGTTTTAAACTTTCCATATTTACCGACTTTTGTAAAGGTCATATTCGCAAAATTATTAAACAACTAAGTTTAATTAATAGTGTTTGAAATAGCACAGAAGTCTCGGAACTGTTCCGGTCTGTACGGGTATTGCCAATGTTGCCCACGTTAGGCGACTGGGGAGATTCTGATCTTACGGGTATTGATGATGTCGGTCACATAACGCATCTTGGTTTTCCAATATTACCCAAAAGTTTGAAACATGGCCTTGACTGTGGCGGTTCATTTGTCACTATGTCAATAGTATATTGGTGTTTTTATGGATCTGAACCATCATATATTTTATGATAGTTTGTGATGGTGAAAATTACAAGAAATACAACTTGACACCTGATAAACCAACAACTCCAAGCCAAGTTTACATAATTATGTAAATGAAAATAAATTTATGAACATAACGTGGATTTCTAACTCTCTTAACAATCACTAATATTATACAGTAAGTTCAACTATGTTTGTTATTTTGGATGGGATTTCAATGTTGGTGTACTGAGGGTGTTTGGTTTACTGAGGGTAATCCAAAGTCTGGTCAGACAGATGACCACATACCTCGTCTGATAATCAGCTATACCAATCAACATATCTATATATGAGGAAATGTTCCAATTCCAACTAATATAAACCAACCATTCAAGGAAACCCTGTTATATTGCTCAAGTTTAGGAACACCTCACCACTGTTTTGTAGTTTAATACAAAATGACAAAGACTTTTGAGGTATGGATTGTAATATTAAGTAATGTGATAATGATATCACAATGATTCCTGTTCAGTTTTATACCTTCTGGCCTCAAATGTTTGTGTAATATGGTAGGCAAGTGAAGTACCACTGTCCTACAAAATATTATTTGTTTAAAGAGTATATTATGAACACAGACAACTTAAGCACATCACTGGTCTGTGTGTACAACTTGTAAAAAGAGGCCTACTTAGGATAATGCTGAGGAAATTTTGTATAATGACCAATTCATTAGCAGATTGTATTAGTCACTCTAGCTCTTTATCATATCCTGGCCTTTACTAAGTTTTCCCAGAATACATCTTACACATGACTTTGTGGAATTCCATGTATGATATGATGCCACTCAGAAATTTCAATGACATATAAGTAGAAATTCTGTCATTGTTTTAGTAGGAGAAAATTTCAATGATATATAAGTAGAAATTCTGTCATTGTTTTAGTAGGAGAATAACAACCATCCTGATGTTGATATTTATATTTCTTAAACCTAATAAACATGAGATGGAAACATACCAATTATTCCAATGGTTTTTGAGGAAGTTGTTTTTTATTTTTTTAAATTAACAAAGGGTTTTAAAGTGATTTTAGTTACTTGGTTGTACATTTGTATTCCATTGGAATGTATGAAGAGAATGTAAAGCTAAATTTTATTTAACCATTAACAATATGAAAGAAAGTCTCTAAGAAAAGTGGTAATTGGAAGATTGTGACACTAAAGCTATAGTGAAGTCATACAAATCAGCCATGCCATAAGAGTCTTTGTGGCCTTGGACTAAGAGTCTTTGTGGCCTTGGACTGGCAGAAAGGTGAGTGTAAGTCAAAAATGTGTGAAATCACCTTTAGCATTGTGACCAATAACACCACCAACGTTTTGGACAAAACAATCCAAAAGTGGACATACCACTGCTTGCTGTTACTTTTCACTTCAAGACAAAAGGAAACTTTGTTTCACATTTCTTTTTTGGCTTGAAGATGACAGGGATTGGACATGCCTCCACTAGTTTTTGGCCTGAAGATGACAGGAAAGTGGCCATGCCACCGCCAGCTAAGCTGCCACCACATGTAATTGATTACTGTGCTGCCCAGATTAGTTTTGACGTGTGTACGAACGAAGATTCTGCTTTGCAAATGAATAGCAGCACAATCGATAATTTTCATTTCTAACGGCTACGGATTAATCTCCAATGAAATTGAAGTAAATACAATTTTATCAGCAAATGATCATTTCAGTCCTAGCTGGAGGCATTATGCA
The DNA here is from genome assembly GCF_041381155.1 of Argopecten irradians. Lineage (NCBI taxonomy): Eukaryota > Metazoa > Mollusca > Bivalvia > Pectinida > Pectinidae > Argopecten > Argopecten irradians. Next base: position 24,261,911 of record NC_091135.1, read on the forward strand.
TCGGTGGCAAGGAAGCTGCCATAGATGTTTTCTCGGCTTTCCATTCCAGATTTTATTTGAGTCTATGGCCATAAGTGGTAATGGCAATAGAAAACCGGACAGATACATGCTAGGTTCAATAAATGGGTGATTTTTCTGTGCAATTGACCTGATATGACTCTCACGGCCCCTTGTTTTATGATCTCAAACAATCTCTGATGTTTGATGGGTAATCGCTAGATCCATGATCTAGAACAGTTTGATTTGATAATAATGAAATATATCATTTGGATTGCGGCTAGCTAGATTAGTTGTTGGCATGAAACACGATGTTTGGCTCACACTTTTTGATTTGTTCGTGGGTCAATATGCAGTGATTTGGTTTGAGGCAGTACATTAGTGGGTCTGGTTCATATCAAGGCCTCTCTCATATAAATAAAGGCTTGACCCAGCAGTCATTCATCAGCAACGGACAAAAGGCCTAAAGGGCTGGTATTGTTCAGTATGTTTTTAACTAGTACAACAAGTAGTTTACCTGTGTTCAAAGTATTCAATCAAATATCCCTTTATTGTTGCTATCATTGATATTCAATCACATAACTTTGAGCATATTCATCAGAAAAGGCCTAATATGTTTGTGTGGTCACCACATGATTTTATTTACAAAGTCTCTTCTTGTTCTCACTGTTAAGATAGACACTCTCCGACTTCTTCAGCGATTCCTAAAAATACTGAAATAGACAGAAATTGATGAGGTGGACAGCGTAGCTATTTCCATCAATATTAACCTGAACTGTCAGACCGATCAATCTGAATGGAGGCGATACAGAAGGAGATACAAGAGAAAAGCTGATTTTGGACTCAGACAATTGCTTAGTACACAAAGGCAACTTATTTCCCAATCATAGCAGACATTAAAATGCGAGAAAAGTGGTCTTGTTACATTTTCAACATTGATCTGGTTGCAATAAGAATTGTAAATACATTTTTTACTAAATGTGCAGTATTTCATTAGGATGCTATATGAAGCTTTGAGACTTGCAGTTTGAAAGCAATATTAATTTTTTTTGGTAATTAAAACCATATATCTTATCAAAGATAAATGATTGGTGACAGAAGAGGACTTCCTGCTAGATATATATAAGCATTAGACTTTACTTTTTTTGATGCTTTACAAGGAAGTGTTTTCTTAATCACATTGTTACAATTCTCTCCTGTACTAGTAAAAAATCTATGTGTCCACTGATATTAGTTATCTAACAGTCTCTAAACCTAGTGTACTTCTAAAGCTATTGTACTCTACCTTGTCCAACAGTAGGTGAGCTTTAGCTGTCTTTATTCCATCTTTGTATATTACAGAGTTATCTACCTTGTCCAACAGTAGGTGAGCTTTAGCTGTCTTTATTCCATCTTTGTATATTACAGAGTTATCTACCTTGCACAACTGTATGCGAGGTTTAGCTGTCTTTATTCATCTTTGTATATTACAGAGTTATCTACCTTGCACAACTGTATGCGAGGTTTAGCTGTCTTTATTCATCTTTGCATATTACAGAGTTATCTATCTTGCACAACTGTATGTGAGCTTTAGCTGTCTTTATTCATCTTTGTATATTACAGAGTTATCTACCTTGCACAACTGTATGCAAGCTTTAGCTGTCTTTATTCATCTTTGCATAATACAGAGTTATCTACCTTGCACAACTGTATGTGAGCTTTAGCTGTCTTTATTCATCTTTGCATATTACAGAGTTATCTACCTTGCACAACTGTATGTGAGCTTTAGCTGTCTTTATTCATCTTTGTATATTACAGAGTTATCTACCTTGCACAACTGTATGTGAACTTTGGCTGTTTCTATTCATCTTTGCATATTACAGAGTTATCTACCTTGCACATCTGTATGTAAACGTTGACTGTCCTTATCCTGCCGTTGCAATTACAGAGTTATCTTCCTAGTGGGTAGGTATACATTGTAACGTCGTTATGTTGTTAGCAAAATTCAAATCATTTTCTTTGAAAAATATGACATTTTGCTCGCAAATACTTGACGTACCAATCAATGCCTACCCACAAAAGCAGATAACTCTGTTATAAAATATGCAAATTCAGAATATTAAAAAAAATGAAATTGTAGGTTACTTTTAACTGATTCACCGCTGCAGTCACATTTAAACTGTTCCAATGCTGGAATGCTGGAATAGTTCATTATGAATCCTCAGGGATGACTGTGCAAAGTGATGATACAAAACCTTCTCCAATGCCTTATCTTCAATGTTGATATTATTCTTTAGGGTAGATCATAATAGTATGTGCTGTGTTAAAAAAAAGTAACTTTGAGTGCTTAAATTATCAAACATATTCATACGATGTGTTTTTCTTTTTTAAACAATTGAACCAGACTTTTCTGTCCTGATCTAAAAATATATTACAATTTTCATTATTGCATTTTTATCCAAATATAACAATATTAAATAAATTGAACCTCTACTGAAATTAATAACTGAATATACCATCAATGTGTATAATATGTTTAGAACAAGCTTAAGCACTCTGTTAGCCTTCTTTCCTGAATTAAAAAAAAAAATCAACAAGTATGATGGAGTTGCTTAAAAGTCATGTTTAAAAGATGACATGGAATACAAATATTGTTCATTAGACAGATTTGTATTATATATATGTTTTAAAAAGAGTTTCAAAGATAGTTTTCTGGAGGAAATGTATAATTAAGAGTTTATTAAAATTATTTACAGTGAAATAATAAAATGAATGTTATGTAATACTATAAAGTCGGCTATTATTCAGAGATGATATATTTGCAATTTAACAGGGTATTGCTATGGTCACGAAAATGTGATCTATAAAATATTAAGAAATGAGCATAATTATATAGCGAAATATTTAGTTTGATAAAGTTATAACCGAAAATTTTGATATGCAAAACTAGCCCACTCAATAGTATTATAGGCTACCTAGAAATATAGAACTTCCCTTGTGTCTGCTACAGACCCTGTTTATGTTGAACCTTTTCACTTTGAATCTATAAAACATATGCACAAAATTACAGATTGTTTAATAAAACCGATTCGCACTTGTTTGCCCTGCTGATCCAATTAAGTGTACTTAACTTTAGCCCACACTACAGCAAGCTCCTGATTGGCTAGAAAATAATATAATACACATGCATACGGACCGAGATGGGTTTGTATTATCTCTATAAATCTCTTCCTCGGGATTCTCATGATTGAATTAAATAGGAGATGGCCAGAAATCTTCTTCCAATAAAAATGCTATATTAAACTAGACTCTGAAGCCTTAGTGTTAAATTACATCGCTGTACCATCGCTGTACCCTGTTAATGTTTTAAATTGTACTTTCAATTTAAAATTTCTTTTTGAGAATTTGAGTACAAATGTGTAATAAGTTTTTCAGATGCAGAGATGAATATCAATCTCAAAATAAATGCAGTAAATGTAGAGAACTTTGGAGTAATTGAGGCAATTTTTATATCTATGAATTTGAAATCAGACAAGGAAATCGTATGAAAATGTTTTTAAAAAAGTTTTTAGTTTCACAAACCTTTGAAATAAAAATATTATGACAGACCATTTATAAATATTTATTGTACATTTTATAAAATATATGGAGGGAAAGAAAACCTGAGTCCAGCATATAATCTGGGTGATCGAGACCTGTAACACTGCAAGTTTTGAGTTAAGGGAGTATACTATGTTGTTCACAAAGAGTTCAACATTCAATAACTTGTGTATATTTTTTTGGCTCTCATTTGCAAGTATATAAAATGTATCAATGAAGACATTTTCACAAAACCATCAACTTTAAATGATTTCTTTCACTATATAAATCAAACTAAAATGTAAGATATTGTGCAATACGGTAATTAAAAAAAAAAACTTAAGTATAAAATTGTTTTTGAAAATATTGATTTTTAAAAGATTTTTATAAGAATGAAAACAAATTAATGACACATTATACTCGACTAAGTCTTTAAATTTAATTACTTGACAATGAAATCCTAAAAACAGAAACGCCTGTTACCATTGTGACAAACATTGTAGACTTATAAGGACTTTTGTTACATTGTTGGTCTCACTACACAAAAATTCTTTAGTATGCCATGGAATCTTATGTCAACATGTCTCACTAGGGGTCGCATATCTCAAATAATTGTAAAATGTTCAGTAAAAAAGTGATCAGTTTATAGCCATGTGGAATGGAGAAAAATGAGGTATAATTCAGAGATGTGTGTTAGATGATAGGGTCACCCTTATCAGGGACGACTCCATCTTATTGGCTGTGGGAGGGGGATGGAGATAATTCTAGTTTAATAACCAACTAGGGACCTTACACACTGCCGTCCCCCATTGTGTGGTGTAGCGGGCACCAGAGTACCAGGTAGTATAGCCCTGGAGCCAGCTAGGACCAGGTATTGAAACCTTTTTAGACCCTAGAGAGCCAGTCCTACCCCCAAACTTTTGGAGCTAATTAGACCCTGGAGTCAGCCCTACCCTGAGACTTTTGGAGCTACTCTGTTCTACCCTGCCTTAAACTCTGGAGTTTAGGGTGTAACAGTACAGGGACATAGACTCCTATAAGGACTAAGTAATAACATGAGAGAACAGGAACTTATACGCTGGTGTATATCTCCGTGGTGTGCTTTAGGTGTATACCGTGGGGCCAGGTAGTCAGACCAGTGTGGGGTAATAGTTGGTATAGTAAGGTGCCATGTGTGTGCATCCGAGTGTTACACACACGGCCTATGTACAGTGCAACAAGTGCTTGGTACAGAGGCTGCGAGACTGTTGGCTGTACAGGATGATGGAGGTAGACGGACACGACTAGGGCAGGGACAGGACACAGGTTGGTCAACTGTTGATATCTACTGTATCTGATTAACAAAACTGTCATTGTTCTGGATTCAGTTTTAGTTTAAGTCAAACCAGCTCTTTATATGCATTCATTTTAGAAATAGCAATTATTAATAAAGTTGATGATTCTTTAGTGAGATTCTCCTTTATGAATATATATAGAGTAAGTTGTTGCAAGTCTATCGGCACTACTTCAAAGAAATACTTTGTCTTGTTACTTGCCATTTAAATTTTGATAGAAATAACTCTAAACTGGCACATTCATTTCTTTATATCTAACACATAACCATGAGCAAGAAATTTCTTTCCAATCATCTGGTTCAAATCAATTGTAGGAACTATTATTTTAAACTTTTCATGATCTAAAAAAGTGTTAGAACTCTGCAGAATTAATCAAATATACCTGATGCAGACTTTTCCCCATAAATTCAGATAGCTATTAAATAGGAAAAGTCAAAATAACTTTCGCATAAAGTAACCCGTGGTAGAGTCACTATTCATTCCTAAGGGATGTTTGTTAGATGTTTTATAACATTTTAGTGCTGCTATCATTCAGTATAAAAAACTCCTCAACTGTTTCCTGATAAACAGGAAGTTAGTGGTTTGTAAGAAACCGAGGTTGATCCCCAATTAAGATAGCTCGAACAGAGTTAAAAATAAAGCTATGTAATAAAATAGGTCCTAAGGAGACTTGTAACATATTTTACAACAGATAGCTGAGATAAAGTTGGAAATAATCTAACATGGGTATAAAATAACAGGAAACAAGTACATACATTATGTCACAGGAATATCAAAAGTTTACAGAAATTAAAATATTTTGCTCTGATTAGATTGTTTAAAGTATCAAAATGCTTTCTCTATTCATCGTGTAATTACAAGCATTGCCTTGTCAGTGTGCTAATAAAAAGCTAAATTTTAAGTCTGATAAACTTTTAACTCCTTATAGAAAATATGATTCTGGAGTTTTTAAAAAATATTTCAAAATTTATCATAGAAATTTCATAGTTATTTTGACAATGTTTCATACTTATGTCCTCCGTAATAGTTACAGATGGTTTAATTTCAGAATAATTAATGAATTAATTAAAGTATTAAAACTGAGATTTACTATTTAATATGTTTCCTGGTTCTTGGCCCACTAATGGTGCTCATGTTTTGTCAAGTCAACAACATATTGCATTCTGACCTCTCTATAAATTTAAAAGCGGAAACATAAAATTGTTTTTCATGTTTTACTATAGAATTGGTATATATAAGACCTGCTGTTAGTTACATGTCAGAATAGTTTGCTTGACTTATCCGTGTGGCTTTACATTATTTTCCTCCTATTACCCCCGTAATTTCAGACCTTTTATATGTAATAAATCACCTAGTAGACATTTAAGGAAACTAAAACTACTTGAGAAATTATTTTGTGTAAGAAACTGTTTCCTAATTACACAAGACATTGACCTAGCTGACACTTTAACTGATGTTTAATATTCATTGATAATCATCAATGTAAATTGGACTGCAGGTAGGGGGATAAATTAAACAGCTGTTTTCATGGCCAAGCAGATATATATGATTAAATGATTTCTTTTCATCAAACATTACTTATGGAAAAGTAATTAAGGATATATATTTAAAATTAGATTAACGAGTTGATTGGAGTCATAATGATTGCATTACGGTGTCAACATATCAAGGCAGTGGCTTCATTTAATGACGGATCTTATTTTGTAGTTTGTCTACACTATATCTAGTGTAACAAATAACATAGCTCTGGTATGATGTATGAGAAAAAACAGCCTGCCTGCCTTTCTGCTTTTCACAATTTTAAATCGTATGTACTTGTCAAATTCATGTTTAATTGAATCTATGAGTTGCAGAATGTAGTCCTTCATGTTGTATTCAAACCTCGAGGCTTATTAAAGGAACACTGTGTTGATATTTTTCAGGGTTATTAGATATGTTTTTTAAACTTTGTTAAAATTCAAATATAAAAAGGCCACGATATAGTGATAAACATCTCGCCTTGAAGATGTTAATAGCGTGAATTTTAACACCTTCATTCAAGGTGGAAGTATTCCTTATGAAACTTTTCAGTGTAAGAATCTATTAAAACGTTCTAGTCGCAAACATTTTTGATGTTGGTAAAACAAGTTCTAAATATGTACTGTACATCTTAGCTGTCGAAACCCAGGGTTGGTAACATAAAATTATGTCCATATAAAATATGGATGGTTTTTTTCAAAATTTTATTTTAATGTGTCAATTTAACCAGTATAATTAACTTTCAAGAATATGTGTTTTGAAAAACATAAAGATAATAAATAAAGGTATTATAAATTTTGAATGTGAAAATTAAGATATCATTATAAGGTTGCAATTATTAGAAGAAAAACAAATCTTATTTATTGATCAGATTCTTATATACCAATTTATAAAATATTGAAAGCCTTTAATATTGATTTCAGTCCTAGAGTTGTATATGTTTGTAGTTCCGTTAGAGGTTTTGAGTGTTATACAGTACTGTATGGGTAAACATACAAAGTTTTTGTGGTCAGACCATGCAGTGTGGTAGAAGGACTTTAGCCATATTTGCGGTTAACCAGAAAAAATCCAACAAAAACATAGCATATAGTTTAACTTCTTCCTTCCTGAACTAAAATGTCTCTGGTTCTAGAATTGGATAATGAAATAATCCAAAAATGTTTTTTGAGAAGCGTGCACATGTATATTATTTATATGTCCCTGCCATCAAAGGATGGTCACTGGAGAAGTAGTGATTGTTTTACCCCTAATCGTCCCGGTCAAGAAATGAGTGGAGATTGTTTTACCTCTTTAACTGTCCTGTTCTGTTCCATAATCAGATGCAATTATTCATATTAAGCAGAAATTAATTGTAGATACCAGGAAAGTGGGAATATAATATATCTTGCATAGTATTTGAATCAGTACATGGTTCATTGGGAATAAATCATAAGCTTTGTACAGTTATAACTTAACTGAATGTGGTGTACAGAAGTTAATTTGTATTTCAATTAACTTTGATATCATATTCGATCAGGTCAAAAAAGTATGAAAATGTAAAAATTTCCCATTATTCTATCAAAAGATAGATATTTTAATTTTCAAATGTACGAAAATGTAAAATGATAGTATTTTCGGTATCCAATTAACAAGAAGTCCTAATAAATATGTATGTTTGTGATGAGGAGGGAAACAAGACGGGACAGGTAAATACAGGTGACAATTCAAGTCCACTGTGTTATAACACTATAGCACCGCTGATCAGTGCAAATTTTAAAGTTTCATAAATCACTTCCAGGTGACATTCGTTTAATCCAGGTCTTGGGGTATACGTGTACACCAAGTTGGGGGCCCCCCAGGTGTAGTTCAGGTGAACAAGCTGAAATACAATATTTCCACCTTTTCAAGGTAATACATGTCTAGTTATTGTCCCTGATACACCTGTGATACACGTCATTCAGGGTGACTGAGGGATCAAATATTCTCACCGATAATTTTAGTAACGGAGAACAGATTCCTCCAATTGTAGAATGTATCCAGATATTTCTTTCACTTACCTATATAAACAACAGATATGTGTTGATAATAAATTGTGTTGTCTTCTATTTTCCATGGCTTTAAACAATATCTAAAAAATATCTGTATATTTGTAGCAGGAGGGGGTCTAGGCAAAAGGGTGAGCCTTCCGTGTATAGTGGAGATGGTAATTCGCGTTGTGTTTTAGTATATATGGCTCATCACCCATTCCTCAAGTTCTCCCTCTGCAATGTTCTTTTGAGATTCCAGCGGGACACAATGGAAAGTATAACCAGAAGACAAAATAAATGTCAACAATTTATTATATAAACATAAAGTAAACAAATAACAAGAGCAAAAAGTAGAAGAATTATCCTAGACTTAATTGGAATGTACAAAGTATTTGATTCCCAGCTCTAACAATTTAAGCATGTAAATTAACCCTAATAAAAACCCCTCAACTAAATAAAATCATAAATTAAAGTTAACAATAGATTCAACAATTTAGTAAACCCTAAGGTATGTGTTAACAATAAAATTCCCTAAAAATAGAGCTAAAAGAAACAAAGGGAGATAAACTCAACAAAAGTTAACAACAAAGGGAGACAAACTCAACAAAAAATAACAACAAAGGGAGACAATTTTCATAAGACAAGTAAAATACGGTATAGGTAAGTAACAAACCCACAATAACAATTTCATTTAACCAATAGCCTTGACATATGAAATATACGATATCAAAAATATGAATGATTAACAATTTGACCTTGTCCCAATTAACAATAATATAACTACCGTATTTTCCCTATTAAGAGCGCCTCCTCTAATAAGGGCGCCCCCACGTTTTTTGCTGAAAAAATCAACTAATTTCATACAATTTTTGTGCCAGATTGTGACGATTTGTCTTTGCGGATGCTAAGAAAATACTGTTTCACATCAATCTGATGCTTAACAGATATCCGATCAGCTTTTATAAGCACTAAATTTGTTGCATTGGACAACTTAGGACCTCTTTGCCAAGTGTTTACACATAGAAATAGCGAGAACGCCATATTCAAAATAAAACGTGTCATTTGTATGCCCCACACACGTGTATGGATGAAGACTAACTGGCAACAACATTTTAGCGATGTCTTTATAGGTTTTATGATTACTTACTGTATATCTATGATAAAGGTTCCTAAATAACAGGAATGTTATCATTTCTTAGCATTTTATTGTGTGCTCTTGTCGGTAATTCCCATCTGCCACAAAACGAAAGTAGCGATCGAAAGCACCGTCCGCCATTTTGTGTACGCATGGTAAACAAACAGGCTAGCATGAAATGCCAAAATTCCGTGAAACAGACATATTTAACCAATGTTTGATACTTCTGGTGCATACATTTCTTCATAATTATGTAATTTCAACACTTACTTGACTTCAAAACGTAAGTTGGTTATAGTAAGTTTCAGAAAAATACGAAACTAAAAGCAAGATGACTATAGTCTGTTTCAGAAAAAACATCTAAAAATGGTCTCAAATAACGGCGCCCCCTTTGGCCATTTACCCGTGCCTGGCGCCCTCATTAGGGAAAATACGGTAATACAAAAATACTTTATATAAAAACTCATTTAAAGAAATACTCTAATATTCCTAAGAAAAATATATAATAAGAAATGCTTCGGTTACTAAGATCAAATGAAATCTAATGGAATATATAAATGATATTTATAGACCAATTGTAATAACTACCCCTCGCCCGATGTTCTAATGTCCCAACTATTGACCACTAACCTCGAGTAACAGAACAGACCGGCATCCTGACCTACACACGCTGCCAGAGTGCAGGTTTAATTTAGATATGAAATTTAATAACTTTGCACAGCATTTACAGCGAAGTTAATAGTAAAAGTTTTGAGGGTTTTACCAAACATATCCCTAACGTAATGGGTAAATGGTAACCAAATCTGTTGTATCGCGTGTGCGCACGAGTATTTATACCTGCCGCGCGGTAGAGACAATGGCTCACATTGCTTGTCGCCGGCGACTCGCGATAGACCAATCACAGCGCTCGGCACATCGCTCTGAAGGCTGTTGTTTCTATCTTGGCCGCCTGTAGGGCTGGTTTCGAACAATTGATCGTAAATTAGTAATGATTTAAATAGGTAAGCTTTATACATGATGCACATCTAAGAGATATTGAAGTAATGAAGTCTGTGACAGGTGAGATCTCCCCTATCACTGCATATGTAATTAGGTAACACTACCCTGGTAACTTAATCAAAGACGTGCACCAAGCTCACATTACAGTTCTTGTGCCGCGCTTTTAACATAGAAAAAACAAATTTAAAGTCAGATGCTGGTGTGTACTTGATGGTTATTACAGTTGTAAAACATCGGAAAAAGCGTTTTCCACTTGCTCACATAATACATCACTCAAAAGTAGATGGAGTAATTTCTTTTAATGTGTAGGTCGTCAGGACAAACTGCTGGACTGGGACTAGAATATTGGGTGCATTATTACAAAACATTTTGTCAATAAAAAGGTGTGAAAAATCATTATTTAGTAGAAAAGACAAAAATCACAGCAAATTTTCTATTTTATATGTTTGGTTGGTAGTAAACCAGATCATTACAACGAGGTTGTAAAACGTTAAAAATTTTTTTATAAAGGAGGTCAAAATTTATTAGTTTATTTAACACTTATTCATGAATATTGACAGATGTGAAAATTACACCTTAATTTTGATAATAGAGGTGTGATTTAAAAAAAAGTGCTTCTAAAAAGTCCAGGTGTTGAATAGGGAATCAAAGGATGAAGCCAGGTACATGTATGGGTACTAATAGCATACAGAACTGTAAATCAAGTGTTTCTATACACCATCTGTGTCTCCTACCTGTCTATTGTCTATAACTCAGGTACCATACTACAGACAGTTTTAGTGCTATTGGACATTGTAATCATTACGCATTAGCATTATGTATAGTGACATAATCTAAGTTTTCATACACATGAGTATGAAACCTGATTTAGATATTAGGATTATTTTCTGTCAAAGAATTTGACGATGATCACAGTTTCAATCCTCATAAAACTTTTGAGTGTTCAGTGCTATTGAATTGAATGTGATACATATGATAGTTTTACTAGTTGATTCTGTATAATTTCTTGGTCCTTTTAATCCTAATTCTTTATCATTCTTTGGTCCTATAATTCATTAATGCCCATACTAGATCTGAATTCAGTTGGCTGTTTATGATTCAGCTTTGTGCAGTAGAAAGTGTAAGCTCTTTGCATACCAAAATGTCTTCAAGTGTAAGGAGAAAATCGGATATTCTAGATAACGTCCCAACAAAATCCTGATCGTCTGCCTTAATAGGGATTCAATGGCATGTGCGTGATGGACTGATTTTCTGAGGACTTTTTCTGCTGTCGAAGACTTCACATGTCAGACCAAGGTTTCTCTAAGGAGGCTTGAGATTCTATTGAACTGCGCCTTTTATCAGGGTGTGTTTTACTGGGAGAGGGCTGGTTTTACTGGGATAAAAGGCACAGTTAAAAAATATGTAATTTCAACTCCAAAGAAATCAGAAAGTGTTAATGCATATCGAATAAAAAAAATTTGTGGTCAGCATTCTAACGATTTAATGAAGGTTGAATTTGAAGAACACTTTTTGGCCTCTATTTTCAGTGTATCATTCTGTGTTCCCCGATTGTGGTGTACCTGATTTGTACCTGATTGTCTCAACTCGTTTTCCCCCCCGATTTCAGAGTTTCGATCCGTTTTTCCTGATTGTGGTATACCTTATTTGTACCTGATTGTACTGTAGCACTGATTATACACCTCCGCAACAAAATTAAGGAGGGGTTTACTGGAATCGGGTCGTCAGTCTAACTGTAGACACAAGTTTGTCCAGCAAATTTCTCCTTAACTGCTCGACAGATTTTGATAAAATTTGGTATACAGAACCCTGTGTCTGTGTAGTACTAGTTTGTATCGACCTGATTTCTTTTGATTTTGGTGTAGTACTAGTTTGTATCGACCTGTTTCTCCTGATTTAGTTTGCATCAACCTGTTTTCCCCTGATATGGGTGTAGAAATACTTTGTATTGACCCAATTTCTCCTGATTTTTGTGTAGTACTAGTTTGTATCGACCTGTTTTCAAACCGTCTCTGTTCCTGTTGTCACCTGTTTAGCAATATTGTCTTTGCTATCTCTGAGGAAGGCTGACAAGGAACTGTTATAAAGATAAGTGACTCATTTATCTATTGACTGTCTTTAGGAAACTTAGACGAGATCTCTGGTAAATAGTCCAATAAGACAGGTACACACACACAATCAAACAGAAATATTGTGAGAGGAAGATTCAGGAATGTGTAGTATGTTATCTATATACTTTAATGTTTTCTTGTAACCTTTTCTACCCTCTCAGTCCATGCTGTCTACCTATTACTCATTTTCGTGTTCATTTTGAAAACTTTTAAACAAACATTGAGAAATATAAGCTTATTTCTGTACATGTATATATACAGATACAGTACGACTTACTCAAACTCCCATTTACTTACCGCATGGTCCCAACTGTACCCCTATATAATTCATGTAACAAAACTTTTGATAGCAAATACCAAAACTTTCAAATAATTCATTAGGTTGATGGTTAATCAAACAAAACACATCTCCACCCATGTTTCTATAGCAACAGTACCAATGAACTTTGAAGTCTAGCATAAAGAATGTAAGTATTTGATAGAAGTAAAGATTACCTTCTATGGATTATCGTCAATAAAAACTTAAACTATCATTTAGGCTTGTTGTCCGTGCACAAGTGGAGCGTTCCAGGGGAAAGCCAACATCGTGTAGACACACAGATACTTCAGTGAAAAGGAAGTGTTGGTAAACTTTTCACCTTTACAGCCACACACCGGGATTAATATTTGTTGTTCTCTGTGCAGAAAGACACTTTCTAGATAGTTTAAAGTATCTTCTGTTGTCGTGTAAATGAGAATGATCTCTCTTTGTGGTCGTTTTATCTGACAACTTGACATGATCACTTTGGTGTTTGTTTTCTTGTCAAGTGAGACCACAATTTTTTCAGGATATTTTAACACCACTGTACTTAACTATTGAAAGAGAAATCTAATTGTAATAGTGAGGCCATTATACTGGGGACGAGGAAACAGTATCACTTTCAACCAACAAACAGATTGACTAGTTACGGCCAGTTTTACCTGTGTGGGACTGAATATTATCAGCAAATTACCTCCATCAAGTTGGGGGTTAGCAATTTCTACTCAATCGAGATTTTCTTATCACAAAGGGTTGTAAAGGTGCCAATTAATTCTGACAAAGTAAATTGAAAATTGATAGTAAGATAAAGGGGCAGGGCATCGTGCATAGCGATATGTCAGTCACTCCGGAATGGGATAGAATGTTTGGAGGACTACAGGTAACACGGAACAGACTGTTAGTCAGAGGACTACAGGTAACTGTTGTGGAGGTGTGGGGATTCTCCAGGATGGACAATGTCTTGATGTCTGTATGAAATGGCACTGATTCTATATAACACTTGGCCTCGGTATGTAGCAACAATCCCTTAACACAAGATATGGCTCAATTTGTAAAAAATATTGCAGCTTGGTAGTAGGCAAGGGTTTTTTTGTAACTCTATCTACAGTGTGCTAATTCTATTGGGCTACAAGACAAGTTGAGAACATTTTGTATGGCACAATATGTTAATGATACATATTTTCCAAAAAAGAAACAGAGATTGGTTTCGAACTCTCTTCAGTTCTATTGGGCCTTTTGTTCTTTTGATTAAATAATTCAATCTAATTGTCTTCATGTGTGGACATTCAATATGAAATGCATAAACATTTATTCAACTCATTGAATTTTTTTTTTATTAAAAATCGATATAAGTGCCAAATTTTGTGTGGTGTTGATGAGTGTGACTGAAGCCACAATGCTGTGTAACATAACTTATACACACATGCAGCCCTTATCATTCTACCTGAACAGGTATATGGAGAAAAAAAGTAATTACTAGTATACATTGAAAAATGATCTTTGTATGTGTATTATTGAAGCTTGTGTAGATTTGTGTTGTAATGTAACATATTATTTATAGATTTGTGTTGTAATGTAACATATTATTTATAGATTTGTGTTGGTGACACACACCATTGTTGTGACTTTTAAATATTGACGTATAAAAAGATGACCTTATGATGAAGTGTATGGGAAAATATCAAGGTCTGAGTCTTGTGTTTCATGTGTAGACATGAAATTCATTTTGAGATATTGATGGAGGATTGACATGATGTGAAATCCGCGGAATGAACGTCAGACATGAGAATTAAGATTTAAATGATGTATAGCAGTCTGTATGATGTTTTGGAGAGGTTTGATACAGGTGGACAATCAGATACTACTATACTTCTGTTACCTGATAAGGAATTGCAGTTTCAGGTTGAGGGGTAAGTACAGGTGGGTTGGATATCATTTATGATTAATTTGATAAAAATACCCAATAAGGAAAATAAGATGGTAGTGTATAAAATCTTATATGTAAGAAATTTGTAACATCAAAGAATGTATGGTAACCCTATTGTGTTAAGTAATCTAGAATGTAGTAATATGGAATTCAAATAGCACTAGGGATTTATAAATATGACTTAAAAGATAAACAGTGTTACTGCAACTTAGAATTGATAACAAGAAATTTAGTAATGGAATGCTGTACCAATCTAGAATGTGGTAACAACAACATATAGTTTACCTGCTGGTAAAAAGTCACAAATTTAATTGACTGTTTATTTTGTTGTTATTCCACATCCCCAGTTTTAAACTTTGCTCGCAGCCTAATGCAACTTTAACAGTATTACTGCATCAAAATAGCTGTGTTGTAATGTAAAAACTGAATAGAGATTACAAGATAATAGGGAAGTATAGAGATAAATACAAGCACACATTAGAGACATTTAAAACGAAGACAGATAATTGATAAAGTTATTATCAGTAAGACAGGTGCTTGTTGAGTGGGGTGATTAGGGAACAATTAGTACTAAGAGTTGTGGCTACCTGGCCTACTATCTATTACATTATAATGAGGGCCGACTACACCCAGACATCTTGACAGATCAGTTAGCACAACACAACAAGTATAACTGTGTGATAATTTAGGTCAAATTATTTTGGTATTAGATGATGATATGTAAAATGTTTCATCCATATTCATGGGTGTGAAAGAAAGATTTTAATCTTTTATACTAAAGAAATATGCTTGATTTCAGGCTCTGTTTCATATTATTGTTTTAGGTAAAAAAAATTAATACAATTTTTTGAAAAATAATAATTGAAAATAAAAGCTGTTTCATTCGGGGTTTTGTTAGTAATGTGATGATTTTTTTTAAAGAGGTGCTACATCATTAACCTCTATAAGGCCCCAATATTTCCTGAAAATTACTTGATTAAACATTTCAATTGGATATTCTGGTGAGCTAGAAAGGAAGGTGGACAGTTCTGCTTAGGTGATGACTACTGCCTTCATTGTATAGGGCAATTATCTCAGGAAAGTTCTGACTTACTGAAATTATACAAATATAAATTGGTACACTAGTTATATTGAAATTTTTGAAAACCAAAAAACATGCCAATAGTTGTCTTTGAAAGGTTGGTCAGATATTGATATGATTTTCAGTGAAGTTGATGATGCTTTGTTGTTATTGGATACTGTCAATACAAGGATGTAAAGGAAGCTGGTGAATATTTCCATATAAATTGGCTGTTACATTGGCTGATGTGGAGTGAGAATGGGGGAGTGTGTGTGTAGGAGATGGAGGGTGCAAATCATGTACAGATTCGTGGGTCTGGGTGTAGCCCTGGGTTCTGATCATGTGCAGATTTATAGGGTGGATTTCATTTGTCTGTAGAATTTCTAATTGGTCTAAAATATATGGCTGATAAAACTAGGGAAGATAACCTAGCACTACTGGCAGTAGAATTTGGATAGATGGCAAATCCTTTTAAAACTATATACCATCATTTACTGAATAAAGGAAACATGGTTTATAGGTGGAGGATAGGGTTCAGAGGTCATGGGTAGGATACATAGGTGGAGGATAGGGTTCAGAGGTCATGGGTAGGATTCATAGGTGAGGATAGGGTTCAGAGGTCATGGGTAGGATTCATAGGTGGATGATAGGGTTCAGAGGTCATGGGTAGGATGCATGGGTAGGATTCATAGGTGGATGATAGGGTTCAGAGGTCATGGGTAGGATGCATAGATGAAGGATAGGGTTCAGAGGGGTAGGATGTTTAGGTGAAGGATAGGGTTCAGAGGTCATGGGTAGGATGCATAGGTGAAGGATAGGGTTCAGAGGTCATGGGTAGGATGCATAGGTGAAGGATAGGGTTCAGAGGTCATGGGTAGGATGTTTAGGTGAAGGATAGGGTTTAGATGTCATGGGTAGGATGTTTAGGTGAAGGATAGGGTTTATATGTCATGGGTAGGATGTTTAGGTGAAGGATAGGGTTAAGTCATGGTAGGATGTTTAGTGAAGGATAGGGTTAGGTCATGGGTAGGATGTTTAGGTGGTAGAGCGGATAGTGAAGGTAGGGTTCATTAGGTCATGGTAGGATGTTAGGAGGATAGGTTTATATGTTCGGGTAGGATGTTTAGGTGAAGGATAGGGTTTAATGTCATGGATAGGATGTTTAGGTGAAGGATAGGGTTTAATGTCATGGGTAGGATGTTTAGGTGAAGGATAGGGTTCAGATGTCATGGGTAGGATGTTTAGGTGAAGGATAGGGTTTATATGTCATGGGTAGGATGTTTAGGTGAAGGATAGGGTTTAGAGGTCATGGGTAGGATGCATAGGTGAAGGATAGGGTTCAGAGGTCATGGGTAGGATGCATAGGTGAAGGATAGGGTTCAGAGGTCATGGGTAGGATGTTTAGGTGAAGGATAGGGTTTAGATGTCATGGGTAGGATGTTTAGGTGAAGGATAGGGTTTATATGTCATGGGTAGGATGTTTAGGTGAAGGAAAGGGGTTTTGTAGGCGGTTGGTATTCTCTTTAGTTTAGAATTAAGGAGTCGGCGGTTTATATTTCTAGTATGAAATTTTTTTAGGTGAATGGTAAGATTATGGTGGGTTTTCCTTCATATGCTACAGAATGACTTGGCAGTGAGTGGTCTACCAAATTTCCTGGCTACAGCCTGCCAGGTGTCGCAACTCACACAACTCACGATCTGAGATTGTACAGGTGGAGCTAGCTCATGTTTAATTGGCAGAAACTGTAGTAATACAACACATTGGTGTTTCTACAAAATCCAGATGAACCAAAGATGGCAGCAGATTTGCTCAAGTTTCTGACATGTTGTTCGGTAAATTAGAAACTTTATACTTGTATTATGTATTGACTATTTTAATATTTCAGTTTTCTTCTGTTCATGTACCAATAAATAAGTATATACATAATAATAATCTCTTGAAACCTTAAATAGGCTGTTCCAAACAAAGGTCATATAAGTTATCATTGGCAGATTATCTCTGTGGTATTAGATACACTGTTTATTTTATATGCCAATTGATATCATGGAAACAAGTGGATTTATAACTGTAGTTTTAATTATGCAAATTACGAAAATTAACCTTCCTATAAGTCACCTGTTATTAAAGGTGAAATTGAATCCAGCCTGCACACGAGAAGCATTGTGACAGGGAAGGATAATCTACACCTGCTTATTTTATACATGTCTGTTCCAATCTCTAATGGGCTTATGTCTGAGGGTGGGTAGATTTAATTTCGAGAATTTGAATTGATTTATGGTTCTAATATCAATATTGATTGATGCAAGATTGGATTTCTGGATGGTGTGACATATGTGCTGTTTGTAATATACACTGGCTTTTGTATACCTGCAGGCTAATTCAGCTGTAGACATCAGAGATCTTATTTCAGATGACTGTTTAGGATCTGTTTACCATAATTCATGTTGTTGTATACAAAACTACAAGTCTTTTACCATGTGGAAGGACCGTAGCTGGTAACACTGATATGATTGGCCAAGTTTATCAATATTCCTTAGGAAAAAATGTCTTAAAACTGTCCAAAGAAAGTAGTAAATGTTCTTCAAGTTAGGATTTTCCATCTGAAATTTTGTAATGCTTTTTTGAGGAGAATTAAGAAATATCAATAAAACTGGGTCTTTGTAACATAAATTATTATATTATGTTTGGACTCAGGAATGGGTCGAACATTGGCCACCAGCTAGCTATATCGGTAGGGCAAATCGGGCTACTAGTGTTTGGGGTCCAGAGTTTGAGCCCCAGTCTGGCCATGCAATTGCATTTTAGACAAAGAGACCAAAAACAAATAATAGTTTTACCTTTAGATAAAGTAGTGCTGAGTAGAGGTAGAGAAATATTACCACCTGAGTAATCTTATAGCGAAGCCTTGTGTCTGTGTAGGGTGCATGTAGAGAATGAATGACATTCCAAGGTCAGAGTCCGGTAGACATCACAGGAATACCAAAGAAGTTACTGATGAAAATCAATCACTAACTGTCAGGCAGCCAATCATTTATCATGATTCATTATATAGTAGGAAGATTTTCTCAGGCTTTATAACTAATATCAAATACCCGATTCTTCATACCTGTAGTGTGCGTGTGCAGTAAGCTAGAGAAATAGTGTTTGTCCACAGGGGTGCAACTGTAAAAGGTTTCAATATTGGGTAGACTACAATGACATATTATTGCCAAACAGGTAAATCTCATATCTCACTCAATGGTATCAATTGTGAATCAATAGTTCAAAGTTCAAATAAAATATGTTTCTTTCCCCCAAAGGATTTTTATTTGCCTTTCTACTTAAATGTCTTTATTTATAACAAAATATAAAGGTAAGATAAGGCCAATATATATGATTTGATAATACATGTAAATACACATGTGTTTCCAAAAGATATTTTCTTTGTTTGTTTAGTAAACCTGATAATGTTCTTTCTGTGTAAAATCAGCTATCACCTGTCCCAGCCACCTGCTGTTGTCATGGTAACTGAATGGTTGATGAGGAAATAGGCTGAAAGGTATCAAATGTATTCAACATGTTATGTCACAAGTACATCAGCAGTGCAATCAATTTATGCACAAGGCTTGTTACCATTCAGCAGTAAAAACTGTGATAGTTTAATACACTGTCATATGAAAATGGTCCTAGATTGGTCCATCAACTACAACACAGTTGTTGTCATCATTTAGGAATTCTTGTACTTAATGATTTATTTGTTGTTATAAGGTCAGCATTAAAATGTTATAAACTTTCCATATTAATGCCTCAAAACTGTCACTGATATGACTGCAATGCATTGAAGAATAGCTGCTTGGTTAACAATGCAGGATCAGCCTTTCCACTTGTAACTCAGTTAAACTGACAGTGGGAGCATGAATTAGGCTCAATTTAGAGTTGATACCTGAACTGTTTTTCAACTCTATTATGTAATTGAATTCCAACATTTTGGTACTAGGTTCACCACTGTCTTTTGAAATATTAAGAGATTATTTTTTTTCTTTACCATATATTTGATTAAATTTCCAAAATAGGGGAGACAATCAAGCATTACAGCTGAGAAAAAAAGGGGAGACAATCTACACAGTAATAGATTTTATCATAGTTGGGATATACAAGAGGGAATGAAGTACGATTAATCTGGTTGACATTCGAGAGATAATTTAGTGTTAGAACTTAGCCTAGATATAGGGGAGGGAATTTAGTATTATTATTTGGCTGATAGATAGAGAAAATAATCATGTATTGGAATTCAGCTTCGAAATAAGAGATAATTTATTGTTAGAAATCAGCTTATTAGGGAGATAATCAAAAGGGAGATAATCATGTATTGGAATTTAGCTTCGAAATAGGGGAGAAAATTTAATGTTAGAAATCAGCTTATAAGGGAGATAATCTAAATAATTTAGCATTAAAATTTTGCCAAAAAGCATAGGAGATACATTCTAGTATTAGGTATGAGTAAGGATATTTACTACATTATGCATGGCTAAGAAAGTTAGGATTTTCATCCTTATAATAAGTGTACACAAAATAGGAATGAAGTATTGAGCAATATGTTGCATCAAGTATTAAAAGTAAGGAATTTGATCTGGGGCACTCCATATACAAATGTCACTGGGTTTAACCTGATGCACAAGTCTTAGCAGGATTTTGTCACTGGGAGTAATTTGATATGATGAAAATTTGTAATTAATTACATGTATATCAATTAAGACATATAAACTATACTTGTGTGTGGAATAGTATTGACAACGGATGGATTTCTGGTTTTACTTTACAGAAAACTTAAGATGTTTTTCAATAAGAAATAAAAGAATTGAAAAACACACCAGTTTTATGCCCAAGATTAACCCGATCCTTTAAAATCTAGAAGTATGTGTTTACACATGACTAGACAATGTGAATAATTATCTTTGTCAAACTGTACTTGAAGGAATTCCATGAATTATAATTACCCTGGTAAAATGTCCTCTCTACAACAAGTGCAAACCTTCCTCAGGATATGATAATGATCTGCAGTTGAATAATATGATCAGTATGATATTGTAACAAGTCGTCTTAAGGAACAATCTTCAATCCCTGAGGGATACTCATGGTTATTATCATAGATAGTGTCATGTAAGTATTACATTATTTATTGTATAAAAATCGTTGTTACAGGTGTTCTATACTTTCTTTGTAAGTTGTCTGTGTGCTGTAAAGTTTGTTCATCCACTTTGATTGAGACTTTTATGCCCCTCAACCCCTACCCATTCTATAGTTATTTCAGTACAGATGGCCAGTAGTATCTCTGATATATACTTGGTGAAGGTGGTCCTACCCTAGTACTCCTTAGTTATACAATGTTAGACCATTAGTCACTCAGTGGTAAAAGTGGTTTATGACTGAGTCTATGTCTAGAACATGGATGTAAAGTTACACCCTAACATACATACAGGCTGGTATATTCTTATCTCATGTGCTTATCTAAATCAAATTTCATGACTCAGTATCTTCACTTTAGTCTCTGTCTAATTGGTGTCTCTGTCTAATTTGTATCTGCATCTAAGTCCTGGTATCTTTAATGTCTTCAACATTTTAGTCATATGTGAATGGTATCTTCATTAAAGTCTCATTAAAGTCTCTGTGTTATTGATGATTATTTCAAAGTTCAACATCAAAGTCCCAGTGTCATAGCTGTTTCAAAGTTCAACATCAAAGTCCCAGTGTCATAGCTGTTTCATAAAGTCCCAGTGTCATTGTTGTTTTCAGAAAGTCCTAGTGCTTTTGCTGTTTTGATAAAGTCCCAGTGCCATTGCTGTTTTACTAAAGTCCCAATCTCATTGCTGTTTGCATAAAGTCCCAATGTTAGTGCTTTTTGCATACAGTCCCAATGTCATGGCTGTTTTCATCAAAGTCCCAATGTCATTGCTGTTTCCATAAAGTCCCAATGTCATTGCTGTTTACATAGTCCTAGTGTCATGGCTGTTTTAGTCTAAGTCCCAGCGTTGTGGTTTTTTTCATATTGCTGTTTCAGAAGTCTTAGTGATATTGCTCTTTTTTTAAAGTCCCAATGTCATGACTGTTTTCATAAAGTCCCAGTGTATTGCTGTTTTCATTAAGGTCTAATGACATGGCTGTTTTCAGAAGCCGCAGTGTCATTAATTGCTATCTTCCTTTGACTGTTGGAGCCTGTCTAGGCCTCGATCCCTTTGTCTGGTTCTGGTGGTATTCCTAGAAGGAGGCCCTACACACAATAATAGTCCTTGATGGATGTGTAGCTTACCATGACATAATACAGTCTTGTCATCTAATTAGTTCTGATGACCAGAGAAATGACCAGGAGATAAGGAAGCAATGACCATTAAGTGTGGACTGGTCAGATCAGTCTGGATGGATATTGGACTGGTCAGTCAGATTTGTATAGAATGGCTATAAATAGTAACTGATGTAATTCTATAGGTTGCTTCATGTGAGACCCACCACTCTTAATAACCAGAGGAATATATAAAACTCAACAGAATCTAGAGCTAGCATGAATTGTTCTAGCAATAAATACCTCTGTGTGTTGTGAAATAAATACATAGATACTGTATATAATAATATCAATAAATTTTTGATACACTAATAAAGTGTCGTTAAGTTTATGTCAGCAAGCACTTGCCATTGACTGACAGGCTTAATGACACAGCCTTGCTTGTTATGATGTGGGGAATTTTGTTATAAGTGACAGGGCAACACTTGTTAATTAAAGAACAAGGAAATAACTAACAAAAGCCAACATTTAGTGCTCTTTTCTATGAAACAGGAAAGAGGTATTATATATGACATGTGATAATTTGCAGTCCTGATCAGATGCATACATACATACATGACTTCTCTGACTGGCTATAGCCTTACATTGACTGTGGTAGTCATTTCTGAGTGGCAGGTGGTACAGTCTATCTGTTACAGGGGATACTTTAATGGCCTCTCTATTAGTTATCATTTTTATGCAAGGATGATACCAGTTGGTCAGGAGAAATGGTGTAATCTGGTTTCTGGTTTTAGCTGCACTGGATAGTATACATATGTGAAAGACTTACCAAAAAGGTACAGTGAAAGGGTATGTTAACAGTTTCTAAGGTGGTGTAGCAGGGTTGTCATATTGGAAATATGTAAATTAGCAAATCATTTACTGACCTAGTGCCAGATACTATATTTAAAATATTACCGTTCTTTTAATTAAGTTGTAATTCATAGTGTTTTATTTATCTTTAATTTTGTTTAATACAAACTGATGTTTTTCTTTTTATGTGATGTTAAGGGATTATTATATTCTACTTTTTTTTTATTGCGAAACAAATCTTCACAATCAAAGAAGATGGAAGAAAATTTCTGTAACAAACCTTGGCTGTCAGATGTAAAACAAACAGTCTATAAAGATAACTAGATAAATTTCCTCAATGAAGAAACAAAGGGGATTAATTTTCTGAAACAAACCCTGGCAGTGTTTAGTTAAATGTGTAGTTAGAGCTTTAGGGGCGGGAGATAATTTATGGTGTGGAGCTGGTGACTAAAGCTTTGATTCAGATGTAGAGGTTGAGATGGTATCACCACTCATTCTAGTTGTCACTCCACCCACCCTTCTGGTCCTACTCAGGTACGGTGAAGGGCACCTACACAAGGGGGCAGAACACATACAGGGAACCATCCAAATCTAGACAGTGTTGTAAACAATTTGTGCAGAATACTGCTTTTCTAACAGTTTGTGGAGCATATAAAGTAGTTCTAACAGTTTGTGACATATGTAAAGACTGTTAATGTGAGGAAATATATTCAGAAGTTGAAGCATTTTTTAACAGGTTTGTAAAACTTAATTTTTAAAAAAATGACTCCTTATGTGTAAAAAAAAAGACAGATCTTTCTGTGTCTTGACATATGCCAGTGTATTAAGTTTACATTTTAACGCTGTCACAGGGACTAGAGAATTATAAGGAAAGCCCTCTGGTTTTTGTGGAAATTGTATCGTGTGATAGTCTGTGTCTAGTAAACCAGGCTTAGTATGTGGATTGGAGGGTTAGTACATATAGCAGTTGTTTATAAAAATCTGTACTGACTAGTTTGATTGATATCAACATACCACAGAAGATGTTAAACATGTAGTAGATAAGTGTGGGCATGTGTAATTCATGTTTAATGAAGTAACATACATCATTTTGCAGGTGATCATTCGGAGAATTTATATGAGTGATCATCATCGTCTGGATTTATCACGTTTTCTTTAAAGGTTATGACAACATTTTCTTCTTTGTGTTTTTCAGGAGTTTGTTCTGAGAGAATCTGGGCCGCATCAGTTGCAAGTTTCTGTTCACAACGAGTTCGGGCGACTACAAAAGACATGGGTCATTGTAAGTAACCTTTCTGTATACTATTCAATGTCTTCTACAGGTAATAGTCAGGTAACCCCCTCTCAGACCCCACGTCCCCATCTATTCTACAGATAAATATCTTGTAACCCTCCTCAAACCCCCAGTCCCCATCTTTTCTACAGGTAATAGTCAGGTAACCCCCTCTCAAACCCCCAGGCCCCATCTATTCTGCAGATAATTATCCGATAATCCTCTCCCCAACCCCCATCTATTCTACAGATAATTATCTGGTAAACCTCTCCCCAACCCCGATCTATTCTACAGATAATTATCTGGTAATCCCCTCCCCCCACCTCAGCCCCATCTATTCTACAGGTAATAGTCTGGTAACCCCCTCTCAAACCCCACATCCCCATCTATTCTGCAGATAATTATCCGATAATCCTTTCCCCAACCCCCATCTATTCTACAGATAATTATCCGTTAATCCTCTCCGCAACCCCCATCTATTCTACAGATAATTATCTGGTAATCCCCTCCCCCACCTCAGCCCCCATCTATTCTACAGGTAATAGTCTGGTAGTCCCTCCCCCAATTCCCAATCACATCTATTCTATAGGTAGTTGTCTGGTATTCCCCTCCGCAACCCCCAGTCCCATCTATTCCACAGGTTATAATCTGTTAATCCCCTCCCTCACCCCCCAGTCCCATCTATTCCACAGGTTATAATCTGTTAATCCCCTCCCTCAACCCCCCAGTCTCATCTATTCTTTAGGTAATAGTCTGGTAATCCCCTCCTCCCCCAATCCTCAGTCACATCTATTCTATAGGTAGTTGTCTGGTATTCCCCTCTGGAACCCCCAGTCCCATCTATTCCACAGGTTATAATCTGGTAATCCCATCCCTCAACCTCCAATCTCATCTATTCTACAGGTAATCGTCTGGTAATCCCCTCCCCAACCCCCAACCTCTAGCCCCCATCTATTCTTTTTGTTTGTTTGTTTGATTAATTAACATCTTATTAACAGCTATGGTCATGTAAGGACGGTCTCCCATGTATGTGGTGTGTTAAATTGCGTGTATGTTGTATGAGGTGCCTGTTTTGGGAGACTGGTATATTCATAACCATCTATTCTACAGGGAATCATCTGGTAATCCCCTCCCCCAACCCCAATCCCATCTCTTCTACAGGGAATCATCTGGTAATCCCCTCCCCCAACCCCCAGTTCCATCTATTCTGCAGGTAATAGTTTGGTAACCTCCTCCCCTAATCCACAACCCCCAGCCCCCATATATTTTACAGGGAATAATCTGGTAATCCCCTCCCCCAACCCCCAGTCCCATCTCTTCTACAGGTAATAGTCTGGTAATCCCCTCCCCCAACCCCCGCCCCCATCTATTCTACAGGTAATTGTCTGGTAATCCCCTGCCCAACCCCCAGCCCCCATCTATTCTGCAGGTAATAGTCTGGTAACCCCCTCCCCTAATCCCCAACCCTCAGCCTCTACCTCCTTTGTATTTTATGGTCGGGTACACTCCTATCCCCACTCCATCTTATCTACAGGTAATTGTCTGGTAATCCTCTCCCAAACCCCTAGCCCCCATCTATTCTACAGGTGATAGTCTGGTAATCCTCTCCCAAACCCCCAGCCCCCATCTATTCTACAGATGATAGTCTGGTAATCCTCTCCCCAACCCCCAGCCCCCATCTATTCTACAGGTGATAGTCTGGTAATCCTCTCCCAAACCCCCAGCCCCCATCTATTCTACAGGTGATAGTCTGGTAATCCTCTCCCAAACCCCCAGCCCCCATCTATTCTACAGATGATAGTCTGGTAATCCTCTCACCAACCCCCAGCCTACTCAAATCCCCAGCTCCTATCTCCTTTGTATGTTATAGCACCCCCCCCCCCCCCCCCCCCTTTATTACAGATGGAAGTCTGGTAGTCCTTATACTGGTAGACTAGTGGTGCCACCTGCCCAGACAGAAGATGAAGCCTCTGTATCTGATTGTGGAAT
The DNA here is from genome assembly GCF_041381155.1 of Argopecten irradians. Taxonomy (NCBI): domain Eukaryota; kingdom Metazoa; phylum Mollusca; class Bivalvia; order Pectinida; family Pectinidae; genus Argopecten; species Argopecten irradians. The sequence goes on from NC_091135.1 coordinate 24,288,225, forward strand.
TTTACTTAGGAACCTGTTTACTTCATTGAACATATGGAAAATATTTCGCACTAATCCAGAAGGCTGCACTTCCTTCTAACGGTTGTGTATTTGTTCAGTGAGTTTGTAAAACTTTTGTTTTAGAGGTCAATCACAGGAAATATAATAATCAACAAGAAACAAAAAGGACGGAAACAAAATTTTTGAAGGATTTACCATCATTTCTTGATGGGACAATTGTGGAAAGTTAGATCCAAGCAGGTGTTGTTGTATTCACATTCATTATAGTACAATAAGAAATCCAAAACCTGTTCTATTTAGTAACCGATATTTAACCTATAAGATCATATGCTAATTCACTAATTGCTAAAATCTCTTGTGAATCCAAAAGGCTGGTCCACTTGTACACAAAGAAATGAATTATATAAATGGTATTAGAAGCAATAGCCTGTTATTTCCTTTTTCTTTTATTTACGCGGCTACTAAATTTTGTCTAGTTACAGTTTCGTGGATTGAAAATTGAATAGCGATACCTGTTAATCTAATTGTGCAAGAATTGTAGAAGACTTTTTAATTTGTTGAGATAAACTTTTGGCGACTATACCTTGATCACGAAAATACTGCACGAGAAAGACTTTGTTTACAGTATAAAACTATGGTATTCCTACTTTTTGTATGAAACAGTGTAGAAGTATATGTATTTGAGGCACCACCGCAGTATGATGTCTGTGATCTGTCTGTGATCAATGTGTCAGGTAGCTCTTACACAGGTCCCTAGGGGACCACCAAGCTCTCCCTGTCTCTCAGGTCCCTAGGGGACCACCAAGCTCTTCCTGTCTCTCAGGTCCCTAGGGGACCACCAGGCTCTCCCTGTCCCTCAGGTCCTTAGGGGACCACCAGGCTCTCCCTGTCTCTCAGGTCCCTAGGGGACCACCAAGCTCTCCCTGTCTCTCAGGTCCCTAGGGGACCACCAGGCTCTCCCTGTCTCTCAGGTCCCTAGGGGACCACCAGGCTCTCCCTGTCTCTCAGGTCCCTAGGGGACCACCAGGCTCTCCCTGTCTCTCAGGTCCCTAGGGGACCACCAGGTCTCTCAGGTCCCTAGGGGACCACCAAGCTCTCCCTGTCTCTCAGGTCCCTAGGGGACCACCAGGCTCTCCCTGTCTCTTAGGTCCCTAGGGGACCACCAGGCTCTCCCTGTCCCTCAGGTCCTTAGGGGACCACCAGGCTCTCTCTGTCTCTCCTCATCAGGCTGTTTATTGTATCAGTCTGATACACACATTTCCATGGTCTGATGCAAAGTATGGAAAGTGGCAAGGAAAACACCTGTCCCCAAACTCTAATTTATGGGCAGGTGTGTTTTATATCATTTAGAAACAACAAAAAAGTCACGCTATTATTATTCAAAATTAATTAGTCATTACAATAATTCAATACTATATCAGCATAAATTTACACACTTTTAGTTTAGTGTTTTTGAAATTAGAGTTTGGATGCATTTTATTAGAGGCACTGTCCTGTATGAGTACAGACTGTTACTGCATTGACTGTAGGTAATGTTTAAAATGCCAAAACATTGTTGGGTTTTGAGGGGATGGGGGTGAGGGCGGGCATTCACTATGATCAACAAAAATAATGAAGCTCTGGACCCGGTTGTTCAAAACTATCGTTAAGTTAACGATAGTTTTGAACAACCGGGCCTTGGAGAAGAAAATTAGCACTAATTGGTGTGTGTATGGTGCACTGAGCTCCACAGCTAATGAGTATGTGCACTGTAAATTGACATGTAGTTAATCATACCTGTCATATAGATTGTATTAAAAGAACCCTGTACAAGTCATGGAATATATGTTAGTGGCTTGTGTACATAAATAAATTAGGAGATCATCACTGCCATCTCCAATAAATGAGGAGGACATCATACTCCCTCACCTCAGTGTTTATGACTTGTGTCAACATACCGTAAATATATCAACCAGCCTCACTTTACCCTTTTAACTTTTAGAACTGTGAAGAAGTTCATGGAAACTAAAAATTGCTGATCCATCTGACTTAACCAGATTATAGCATACAAATAAAACATGCATTCAAAGGACATTTGTTATAACAAATATAGCTAAAATACAGTTATGTAACAGTGTAATAATTTTTTCTTATAGTAAACTTGACAAAGCCTTCCGTTAAAGGGCAACTAGTTTATATAACCTTACCTTGAAACCATAAATTAACAATTTGTTGTAATATCCTAAACGCTCTATCAGATGTTTAATTAGAATAATCTCCTATCAGCTCCATCAGATGTTTAATTATAGAGTAATATTCTAACCGTTCAATCAGATGTTTAATTAGAGAAATATCCTAACTGCTTCATCAAATGTTTAATTAGAGTAATATCCTAACCACTCCATCAGATGTTTAATTAGAGTAATTAATTAGAGTAACTGATTCTAACTGCTCCATCAGATGTTTAATTAGAGTAATATTCTAACTGCTCCATCAGATGTTTAATTAGAGTATTATCCTAAACGCTCCATCAGATGTTTAATTATAGTAATATCCTAACCCCTCCATCAGATGTTTAATTATAGTAATATCCTAACTGCTCCATCAGATGTTTAATTAGAGTAATATCCTAACCACTCCATCAGATGTTTAATTAGAGTATTATCCTAACTGCTCCATCAGATGTTTAATTAGAGTATTATCCTAACTGCTCCATCAGATGTTTAATTAGAGTAATATCCTAACTGCTCCATCAGATGTTTAATTAGAGTATTATCCTAAACGCTCCATCAGATGTTTAATTTAGAGTATTATCCTAAACGCTCCATCAGATGTTTAATTAGAGTATTATCCTAAACTGCTCCATCAGATGTTTAATTAGAGTAATTATCCTAACTGCTCCATCAGATGTTTAATTAGAGTAATATCCTAACTGCTCCATCAGATGTTTAATTAGAGTATTATCCTAACTGCTCCATCAGATGTTTAATTAGAGTATTATCCTAACTGCTCCATCAGATGTTTAATTAGAGTAATATCCTAACTGCTCCATCAGATGTTTAATTAGAGTATTATCCTAACTGCTCCATCAGATGTTTAATTAGAGTATTATCCTAACTGCTCCATCAGATGTTTAATTAGAGTATTATCCTAAACGCTCCATCAGATGTTTAATTAGAGTATATATTATCCTAACTGCTCCATCAGATGTTTAATTAGAGTATTATCCTAAACTGCTCCATCAGATGTTTAATTAGAGTATTATCCTAACGCTCCATCAGATGTTTAATTAGAGTATTATCCTTCAGATGTTTAATTAGAGCTATATCAACTGCTCCATCAGATGTTTAATTAGAGTATTATCCTAACTGCTCCATCAGATGTTTAATTAGAGTATATCCTAACGGCTCCATCAGATGTTTAATTCGAGTAATATCCTAACGCTCCATCAGATGTTTAAATTAGAGTATTATCCTAAACGCTCCATCAGATGTTTAATTAGAGTATTATCCTAAACGCTCCATCAGATGTTTAATTAGAGTAATAATTCTACCTCCATCTAATGTATACTACATCCATCAGATGTGTTTAATTAGAGTAATATCCTAAACGCTCATCAGATGTTTAATTAGAGTAATATCCTATCGCTCCATCAGATGTTTAATATAGAGTAATATCCTCATCAGATGTTTAATTAGAGTAATATCCTAAGTGCTCATCAGATGTTTAATTAGAGTAATATCCTAACCCATCAGATGTTTAATTAGAGTAATATCCTAACTGCTCCATCAGATGTTTAATTAGAGTATTATCCTAAACTGCTCAATATCCTAACTGCTCCATCAGATGTTTAATTAGAATTATCCTAACTGCTCCATCAGATGTTTAATTAGAGTATTATCCTAAACGCTCCATCAGATGTTTTAATTATTAGTAATATCCTAACTGCTCCATCAGATGTTTAATTAGAGTATTATCCTAAAACTGCTCCATCAGATGTTTAATTAGAGTATTATCCTAAACGCTCCATCAGATGTTTAATTAGAGTAATATCCTAACTGCTCCATCAGATGTTTAATTAGAGTAATATCCTAACTACTCCATCAGATGTTTTATTATAGAGTAATTATCCTAACCACTCCATCAGATGTTTAATTAGAGTAATTATCCTAAACGCTCCATCAGATGTTTAATTAGAGTAATATCCTAACCCCTCCATCAGATGTTTAATTAGAGTAATATCCTAACTGCTCCATCAGATGTTTAATTAGAGTAATATCCTAACTGCTCCATCAGATGTTTAATTAGAGTATTATCCTAAACGCTCCATCAGATGTTTAATTAGAGTATTATCCTAACTGCTCCATCAGATGTTTAATTATAGTAATATCCTAAACTGCTCCATCAGATGTTTAATTAGAGTATTATCCTAACTGCTCCATCAGATGTTTAATTAGAGTATTATCCTAAACACTCCATCAGATGTTTAATTATAGTAATATCCTAACGCTCCATCAGATGTTTAATTAGAGTAATATCCTAACTGCTCCATCAGATGTTTAATTAGAGTAATATCCTAACTGCTCCATCAGATGTTTAATTAGAGTAATATCCTAACTGCTCCATCAGATGTTTAATTAGAGTAATATCCTAACTGCTCCATCAGATGTTTAATTAGAGTAATATCCTAACTGCTCCATCAGATGTTTAATTAGAGTATTATCCTAAACGCTCCATCAGATGTTTAATTAGAGTAATATCCTAACTGCTCCATCAGATGTTTAATTAGAGTAATTATCCTAAACGCTCCATCAGATGTTTAATTAGAGTAATATCCTAACTGCTCCATCAGATGTTTAATTAGAGTAATATCCTAACTGCTCCATCAGATGTTTAATTATAGTAATATCCTAAACTGCTCCATCAGATGTTTAATTAGAGTAATATCCTAACTGCTCCATCAGATGTTTAATTAGAGTATTATCCTAACTGCTCCATCAGATGTTTAATTAGAGTAATATCCTAACTGCTCCATCAGATGTTTAATTAGAGTAATATCCTAACTGCTCCATCAGATGTTTAATTAGAGTATTATCCTAAACGCTCCATCAGATGTTTAATTATAGTAATATCCTAACCCCTCCATCAGATGTTTAATTAGAGTAATATCCTAACGCTCCATCAGATGTTTAATTAGAGTAATATCCTAACTGCTCCATCAGATGATGTTTAATTAGAGTATATATCCTAACTGCTCCATCAGATGTTTAATTAGAGTATTATCCTAACTGCTCCATCAGATGTTTAATTAGAGTAATATCCTAACTGCTCCATCAGATGTTTAATTAGAGTAATATCCTAACTGCTCCATCAGATGTTTAATTAGAGTAATATCCTAACTGCTCCATCAGATGTTTAATTAGAGTAATATCCTAACTGCTCCATCAGATGTTTAATTAGAGTATTATCCTAACTGCTCCATCAGATGTTTAATTAGAGTAATATCCTAACTGCTCCATCAGATGTTTAATTAGAGTAATATCCTAAACGCTCCATCAGATGTTTAATTAGAGTAATATCTAAACGCTCCATCAGATGTTTAATTAGAGTATATTATCCTAACTGCTCCATCAGATGTTTAATTAGAGTATTATCCTAAACTGCTCCATCAGATGTTTAATTAGAGTATTATCCTAACTGCTCCATCAGATGTTTAATTAGAGTATTATCCTAAACGCTCCATCAGATGTTTAATTAGAGTATTATCCTAACTGCTCCATCAGATGTTTAATTAGAGTAATATCCTAACTGCTCCATCTTATGTTTAATTCGAGTAATATCCTAACCGCTCCATCAGATGTTTAATTCGAGTATTATCCTAAACGCTCTATCAGATGTTTAATTCGAGTATTATCCTAAACGCTCCATCAGATGTTTAATTAGAATAATCTCCTAAACGCTCCATCAGATGTTTAATTAGAGTAATATCCTAACCGCTCCATCAGATGTTTAATTCGAGTATTATCCTAAACGCTCCATCAGATGTTTAATTAGAGTAATCTCCTAAACGCTCCATCAGATGTTTAATTAGAGTAATATCCTAACCGCTCCATCAGATGTTTAATTAGAGTATTATACTAAACGCTCCATCAGATGTTTAATTAGACAGGTGTTGATGTGTGGTAGTTAGTGAGGAGGCTGGTGAGAGATGTAGAAGATCCCAAACACATGGTCCCTCCCCTTACCCCGGTCATTAAAACTATCTTCTTAGATAGTGATGATAGGTCAGGTACTCTTCATGACCTCTGGCCCCAGAGGTCAAATATCATTTGTCTGATATAGAGTTTGATGGATATCTTCTGTTTTGAACCTTTTTGTGTTAAAGGTTGTGTTTTTTGCTCACCTGAAAAAGGTCATTTTCAATTATGTTGATAAACTACAAAATTTGATCTGCACTGTACAGGTAATATAGAATTTTCTTTTTACTTCAGTTTGTAGTGAGGCGATATTTAGACAACCCAACATTCACCATAAAAACTGGATCCAAGACTGTCATTACTCCAGGTCAGCCAATCAGATTCCTGGTGGCATTAGAGATTACATCTCGTATCGGAGCGATCCTGGAGGTGGAATTCGGTGATGGTGACCACCACAGTACGGAACTAAAGGACACCAATTCTACATCAATGGCCCTTCACTCTGACCACGGACCGATGATGGTCGTCGCTAGTTATGGACAGGGATGTCGACTGATGGTGGAGTTTGAACATTTGTATCGTCAGGAAGGAGCCTACCAACCACAGATGACAGTGTACAGTGATAGCGACAATGTTCAGGGCAACGTCACGGGAAACTTCCAAGGATTCATACATGTCATCAACCGTCTGTATGGTGCAAGACTTGAATCACACCATACCACTGCTGTTGGACAAATATCTAAATTTCAGGTACAGCTGATTTCACCGTCAATGAATGTTTCTTATCACTGGTCGATAGTGGATGAACATGGTAACAGTCTGGGTACATGGAACACCAGTGCTCGATTCCTGTGGTATAACTTCTCAGAAGCAGGACTTTATCAGGTGAATGTTGTAGCCTCTAACATTATCAATTCAGTCCAGACAGGAACAAGTGTTGTTGTCCAGGAGACGATCTCTGACCTTCAGTTGACCTGTAACCCCGGTAGATGTATCAGAGTTGACCAATTGGTCTACTGCATTGCAACAGTTGGTCGTGGTAGTAATCCAAAGTTTATCTGGAAAATTCCAAACAGACATGCTATATTGTCATCTGTATCCAAACAACCAAGTCTGTCCATGGCAAATTACACGTTTGATATGCCTGGAGGCTTCAACATCAGTGTTCAGGCCAAGAATGATGTCAGTGATGTTACACAGTTTGTCAACAGCTTGGTCTGTGTCCAGGAACCTGTAGCCTGCGTGAGCATGGAGAGCTATGGACCAACCCTTCTAGGCACAAAAACCGAGTTTGAGATTACAGTGGCACCAATGACATTTGTTAGATTCAGATTTGAATCTGGACCAGAGAACCATGTGTGGGAGAATGTTAGGGTTAAACTATTTCGAGAAATTGATGCCTTTTACGTTGCCTATCAGTTTGAAGAGGCTGGGATTCATGATGTCACCGTGACGGCCTATAATAATGTGTCAAGTACATCTCACTCTATCAAGGTGTTGGTGATGAGGGCAGTACCACCTTTAGACGTCAGGCTGATAGGTGTACCAGTGGTGGGCAGACCAGTAACTCTTCAAGTCATCCCACAGTGTAAGTTATGGATACAAAAATATATTCAGAGCTGATTTGGACTGACTATCAACAACAGTAGATATTTCTGACACTTTTATGAGATGTAAATATCTTTTAACTGTTAAGTTTTGAGGGAGTATTTGATATAACCTGACTCTAGGTTCAGAGATTGACGTATGATATCCAGTCCTGCTAGAATGTTTATGTATGACAATCCAGTGTAAACTTATATATCATCAATAAAGGTATTGCTAGTGTAACATGTACTAAAACAACTGGTAAGTCACTAACTTAAACTAATATTAATGCAAATTAGATATGGTCACAGAAGCTTGTTTTGTTAGGGGGTGTAACTCTTGTGTTACTTTGTGATAGCATGTACCCTTAACTGATTTTATCATTTATTTTAGGGCCATCTGGTGTAACAGACAACTTGGATTATGAATGGCACATTGCTAACTACACCCTGCATGGAACTGGATCTACAATTATAACAACGACCTTCAACAGACCAGGGTACCATCAGGTCAATGTCACTGCAGCAAACTTTGGTAAGCTGTTCTGTCTTATATAGAACTTTATAGCCACGGATTGTCGTGTTGTACACAACACACATATCCATTTACAGCCATATCTATTGTCCTCTTATACAAGCCGTTCACAGTCACATTTACAGCCATATTTATTGTTCTGTTATACACAGCTTTTCACAGCCATTTGTACAGCCATATCTATCGTTCTGTTATACACAGCCTTTTACAGCCATTTTTACAGCCATATCTCTTGTCCTGTTATACAAGCCTTTCACAGTCACATTTACAGCAATATCTATTGTTCTGAGATTCACAGCCATATTTACAGCCATATATATTGTCATGTTATTCACAGCCATATTTACAACAATATTTATTGTTCTGTTATACACAGCTTTTCACAGCCATTTGTACAGCCATATCTATTGTCCTGTTATACAAGCCTTTCACAGTCACATTTACAGCCATATCTATTATTCTGTTATACACAGCCTTTCACATTCACATTTACAGCCATATCATTTGTTCTGAGATTCACAGCCATATTTACAGCCATATCTTTTGTTCTGTTATACACAGCTTTTCACAGCCATTTGTACAGCCATATCTATTGTTCTGTTATACACAGCCTTTTACAGCTATAGTTATAGCCTTATCTTATGTTCTGTTATAAACAGCCTTTCACAGCCATATTTACAGCCATATCTATTGTTATGTTATATACAACCTTTCACAGCCATATTTACAGCCATATCTATAGTATTTTTATACAAACCTTTCACAGCTATATTTACAGCCATATCTTTTTTAATACACAACCTTTCACAGTCATATTTACAGCCATATCTATTGTTCTGTTACACAAAGCCTTTCACAGCCATATTTACAGCCATATCTATATGAGGATTGTTTTGATACGCATAGCCATTTTACTGCTGTATCTTTATTTCTCTATACATCCTTAACCAATCATTGCCGACCTTGACATTTCTTACACAGGCTGATCTTGACATCAATGCTGACATTGACAAAATCATTTCCAAGGCACAACTGACCTTAGCATTGCTTGCAAATATATTTCTGACCTTGACACTGCTAAATGTCCTACCCAAAATATTATTGACCCTCATATCTCCTTGACATTGCTGACATTGAAATTGCATGCTTGCACATACATTGCTGACCTTGAAATTTTTTACACAGACATGGATGACCTTGACATCACAGACCCAGACATTTCTGACCCTAACATTTCTTACACAATTATTACTGACCTTGACATTTCTTTCACAGACACTACTGACCTTGACATTGCAGACCAAGATATTGCTGACCTTGACATTTCTTTTATAGTTATTACTGGCTTCAACACACGCTTACCTCTGTTGTGAATATCAAGTTTATGATCATCTAAAAACATAAATATTATACATAGGAACCACTTATAAGATACCAATGTAAGATGTAGGATGGGTTGATAGAGTGACACTAGAGTATAAACCATCAATCTAGATTTGATGATTCACAACAAATGTATGGCTATGTATAGGATGTATCACCAAATATGACGCAATGCCAGAAAAGATGAATAAGTCATTACATCTGGTAAAAGGAGCCAAAATAACAACAAATTATTACTCTATAACTACAGCACAAAACTGACATGTAATACTGAATTACCTCGCATGGTAAGATTAAGGATTACAGTTGACATTCTGTGTAAGTTTTGTATAAACATAGAAAAGCTTAAGGTACAAAGTACAGCTGAAGTTTGATGTAACAATATTAGAGGAAAAAAAACTATCTATACACAGGAAGGGGATGTTGATTTTGGATGGATTTTGTTGCTCTAACAAGGTGTAAGAACATCTGTTTATCATCCGGCCCGCGCCACATTTATGTAGGATGAACTTCTCATGAAAGTGCAAGCTAATGCTTTTTATGTAAAAACAAAAGTGGCTGAAAAGTTTAATTGTTGGAAAACCACTGCATTCTTAGGTTTAAAACTATTAAATGTTGTTGTAGTTATACTGAAAAGAAACTTGATTTCATCTGATGAACCTCCCACAAAAATCTTGAATTTGTTCCCAAGTGAAACAAATTTTACTGACACTTGTGTTATTTGTTTATAAGTATTGTTAAGGTGTGTCCAAGAATGTCCTTAATCTGCATACAAGGGATCTATTTATGTGTCCTAGTCGTGATTATGAAATACCAGTACCTAATTAAAGATAAATATATCTCGTTTCGTGAGAGGGGTGTTCCCTGTCTACAGAAATTATATGTCTTAATATATCAGTGACTTCTGCAATTTGTAAAGTCTTCAAGATATCACTCGTAAAATCTGCATGATTTCAGGAGGAAATATTCAGCCCCGCCTTAAATATGAAACCACTTACAATTTAAGGAAAGTTTAATAGACCAAGATAAATGATAAGGATAGAAAAGAATTGTCTGTTGTGTAAGGGGTTATATAGGTTGTGGGGAGTCAGTAATACCCTAGGGCTGTACCTATGTAAGGGGATAGATAGGTTGTGGGGAGTCAGTATTACCCTAGGCCTGAACCTATCATTGTAGGCCAAAGATAGATAACACTGAGTGACAGGGAGATAGTCAGGGAAATACAGACCTTCAAACTTCCCTGTTACTGGCAGCGGGAAATGACATTAAGCTTTTATCAAAATAAAAGGATTAATTTTGACAGTTGAAAGTGAGGTGAAATTCTTGGGGAAATAGAAACTTTCAAATTACAATGAAATAAGATTATAGCTTAAAGTTTAAATCATAAAAATTGACGTGTTATCTTTTCTTTCTAAATGTAAAATTTCAATTACATTTATGTGTGACTTAGAGTTGTCTTGAAATACAAAAGTACATGTTACACTTTATCAGATAAGTATTTCTTGAACAAAAAAAAGCTTAATTTTTTTGGGATAGAGCAAATGGCATCGATCTAGAAAACGATAATATCTGTTACTTGTTTAGGGATCCTGGTTTTAAATTGATGTTACCATGGTAACCATGTCACTATACACAGGTTTTGTAAAATAGCCAATAACGTTTTAGCTTTCTGATCACTGGCATACTGTTTTTAGTTAATAAAAAATTTAGTCAGCAAATTAAATTTTACTGGACTAGATAGTTACAATAGTAACAGAATATCTACACCTTAATGTACTGGGAAGTTTCCAACCTTATTAATTTTTAGGTCATAATGCACCTTCTGTCGTCGTGCGCCGTGCGTAAACTTTTCATTCTAACGACTTCTTCTTAATAACCGAAAGGCCCAGGGTACTTATATTGGGCCTGTAGTATGCTGGGATGAAAGGCTATCAAGTTTGTTCAAATGAATGATGACCTTGATCTTCATTCAAGGTCACAAGGGTCAAAATGGCTAAAATCTTTAAATGACTATGTTGTATTGTGCCAATAGTCAGATGACCATTAAGGCCCATGGGCCTCTTGTTCTCTTTCAATCTCTTGGATTTGATGGGGACAAAGACCAAGGCATGAAGAAAAGACAATGCATTTGTCTATTTATATCATTAATTTGTTAAATAAACTTGTCTGCCCAGCATTAACATTGATGTCTCCAGTAGAAAATCAAATTAATGAAAGACATGAGTACTGTGGCATTGGCTATAAAGCCAAGACAAGCTTGCTGGTGAGATGGATGAAGCTTCTGATTGATACAGATGTATTTTCGTCAAGGTTACCACCAAGGGGAAGTAATGAAATTGATTTTATCACTAGATTTGCAAGGCAAGGTTATATATTCTATAGACATATTTCATCATAGAATTTCAGCTATCAATGATTTTGAAATCTTTTTGAAATTGAATGTAAATTGTAAAAGCTTGAATATTTGGTTGGGATATTTTTTGTGTACTGATGGTAATGCAATTAAGTGGACTAGAGTTGTTCATGATATGTTGTTGTGAAGAGTTTGTTGGCAGAGAATTCAGCTAGACCAGTTTTTCTACGTCTTAAAAGAGATTAGGCCAAATGTCTTCATTAATAGTCTTCTTCAGTATTATCAACACAAGATGTGAACACTTAGTTATAGGTCCATGACGCTTACGATGATCAGTCGGTCACTCTTTGTTTTGACCTTTCAGCTTCTGTATAGATTCCAGGACGGACCTAAAGGAACCTTGTCAGTCTTTGTACTGAAACCTTGATTTGAAATAATAAATGTTTCAAAGGAGTTTTGATGATAAACAAAATGATTTCGGTTTACAGCAAGCTCAGGAAGTGTTGTAGATGGGTATCTTTGTTGTAAATCAGCTGGTGTCTAAAGGTACATGCAGTTCCAGCATGCACGTCATTTGATAATCATTTCTAGTTATGATGGATTGTATAGACAGTTTTACATTGCTCTGTGCACAAACTCAAGCTTTGTAGGATAAACATCAGAAAATAGAATATATCATTGATATATATAATATATAAGACATAAAAACAAGAACGACTGACTAGTGAGCACTTTCGCCCCATTCAAGGAGCTCTTGAAAGTCTTTACAAAATCTGTCCTAGTCCTTCATGGAGCTCCCACTTGATAATACATGGTCTTGTATAAGGGCATTAAAAGCTTACCTACACTGCAACCATTGCATGATTAAATGAGGTAACTTAATTTTGGATCTTTTCTCTGCTTCCTAACTAACTTTCTTCTCCTGACTTTTTTTGGCTTCGCCTAACTTTTCCTTCTTGTGCTGAACATTTGTCAGGAAATCTGACCAAGACATACCATCGTCAATTAAATATGAAAAGTTTGCTTCTGTTCAACTGTAATTAAAATGTTCAGGATAAAGGTAGGGGATTCAATACTGGTACAGCCTTTACCAGCATGAGTTGTACTATTAGGTGTCTTTGGCAGTACGCTTCAGTAAGATACTACTACATATCAGATGACACTTTTACTAACACAAAAAGACACAATCAACCATACTGCTGTCTCCCAAGATGCAGCTCACTACATGGCATGCACAGGAGATCATCATTAACTGTTGATAAGCTTAGAAATAACGGTGCAGTAAAGCTCAATTAAGTTAATAATTAAGTATTAGCAGGGATGAATTTAATATTTCCTGTTCATTAACCAACTATCTTACAGTGGAGAATCGTACTAAGACATTGTATGTTGAGGTGATGGAGTCAGCAAGTGTGAAGTGGTACCTGTCACATGATATTGTTTCACCTGTCCATCAACCAGTGGAATTCACTTTACAGGTATGCTCTCTTATGATTATACCTGTTAATTTATAACTTTGTCACATGATATTGTTTCACCTGTCCATCAACCTGTAGAATTCATTGTACAGGTATGTTCTCCTATGATTATACCTGTTAAAATATTTTATTAAATTCATTCAGATTGATCTTTACTGAAAGGATGATGTAATATTTTCTTTAGGAAGGAAATGAATAACAAGGTCTTTTCTGTACTAGAATAGAAATAGACGATAGCTTGATTTTTGTAGAATCCTTAAAACAACAGCAATCATTATATCGTAAATGGACAAAAGAATAGTTATAGATTTTGCAAATTTAGAAGAAAGATGTTATACTCAAGTCAAATGAATGAAATCCAGACTCGGAAGAGAAATTTGTACTGAATTTGTATAGTTGAAGTAACTGTGGATATAGAAAGATTTCTACGTGACATTTTTGGTAAATTAATGTAGTAGAGATTCAACTAATGACATTTTAATACGTGCTCATGTAGAGAAAATATTATTGAATTTAGTAGCGTCATGCCAAGATTATTTTGCCATATGGTTTTTAGTTTGAAAAAAGTTTTGTCTAAAGGTTTCCAGTTTTTCAACTTCACTATGCAGTATAGAATTGAAGTACAAACTATCTAATTGTATTGACATTTTCCAAGCGCTTTGATGTTCTATGAAGTCATATGTGGAAAGTAAATTTCAGCAAAGTCAATTGTTTGACATCTTCAGAACAAATTTGTATTAGAAAGTTGATTTAAATATAGTTTATATAGGTATTTTTTTTCCAATAGTGCAATCTAAAGGTTAATGTCAGGTCAAGGTTTAAAGGTCAAGGATAAACTCTGTTTAAGAGGGGGGGTATAAGAACTGATGGTGTTGTCCCTTGGGTGATAGATCATTTAGTTTTATTCATGTATGTAATGTGTTACCACAGTTCTCACTTCCAAATAAGCCCGTTCTTACCAACCTTTAAAATGTGTTAGATAATTTGATGTTGATCTTTTCAGGGGGAGCCTTCAACCTGGAGCATGGTACATGTGGAGTATGATGGTCCACGCTATATAAAACATATTGTGGATGCCACAGACTACAGGTATAGAAACAGATTAATTACAATTAATTAATTACACTATCATATGTTATAATGGTATAACTCTTGTTCCCATTTTGGTGTTTAAAAGGGATAAAGATATTGTTTAAAGCAGCTCTTACTCCAGCATGATCTCTTGTTTCAATGATTAAAAAGAAATGCTGATTTTGCTAAACATTTACTAATATTACAGTCTAGGCTGGCCATAAGCATATATTGTCAATGTCTGGCTGTATCAAAGCACATAACTATAAAAGTTATTATTAAAAGTTGAGTAGGAGGCTTCATTCTATTTATTAGTTTGGTCAAATGAATTCATACGTGTTTTATTTTAGAATGAAATCAAGCTTGTTATACATGTGTATTGCTATGAAGTTTTAAGCTGGCGTTGCCTTCAAACATTCATTACTTGCTCCTGTTTACTTTCAGATGGAGCCAAGAATTTACTGAAGCGGGCTTGTATCAAACTGTTGTAACCATGGAAACCGCCAATGCTGGCTCAAACACCATCGAGAGCCTCCTTCTGGTTCAAGAGACCATTACCGGTTTACAGTTGACTGGGCCACAACTGATTCAAATCGAAATGTAAGTTTGTTAGTTTGAATCTACCAAATTATCCTTAAAAACGTTTAGATGCTGTGAGCATAACTAATTTTCGGTGCTTTTGTTCAAAACAAAACTAAAATGATCAGAGAAATTTTTGACAACATAGAATAAAAATTTTGTTACATAGCACAATTTTAATTTAGAAGAATGCAAGGAAAAATAATGTGTAATAATTGTTTAGTAATACACAGTATAAAATCATTAAACATTTTTCTTTTTTGCATTATACCTAATAAAATTTTCCCTCCAATCTTATTATCAAATGTAAATTTAATACTTGGACAAATGATCAAACACTGGCCTGCTTTAGTTTTTATGATAGCATAAGCTTTGAAGAAGTGCCAAACAAGACAGATAGCTAATTATATAGTTATGATGCCTGAAAGGGACCTCTGAAGTTCCACAGTTATTTGGAAGATAACTTCATGTTTGTGAATTTTTACCTCGCCCCATTGTGTACTATTAAATTTTCTATGGCAGTCCTGAATTACACCTTGTATATAAAGACCAAATTATACCCTGTGTCTGATACAATGGTATCAAATTCACATTAAATTGGCATCAAGTGTTAAAAGTTTCCACAGGTGAGCCAAGTTTCCGGTTTAAGGTGTTTGTAGTTGGAGTTGAAGAGTATCGTAGGTTCAGAATTATATCTTCAATTTCTAGATAAATATTGCCCTGACAGTAGCAGAGCTAGACGTGTGCAAGGTTTGACTAGAGTGTAGGGCTGTGCACTTTTCAGAATTAAAAAGTATGGAGATTAATTGTGTAACATCAAAAGAGATATTGAAGGCAGGATCAGAATTTATTCCTCCCAGCCATTGCACTTCTAAATGAGTTCATCACCGACTGTTAAAGGTCATCACAGACACTCGGGATCACTATTGGTGCTTTGATTTTATTATACAGGCAGAATGTGAAGAGGAGATTAACTTAAAAATGAAATAATCATTTATCTTTATTCTAATGTTACTTATGCCATTTACGTAGGTGTGAACTTATTTTGCCATCATAAAAGTTTTTTAGCTTTTGTTTAGTTTATGCTTGGCAAAGTCTTGCTCACAAATATGTCAATGTCCTGCAGGTAGGGCTGTAGAATTGTACCTGCTGTCCCCATTGTATGATTATAAAAGGCAATTAGATTTGGGATCTTACCTTCTCTCTTCTTCCCAAGGTCTTCCTTGACAATGCCTCACTTTTTGCCCTCAGTTGAGCACTCGCTCCTGTGAGATATAAGGCGCTAGGTTCTTATCTGTCTTACCCCACAACTTTACAGTGGACATTCTGTCTTACCCCACAACTTTACAGTGGACATTCTGTCTTACCCCACAGCTTTAAAGTGGACATTCTGTCTTACCCCACAACTTTACAGTGGACATTCTGTCTTACCCCACAGCTTTAAAGTGGACATTCTGTCTTACCCCACAACTTTACAGTGGACATTCTGTCTTACCCCACATCTTTACTGTGGACATTCTGTCTTACCCCACAACTTTACAGTGGACATTCTGTCTTACCCCACAACTTTACAGTGTGGACTTTCTGTCTTACCCCACAACTTTACAGTGGACATTCTGTCTTACCCCACAACTTTACAGTGTGGACTTTCTGTCTTACCCCACAACTTTACAGTGGACATTCTGTCTTACCCCACAACTTTACAGTGGACATTCTGTCTTACCCCACAGCTTTAAAGTGGACATTCTGTCTTACCCCACAGCTTTAAAGTGGACATTCTGTCTTACCCCACAACTTTACAGTGGACATTCTGTCTTACCCCACAGCTTTAAAGTGGACATTCTGTCTTACCCCACAACTTTACAGTGGACATTCTGTCTTACCCCACATCTTTACTGTGGACATTCTGTCTTACCCCACAACTTTATTGTGGACATTCTGTCTTACCCCACAACTTTACAGTGGACATTCTGTCTTACCCCACAACTTTACAGTGTGGACATTCTGTCTTACCCCACAACTTTACAGTGGACATTCTGTCTTACCCCACAACTTTACAGTGGACATTCTGTCTTACCCCACAACTTTACAGTGGACATTCTGTCTTACCCCACAACTTTACAGTGGACATTCTGTCTTACCCCACAACTTTACAGTGGACATTCTGTCTTACCCCACAACTTTACAGTGTGGACATTCTGTCTTACCCCACAACTTTACAGTGGACATTCTGTCTTACCCCACAACTTTACAGTGTGGACTTTCTGTCTTACCCCACAACTTTACAGTGGACATTCTGTCTTACCCCACAACTTTACAGTGGACATTCTGTCTTACCCCACAGCTTTAAAGTGGACATTCTGTCTTACCCCACAGCTTTAAAGTGGACATTCTGTCTTACCCCACAACTTTACAGTGGACATTCTGTCTTACCCCACAGCTTTAAAGTGGACATTCTGTCTTACCCCACAACTTTACAGTGGACATTCTGTCTTACCCCACATCTTTACTGTGGACATTCTGTCTTACCCCACAACTTTATAGTGGACATTCTGTCTTACCCCACAACTTTACAGTGGACATTCTGTCTTACCCCACAACTTTACAGTGGACATTCTGTCTTACCCCACAACTTTACAGTGGACATTCTGTCTTACCCCACAACTTTACAGTGGACATTCTGTCTTACCCCACAACTTTACAGTGGACATTCTGTCTTACCCCACAACTTTACAGTGGACATTCTGTCTTACCCCACAACTTTACAGTGGACATTCTGTCTTACCCCACAACTTTACAGTGGACATTCTGTCTTACCCCACAACTTTACAGTG
This sequence comes from Argopecten irradians, assembly GCF_041381155.1. Lineage (NCBI taxonomy): Eukaryota > Metazoa > Mollusca > Bivalvia > Pectinida > Pectinidae > Argopecten > Argopecten irradians. The sequence goes on from NC_091135.1 coordinate 24,306,220, forward strand.
GACATTCTGTCTTACCCCACAGCTTTAAAGTGGACATTCTGTCCTACCCCACAACTTTACAGACGACATTCTGTCTTACCCCACAGCTTTAAAGTGGACATTCTGTCTTACCCCACAACTTTAAAGTGGACATTCTGTCTTACCCCACAACTTTACAGTGGACATTCTGTCTTACCCCACAACTTTACAGTGGACATTCTGTCTTACCCCACAACTTTACAGTGGACATTCTGTCTTACCCCACAACTTTACAGTGGACATTCTGTCTTACCCCACAACTTTACAGTGGACATTCTGTCTTACCCCACAACTTTACAGTGGACATTCTGTCTTACCCCACAACTTTACAGTGGACATTCTGTCTTACCCCACAACTTTACAGTGGACATTCTGTCTTACCCCACAACTTTACAGTGGACATTCTGTCTTACCCCACAGCTTTAAAGTGGACATTCTGTCTTACCCCACAACTTTACAGTGGACATTCTGTCTTACCCCACAACTTTACAGTGGACATTCTGTCTTACCCCACAACTTTACAGTGGACATTCTGTCTTACCCCACAACTTTACAGTGGACATTCTGTCTTACCCCACAACTTTACTGTGGACATTCTGTCTTACCCCACAACTTTACAGTGGACATTCTGTCTTACCCCATACTACTGTGTTCTGTCACATCCAACTTGTTCGTTTACACACAATTAGAGTTATATTTAGAGATAAAACCTGAAGCCTGTGTTGATTTGCTGGAGCCTGTCAGTGATTACATCACCATAGTTAACACTGTAATTAGTACCCAGCCAAATATTGACTGATCAATTACAATCTCTTGTAGTTGTTATCAATTTACCAGTGTTTGTCTTTTGTGATTTTCCTTAGATGAACCATGTTTTTTATTTAACTAGTCCCTTTATGGAAACTTTTCACTGCCATAGCTGATGGTAAAATTGTTGGTCGGTAAGACAGGGAAATTTAACTTATATTTAGAATCTATCCTGAGACTGATTATTTTCTTATGTCATACAGTCATTGTGTTTGTGGATTATGGAGATACTAAAGCTAAGATTTTATAGATGTAGTAACTGTTATAATATGATTGTGTCTGTTACCTTAATGTTTATATTGATGTTGTGACTGTGACTATAAACATTCAATCCAAGACTTTGAAGGTAGTATTAAGGTGTTAAACATGCAAGTGACCTTGAAGATGTGTTTTTCATTGAGTTGATGACCTTGACAGTTGTATTGCAACTTTAACCTTGCAGTTGACATGGCCATAACCTGTGATATAGAAACAGTGACATACAGTGTATTGCTTGTGACTATGAATTTCAGGTTTTGTTGAAGACTGGGTTTTATAGCCATTGAGATTCTGGTGTTTTTCTCCCATTTGTGCTATTGTATTCTGACCAAATGTTCTCTGTCTAGCCATCCTGTTATTTAATGGGTGTTCTGGGGCGATGGCTTTTGCATACAGCACTTGTCTAACAACAGTTCCTGACTCACCACATCACATCTGTGGACTCTGATATACAATTAAATCTCCCCAGTGTCCATTCTGTTACACATTATCTTCTCCTGGTTCTGTCTCTCCTGTATTCTACTTTTCATATTAACCTTAGATTGAAGGTATTAACAGGTAGATGTATTGGTGTGTCTTTTAACAAAAATAGGTCAATGTAACCTACATTTTGACCCACTTAAAAGATCTGTTGAAGAATTGTCACTGTCAGGTTAACTGGCCTGTATTAAACTGTATGCCATCTTACAAATGTAAGCCATAATTATAGCTATGTCAGTATGACTGCTGCAGGGCTGTATTTTATCATGGACTATGGGAATCTAACTGAATCACAATGATGACCTGGTGATATATTTACTGTGTTGCAGATGTCACCATTCTCTAAATCTGACAATGTCACTAGAACCATGTGATAAGTTCTGTTGTTATATTTACAGACTGTACAAGGACTATTTTTGGGAGGCGACCATGGAATCTGGTACTGATGTGATGTACCAATGGTCCCTTGTGTCTTTGAGTGACGGAGCAAACATCACAGGAGCCCCCTATGGTGTGATGGACAAGGTAAGGAGTCCCATTCTCATGTATCTTTAGGTTGGTTTTAAATCTTCTTACTATATAGCTGGGGTTTATTTTTTTATTTTTTGTTTGTTGTTTTCTTTCGGAGATGATGTTTTGCGATTTCGCCATGGTCAGGAAATTTTGTCTGTTAAGAAATTGTTGATTTATGTAAATATACACTTCAAGCCAGATCCGAAAAGTTAAATTAAATTTTCTAGTTTTAGTTCCAAATGTAACGAAAATTTGGGCTTGCATATATAATAATTGGCTACAGTAATATCTAAGATTATTTAAGAAAGTGAGAGAACGCGAGGAAGAAACCATGAACTAATGTCCGTAACAGCTATTCTCTAAAGCAAGTGTTATGTTCTGAAAAATAGGTGACTAATGTAATCATTCTTAAAAGAAGAGGCATGCCAGTTTTTCAGGTTAATGTAGATCTTTGTTACCTGGGGGTAGACACATTATAGGAAAAATGTGATTATTGGATAAGGTAAGGTGAAGGAATTTATGGGGTATTCCCTGGGGTCAGACATCACTGAGAACCTTTGCTACAGCCTGATAGGGAGGCATTGTCATGGTGTTTATTGGGACTGTAAATTGTGTAGAACTGGATGATAATTAAGTTCTATAGTGACAGTGTTTTATCTTTAATATAACCTTGGTCAGTGTGGTTAATTAGGTTTACTTCAGAGGAGTTTCAATTTGAGTGCATAATCAAAACAAAGTTATATTTTTGTCATTTATTAGAAAGTTTATCGATAAATTATATTCAGTTATTTAAAATTCTTCAGACAAGTCATAAGAGATTAGTTTAAAAATATACTAATAATTATCAATAGTTGATTAAAGTGAACTTTACTTTAAAATCAATACATTTTCATCACTTGGAGAAATGGAGAGGTCCAATAAACTCTTAGTTTCTCTTACAAATTCTCCTCATTGAATGTAGCCATCTAAATCTGGTTGACATGTATTGACCTTCTAATTGTCTTCCATGAAGAATTCCTGTTGACGAATGTTTCTGTAGTGTAATTGTCTTATTCTGTCTGTACCAGCCGAGGAAATCATCCCATATTACAAACGACTTTTATTGAACTCTCCACAGTAGGCAGGTTAAGTAAGATTGATGCTTCTGGAAAAATGAAGTGAAATTTTTTTTTTTATAATATTGACTTTTTTTGAGCTGTATCCCCTAATGTTGAAATGCTAAGATCCCTACCTGTCTGTTCCACTGTAATTTTTATATGTTTTCTCATTATTCATCAATTTCACCATCGCTACACTGCACGGTTGTCATTGGTTACAGTATGAAATTAGGCAGAGATAATTATTAAGTGCATGGACAAATGATATGATGTAATCCATCATGGCCGCCTGTTCGTGTTGGGGATGACAGGTATGGGACAGGAAGCTGTTGTAACATGCGACTGGCCATGATTACCACGTCGCCTGAGCTGGCGCGGATTAAAGGAGGGCCAAGTCGGTGTTGTGATTTGAATTACTGACTGATGAATGGATAAGGGTTGGTGACACATTCGTGCGTCTTTTTTTAGGAATTTAATAATAAGGTATTATACAACTGGTTGCTGAGAAAAAAGTCTGTGGCTCGGGAAATTACATGTGGTGGCCAATATGCATACATATAAAATGTGAGCATGGGGAAGATGTCAGTCAATGTTTAGTGTATGGGTTCTGCTGAGTTCATGGGATTTTGTACATAAAACTTTGATAATTGTTTGTATAGTGAAATAAAAATTTTGTAAAATATTTTCTTTAATTTGATACTGTAATGTAATTAAATGTTTGGACACATCAAGTAGCCAATTCTCTGACAATCGTTTGTATGAAAGCTTCATAATTACTGAAATACATCTGCAAATTAATGAATGGTTAGGCTTGAAACCTTAGACTTGAGACTAATGTAATAACAGGAGTAACTGTTGAATAATTAAAGGTAACTCTAACCAACAAGATTGTCTAGGTATCTGAGTGGTGTCAGGATAACTGTGTTACGTCTGTTATCATTATAACTGCTGGATAGTTCAACCCTTAAGAACATTTTTTGCACATGTTGATATTTTTGTTTTTCTATTTTCAGTATCGGAATCAGTTTGAGATGCCTGGAGTTTACAGTCTTGTAGTCACCACCCGTAACAATGTGAGTCAAGCTGAGGCTAGTTTGATGATCATAGTGTCTTACCCTGTAATCCAGGTTATCGTAGAGACGCGTCCGAACCCTCTCGGCCACACCAGCATCATAAATATCACAGTAACAGGGGCAGATAACTTCAATGTACAAGTCGATTTTGGGGACAATTCATCAACAGAGGTGTCAACATTACAATACAATTCTAATATATTCGGATTGTCAGAGAGTTACAAAGTCACCATACCTCACCTCTACACAAGTAAAGGAATCTACAAGGTCAAGGTCAACGTATCCAACCAAGTGTCGGCTATACAGGAGAATAGTGAGGTGATGGTGGGCGAACCTATCACAGGAATAACACTACACACAACATCACCGCCCCTGGTACAGGTGGCGGAATTGGTTGTCGTCACGGCAACAGTTGCCACGGGAGATGACCTGACTTTTGAGTGGGATTTCTCTGATGAAGTTTACCAGACGAGCCAGTACCTGAAAGTTGTGAGGTAAGTTTTAGGTCTTAGTGATATCAATGATCAACAATATGTGATGGTATTAGTTACTGTCTGCCCTTAGAAAATGGTGTCCATGTTAATAAATCTGTTACATGATATAACTTATCATTGAATTTAGTTTAAAAAAAATACTTATACTAAACTGGACTCAGAATTCAACTAAGATTTTCAAATATCTCGATGAAAGAGTAACAGAAAATGTCAGGCCAAGGTTGTTGTAAAACCAACTGTTAAACCCCTACGAGACTTAGATTCTAGGGGTTATACAGGACTCATGGGCCTGATGTTTGTATTTCAATTGAATACTGAGAAGGCCTTGACCAAATTACAACCCAGATAATGTTTGCTTTTCACCTTTTCATCAGCCTGATTCATGCAGGTCCCACTTGCTGAGAACATAGTTAGACTAATTATGAGGTGTTTAGGGAAATATTATCATCCTTCCGAAATGGCTATTTCATAAAAAAAATATGGTTATCAAATTTGATTGACAATTAACAAATAAATTGCATCTAATGAGAACATGTTTGTAATTCTTTTTATGGAGGATCTCTTTGTCCTTAAATTTAAGTCAACTTAAGACAATTGAAGTATGATATGATATTGCACCTTTGGTGCAATGGCCTTATTGTATACAGTAAGTTGTTGTATGTTAAGGACAAACAAAAGATGTGTAATAATCCCCATCAGGTCCAGGCTTCATGATTAAAATTCAATGGAGTGTTTATGAGATCAAGCAAAAGAAGAACTGTCAAAATGATAATTCACATTTGCAATATTTTAAAAATGTAAAACAATTACCAACAATAATTGTCTAAGATTTATTGGCTAGATTTTGTACAATATAGTGTTTTTTATTATCAAGAGAGAACATAAGGCATATTTTCACATCTAAAAACTTGGATGCAGACCTTTAATTTTGCAGTTTCAAGATCAATATTGGAGCCTAAAGCACTAATCAATTCAATTTCAACTGACAGCTTAGCATAACAAAACTCTGGTTAAAAAAATGAATATAAAAAAAAGAGAAATCCCTTATCAAAACATTCACTAAGGAAACATTTGTGTGATCTCTCTGGCTGCCATTTGAGTAAATGATTATATCAAATTGATAGTGAAAGAAATTGAAAAATTGGGAGATAGAAATATTAGGTGTAGAAATCATCGAAATGCTAGAATGCAGATTAAATTGCCATTGATTAGGGACAGAAAGGGTATTTGTGGAATTTTAATCAAGGTAAGGTTACTGTAAAACCAGAAATCGTAGGAGAGGGTAATAACTCGGGGATTTTGTATTTAGGATTGTGAGGCTTTGTGAAAGTTAGATGACAGGATTTCTAAATACCTCGGGAATCCAACTGGTATAGAAATGATTGAAAACAGAGACAGTGTCTGAGGAAGTGCTGGAAAGGAGGTTGATTGTGAATTGAGAAGTAATGGGATTTGGTACCATAATAAGGTGTCTGTATAGTCCTATGGGACGCTTGGAATCACCGGCTGGGACAGGGATGTAGAAATATGATATAACGAGAATTATATAAGTTATCAAATTATACAGGCTGTCACTACACAGGTCAATGTACTAGTAGAGAAAATCACTGTCTGTGGATCACTGCCTAGGTCGCTGTATTACATCATCTTTGTATTGCAAAATATTGTTAGAGATTTCTATTTTTGTTTGACAAGGATGTTTTTATCAACTTTAGTGTGTACTTTTGATAGAACTAGTATCTAATGCTGGAAATACAATATCGCATTTACATTTCCATATATGGTAAATTGGAAAGTCAAATTTGGACAGCAAGTCAGATAAGATTAAGTAAATTGGCATATTAAAGGTATCATATTAACCAGTATATCCTGAAAATCTAAAGTTAAAATGCAAACCTATCATAAGGATTCAAGGGAATTAACTACACAATAGAGACATACATAGGAATATCAGTGTAGGATTAAAGGGAGATAACTACTCAATATAGACCATATCATATACAGGTGCATCAGTGTAGGATTAAAGACCATCATATACAGGTACATCAGTGTAGGATTAAAGGGAGATAACTAAACAATAAAGACCATCCTATACAGGTACATCAGTGTTGAATTAAAGGGAGATAACTACTCAATAGAGACCATCCTATACAGGTACATTAGTGTAGGATTAAAGGGAGATAACTACACAATAGAGACCATCATATACAGGTTCATTAGTGTGGGATTAAAGGGAGATACTACACAATAAAGACCATCCTATGCAGATACATCAGTGTAATATTAAATGGAAATAACTACACAATAAAGACCATCCATTTCAGATCAGTGTAGGATTTAAGGGGTATAACTACATAATCATGACCAATTATGTTTATTACACAGTATTTATTACAGTTTTATTACACAATATAGATCTATTGTACATATACTATACATCAGAATGAGAGCTACATACCACATTATGAAGACGTAGTGATATGACGGAGGTTCAGACTATACATTATCGGATGATGACTGTTAAAGACAGCTGATTGTCTCCACAAGTTGACAGTAATAACCCCCTATATTACTATCTGCCTCCCTTCCTGGTGATGGATGGCCGAGCGGATATGTAATTACATACCTCATCAACCCATTGCTAATGGCTATTTTTCAATTATTTACACCCTGCTGAGTCGTAACAGTCTATTCACAACCCTGGTTGGGTTTTTTAGCAACAGATTTCTCATAAATAACATATAAAGTGCTTGTATATTAATACAATGGAATGACCATTATCATTGTAGAGAGTCAACAGTTCTGAAATTGCTTATTGCTTGCAATGGAAATCCAACATACTCCAATCTGCACATAATAGTTAGAAAAGGTTTTCAGGAAATTATGTATGGGTTAGTGAAATTTGAAAAAAAAAAGTTTTTGACTAAGGAGAATTTATTTTTTCTTTTTGTTTAATATTTACAGTGAAGGAAACACAAGTACTGCCAACTACTCATTCTCTATGGCCGGAGAGTATGCTGTGAGTGTGCGCGTCTCCAACGTCCTGTATATCCAACCATTTATTGTTAGTCTCGACTTTAATTTCCATGTGATGGAGCCTGTCAGTCAGCTGACCATTGAGATGTATGAGAAAATCACAGGTTTACCTCTTCAAGGATCCGCCCCTAACATTTCCACCTCGGAGGTTCGTTTCTTGTCAAAGTAAGTGGAGTTTGTACTATACAATATTGAATGTTTATGTATACAGAGTTTTGATATATTTTAGTATATTGGTTTTCATGATGATATTTATGATTCATCTGCTTTATTATTTGATCAGGTGTGGAGGCTCCGATGTGATGTTTGAATTTGATTTTGGGGATGGTTTTACCAAGCAAGTACCTGGTATACTTCATCAGTTTGTGAACATCATGATGGCTACATCTTCACATCGCTATACCAAAGGTATTATATACAAAACTCTTAAACTTTACTTCTTTATACAATACTGTACAGGGTTTTAGAATGCATAGTATATGTTCTTTATGATCTTGAATTTGAAAAAAAAAATATATTTATTTATTCCAAACATTTTAGATTAGTATATTGCTTTATACATTCTTTATACCATTTTTTCAGAGGGAGTTTACAACGTGAGTGTAACAGCCAGGAATAGCCTTTCAGAAATGACAGCATACCTGGCCAGTCCTTTTTATGTACAGCTTCCCCCTCAAGGCCTCCAGTTACATCCAGAAATGAGCAGAACTCCATTTGGTGAAGTGACGACCTTCACTGCGAGCGTCACCGTGGGGACAAACTTCACATTCGACTGGAAGTTTGGGGACCAGTCTGATATTATCAATAATGCAGGTTGGTTTTCTATAATTGTTCTTTTAAAAAGCAAGGTTGGAGTGATTTGTAAAAAATGTATTGTACATTATTATAGATGTAACATAATTATGTCTAACCATAGTAGCTGTATCATTAGCAGTTTACAGTAGATTATCTGTGACAATGTTGATTCCAGTCATGTTTTTGTTACTGTAAACCTCACTTCAGGAACTGCAATGTCAGATGATATGCAGTTATCAATATTTTTCAGAAAAAGAGTGAAAAGAAATATTGCATTAGACGATGGAATCCTAAAAAAATTTGGTTACTGTTTTAGGTCCCACAGTAACACATGAATACACACAGGTTGGTTCCTATGAAGTCACTGTCATAGCGAAGAATGACGTTTTCCAGCTCACCAAAACGGCTATAGTGGATGTTCTCCACAGAATTCAGAGTAAGTGTCAAAGTCATGTAGGGGTCAAAGTCATGTCACCAAAACAGCTAGAATGAAGGTTCTCCATAGAATTCAGAGTAAGTGTCAAAGTCGTGTAGGGGTCAAAGTCATGTCACCAAAACAGCTAGAATGAAGGTTCTCCATAGACTTCGCAGAGTAAGTGTCAAAGTCGTGTAGGGGTCAAAGTCATGTCACCAAAACAGCTAGAATGAAGGTTCTCCATAGAATTCAGAGTAAGTGTCAAAGTCGTGTAGGGGTCAAAGTCATGTCACCAAAACAGCTAGAATGAAGGTTCTCCATAGACTTCGCAGAGTAAGTGTCAAAACCGTGTAGGGGTCAAAGTCATGTCACCAAAACAGCTAGAATGAAGGTTTTCATAGACTTCGCAGAGTAAGTGTCAAAGTTGTGTAGGGGTCAAAGTCATGTCACCAAAACAGCTAGAATGAAGGTTCTCCATAGAATTCAGTGTAAGTATCAAAGTCGTGTAGGGGTCAAAGTCATGTCACCAAAACAGCTAGAATGAAGGTTCTCCATAGAATTCAGAGTAAGTGTCAAAGTTGTGTAGGGTCAAAGTCATGTCACCAAAACAGCTAGAATGAAGGTTCTCCATAGAATTCATGTAAGTATCAAACGTGTAAGGGTCAAAGTCATGTCACCAAATCAGCTAAAATGAATAACGGTTCTCCACAGAATTCAGAGTAAGTGTCAAAGTCATGTAGGGGTCAAAGTCATGTCACCTAAATAGCTAGAATGAAGGTTCTCCATAGACTTCAGAGTAAGTGTCAAAGTCATGTAGGGGTCAAAGTCATGTCACCAAAATAGCTAGAATGAAGGTTCTCCATAGAATACAGATTAAGTGTCAAAGTCATGTAGGGGTCAAAGTCATGTCATCAAAACAGCTAGAGTGGAGGTTCTCCATAGACTTCGCAGAGTAAGTGTCAAAGCCGTGTAGGGGTCAAAGTCAATTCACCAAAACAGCTAGAATGAAGGTTCTCCATAGACTTCGCAGAGTAAGTGTCAAAGTCGTGTAGGGGTCAAAGTCATGTCACCAAAACAGCTAGAATGAAGGTTCTCCATAGACTTCGCAGAGTAAGTGTCAAAGTCGTGTAGGGGTCAAAGTCATGTCACCAAAACAGCTAGAATGAAGGTTCTCCATAGACTTCGTAGAGTAAGTGTCAAAGTCGTGTAGGGGTCAAAGTCATGTCACCAAATCAGCTAAAATGAATTACGGTTCTCCACAGAATTCAGAGTAAGTGTCAAAGTCGTGTAGGGGTCAAAGTCATGTCACCTAAATAGCTAGAATGAAGGTTCTCCATAGAATTCAGAGTAAGTGTCAAAGTCATGTAGGGGTCAAAGTCATGTCACCTAAATAGCTAGAATGAAGGTTCTCCATTGAATTCAGATTAAGTGTCAAAGTCGTGTAGGGGTCAAAGTCATGTCACCAAAACAGCTAGAATGAAGGTTCTCCATAGACTTCGCAGAGTAAGTGTCAAAGTCGTGTAGGGGTCAAAGTCATGTCACCAAAACAGCTAGAATGAAGGTTCTCCATAGACTTCAGAGTAAGTGTCAAAGTCGTGTAGGGGTCAAAGTCATGTCACCAAAACAGCTAGAATGAAGGTTCTCCATAGAATTCAGAGTAAGTGTCAAAGTCGTGTAGGGGTCAAAGTCATGTCACCAAAACAGCTAGAATGAAGGTTCTCCATAGACTTCAGAGTAAGTGTCAAAGTCGTGTAGGGGTCAAAGTCATGTCACCAAAACAGCTAGAATGAAGGTTCTCCATAGACTTCAGAGTAAGTGTCAAAGTCGTGTAGGGGTCAAAGTCATGTCACCAAAACAGCTAGAATGAAGGTTCTCCATAGACTTCAGAGTAAGTGTCAAAGTCGTGTAGGGGACAAAGTCATGTCACCAAATCAGCTAGAATGAAGGTTCTCCATAGACTTCAGAGTATGCTCATGGCCATGTATGGGTCAAGGTTACATAGACTTGAGAACAAGTGTCTTTGAGCCAAGATCATGAAGGGGTCAAAGATACATATAATAATATTGTAAAGTCAAATTAAAGATCAAGGTTATGCAAACTTCTAAGAACTTATTGAGTTGTTAAGGCTAATAGGGGTAAGTTCATATACTAAGTAGGGTTCAAGGTCATGCTACCTCATTAAATAATATTCCTGAATGATATATTGATTTAACTCTATAAAAAGATCATTATGAATAATTAATTAATAAAAATTAATTTGAAGTTTGATGGAAATTATTTCTATTTAAGCTTTATAGAAATTGTTTCTATTAATCTCAGAACAATTTTTTATTCTCTTCTCCTGTGGAAACTTTAACTATTTAGACATAGGTCAAGTTAAATCTGCAGGGTGTGAGAGTATGGTTGATCATGCTGTGCGCTGTTTGTGACTTTGAACACCCCTTCCACTTCCTTCCAGTGTTGAATTCCAGACAAGGTAAACAGTGGTACAGAGTCTGTCTAGGGCAAATCTCTGCCATGCAATTACCAGCACATTTGATGAATACTCACTCTTGTGTTATGTATGACCTAGGCCAGCATTGTAATTAGTCTGTTCAGTTGTTCCGGACATGTATATACCAGTCCTGAGGCGAGGAACCATGGATCTGGCCTCCCACTTGTAGGATATCGGCTGACATCATATCCAGCTTTGTGCCAGCCAACACAATGCAGACTTTACTTTGTCTGATTGTATTTACACAGTCCAATTTTTGGTGTTAAAGATGAAACCTCAGATCATCTATCACAAAAATAAGATACTTTGGCCAAATATAATGTCAATTTGTTATACTTAAAATTATAATAGTTACCAACAGTGAGCCATGTTGGTCATGGAACAATTACAGTTTGTCTGTACTGAAGACTGTACCAAACTCCTGTTACAGCCAAAAAAATAACTTCAGGGAACGATAAATTGGGAGACAGTAATTATGATAGATGGCACATTTTTATTATGATATACATGGAGCGTTCAAAATTAAATCTACTTCCTTGTTGAGCTGATATTCAGTCAACCACAATATTTGTTTTATAAGATGAAGACAATGGCTTTTCTCCAATACAGAGTATATGTAATGCCATAGTATATGAAATGCTTTTCCATTTCTTCTGCAGCTCTTTCCACTGAGCAAGCAAAAGCAATTGAAATTCAAATTGATATTACCTTGTAAATTTTACACTTTAATCCTTATCCACCATTCCACACAATATAATTTGATTGTAAAACAACATGGTAGCACTGCGTGGTGAGTCAGATGAAATTCTCATAACTTTTTATTCAAATTTGAAAATATTTTTGCTGAAAATGTCACAAAATAATTTCTGCTCTTGTTTAGGGGTGAATTTGATACTGACCAAGTCCGTGGTGGAGACAAATGAAATGGTGGTATACCGAGCTGAAACCTTCCCTGAAAATGCAGATGTTAGTTACTTTGTTTGGAACTTTGGGGTGCAAGCAGAACCTAAGCAATCTCATGAACCTGTCAAGGAGCACATGTACACTATACCAAGCAGGTAAGCATGGCAGGTAAAATGATACAAAAAATGTAATCATTATTTTTATATAATTAGGACCATAGCTGCAAAAAGTTATGACAATTTTTATACAGCTATTTTGTTGCATAACTGTCTAATAAATAGTACTTTCAGTCAGCAATTATGAGATGATGAATGCCAACTGGAAAAAGGCAAATTCAATGAAGCATTGTCGTGTTGTAAGGTTATGTTGTGGCATGGAAGTGAAAAATGTAAATATTAAATATTGCTTTTGATTACTTAACTTTTTGATTATCTTTTCTTGGCACTTTTTAAAACATTCAATCCTGTATGTGATTGAAAATGTAAGTATATCTTTTGCCATTTTTTTCGTTATTTCAGATACACCATTACAGTATCTGCTCACAACCACCTAAGCCATGTGGAATCAGAGCCAGAGCTTGTTTACGTGCAGTCTCCGGTTAGTGAATACCTGGAGATACGGTACAACCCGAAGAAGAGACACCACATTGTGGATGAGAACAGCTCCTTTTCTGTGTACCACTTTAGTGGCAGCGATCTCAATTACACCTGGGACTTCGGTGATGGAACTGAAAATAAAACTACAAAGTCTAAGACCATGAGCCACATCTACACCAGGTGAGTGAAAACATTATCTCAAATCTTGGTGTCAGATATATTGGCTTCAGTACAGCGACATGATCAAGCTTGGCGAAGAATTCAAGTACATTGAAGTTTTAATAACTTAATTAGGAATATATTGGGTAGAGACAGATTGCTTTTTTGAAACAATCAATTACAACATCACAAGGAAAAACTGGTGTTTTTTGAATAATAATGATGCTGCTGAATCCTACACATTGCTTATACACTGTATATTGGTAAGGTGTGCTACATATATGTAACCCACCTTACCAATTAACCGTCAGGTGTAACAGACGCATCTCCTGCCCGCAAACACGTGTGCATGTACCTATTCAGTGTCGGTGCAAACATCGTAGCATACACCATACAAAATGCAAAGTCACATGCAATTTGATTGACAGCTGGAGATCTGTCAATAAACAGTAGAAACCAACTTTTATTATTAAGGTTTTGACTTGTTCACTTGCAGTGTTGGAGAATATGTGATTCGGGTATGGGCTGAGAATATGCTGAGTAGGACTTCAGCTAGTGATAATGTATTTGTACTCCGAAAGAAATGTGTCAAACCAGAGCTTGTCATTCACGGAGAATTTACGAAGGGAAAGAGTGTGTCGGTAAGTATTCTATGTGAAATTGATTTGTTATGTATATAATTTTTACTTTGGCTAATGTAAAACAAATTAGGATATCATCAGGAACACTTATATCCAATGAAAGAGACAAAGTACAGTACTGCAAACCTACTTATTTTCGCAATTTACAGGTAAAACAAGCAGACTTTTGTATGTATTGTGCTAACCTGCATCGATATACATAAAAACAATTGCATACAAAGTTTACAGTATATCCTCTCGTATAAACTCTTATATTACTTGATTTGATATTAGCAGTATAAAACTTCATATATGAAAAGTTTAGGGAAAAAAAGGAAAAAGATCGTAGATATTAAAAAAATTTGAAAAGAAATATTTGTAGACGTCTTTTGTTGTTTTTTCCAAACTTTCTTTACTAAATACATGAAACAGTTATGAAATTGGTAATTAATTAATTACTAATTTGAAATCAAATAAAAATAAGTCAGACATATGCCTATGTATATCTCATGACCGATTTGTCCGCAGATCCATGTGAAACGCTCTAAAGAGTTATATGTTGAAGTGGAGCTGAAGAACGTGGACTGCGATGTCACCAATGCCACAGCCTACCGATGGACATTTTATAACACCTCGACAGGTCAGGAAGTGGAGCTTCACACATTAAATGATGACATACTGAGAAAGAAAATACTGAGAATACCTGCCAGAGTTCTACCATATGGAACATACAATCTCAAAGTCAGGGTAAGTGGTGTACTTTTTGTATCACCCACGACGATAGTGTTCATTATTTATTTTCATGTTATAGTCGTTTGTCTCGATGTTACTACCACCTATCTCAATGTCTCGATGTTACTACCACCTATCTCAAGCTATTGTAGCTGGTTACGCTGGATGATATAGTTGTTTGTTTCGATGTTACTACCACCTATCTCAATGTCTCGTTATTACTACCACCTATCTCAATGTCTCGATGTTGCTACCACCTATCTCAATGTCTCGTTGTTACTACCACCTATCTCAATGTCTTGATGTTACTACCACCTATCTCAAGCTATTGTAGCTGGTTACGCTGGATGATATAGTTGTTTGTTTCGATGTTACTACCACCTATCTCAATGTCTCGTTATTACTACCACCTATCTCAATGTCTCGATGTTGCTACCACCTATCGTTTGTCTCGATGTTACTACCACCTATCTCAATGTCTTGATGTTACTACCACCTATCTCAAGCTATTGTAGCTGGTTACGCTGGATGATATAGTTGTTTGTTTCGATGTTACTACCACCTATCTCAATGTCTCGTTATTACTACCACCTATCTCAATGTCTCGATGTTGCTACCACCTATCTCAAGTTATTGTAGCGGGTTATGCTGGGTGGTATAGTCGTTATGGTAGACCTGGCAGCTCTATCTTAAGAACATTTTACTAGTCTGTGTCAAGGTATTATGTCAAAGTGTCAGTACATTGACCGCTACATTTTCTTCCCTCCTGTTGCAAAATTGTCTTCCAGCGTAATACTCACATTGATGGTATAGGGCCTTTTATATCTTCAAGGGCAAAAACTTGGAGGATTGTATCAAGGTTTGGCTGTGTCAGCCTTCAGTGGCCATGCAAGAGTTTAGTTGACTGATCATCTGACTGGTGTTCAGAGGATCTTAGTTTGAACCCTTGTCTTTCTGCTTCTATTCCTTATCTCTTAACTGATACGCTATTTCCATTTAATCTTGTGACTTTTTCATAAACCACATGTTATTACAATCAAATATAAATCTGAAAAAAACTTGTTATTATATCTTTTTCATTTACTTGGCCCGAAGGGCCGGTGAGCTTATGTCATGGCGCGGCGTCCGTCCGTCCGTCCGTCCGTCCGTCCGTCCGTCAACATTTCCTTTAAATCACTACTAGTCATAGAGTTCTGCATGGATTGTAACCAAACTTGGCCACTAACATTCTTGGGGGAGGGGGAACAGAACTTGTATAAATTTTGGCTCTGTCCCCCCCAGGGCAGGAGGGGCGGGGCCCAATAGGGGAAATAGAGGTAAATCCTATAAATCGCTACTTGTCCTAGAGTTCTGCATGGATTGTAACCAAATTTGACCACAAACATCCTTGGGGGAGGGGAAACAGAACTTGTATAAATTTTGGCTCTGGTCCCCCAGGGGCAGGAGGGGCGGGGCCCAATAGGGGAAATAGAGGTAAATCCTTTAAATGGCTACTAGTCATAGAGTTCTACATGAATTGTAACCAAATTTGGCCACAAACATCCTTGGGGAAAGGGGAACAGAACTTGTATAAATTTTGACTCTGGTCCCCTGGGGGCAGGAGGGGCGGGGCCCAATAGGGGAAATAGAGGTAAATCCTTTAAATCGCTACTAGTCATAGAGTTCTGAATGGAATGTAACTAAATTTGGCTACAAACATCCTTGGGGGAAGGGGAACAGAACTTGTATAAATTTTGGCTCTGATCCCCCGGGTCAGGAGGGGCGGGGCCCAATAGGGGAAATAGAGGTAAATCCTTTAAATCGCTACTTGTCGTAGAGTTCTGAATGGAATGTAACTAAATTTGGCCACAAACATCCTTGGGGGAAGGGGAACAGAACTTGTATAAATTTTGGCTCTGACCCCCCGGGGGCAGGAGGGGCGGGGCCCAATAGGGGTAATAGAGGTAAATCCTTTAAATCGCTATTTGTCGTAGAGTTCTGAATGGAACGTAACCAAATTTGGCCACAAACATCCTTTGGGGAAGGGGAACAGAATTTGTTTAAATTTTGGCTCTGGTCCCCCGGGGGCAGGAGGGGCAGGGCCCAATAGGGGAAATAGAGGTAAATCCTTTATATCGCTACTTGTAATAGAGTTCTACATGAATTGTAACCAAATTCGGCCACAAACATCCTTGGGGGAAGGGGAACAGAACTTGTATAAATTTTGACTCTGGTCCCCCGGGGGCAGGAGGGGCGGGGCCCAATAGGGGAAATAGAGGTAAATCCTTTAAATCTTTTCTTGTCCTAGAGCTCTACATAAATTGTAACCAAATTTGGCCACAAACATCCTTGGGGGAAGGGGAACATTACTTGTATAAATTTTGGCTCTGATCCCCCAGGGGCAGGAGGGGCGGGGCCCAATAGGGGAAATAGAGGTAAATCCTTTAAATCGCTACTAGTCATAGAGTTCTGAATGGAATGTAACGAAATTTTGCCACAAACATCCTTTTGGGAAGGGGAACAGAACTTGTATAAATTTTGGCTCTGGTCCCCCGGGGGCAGGAGGGGCGGGGCCCAATAGGGGTAATAGAGGTAAATCCTTTAAATCGCTACTAGTCATAGAGTTCTGAATGGAATGTAACCAAATTTGGCCACAAGCATCCTTTGGGGAAGGGGAACAGAACTTGTATAAACTTTGACTCTGGCCCCCCGAGGGCAGGATGGGTGGGGCCCAATCGGGGTAATAGAGGTAAATCCTATAAATCACTTCTTGTCCCAGAGTTTTGCTTGGATTGTGACCAAATTTGGCCATAAACATCCTTGGGGGAAGGGGAACAGAACTTGTATAAATTTTGGCTCTGACCCCCGGGGGGCGGGTGGGGTGGGGCCCAATAGGGGATTTAGAGGTTAATATTAAAATTCCTTCAGAAAAGAAACAATGAACCTGTATTCAGAACATTACTTGGCATTACAAACCAGGTGAGCGATACAGGCCCTGTTATTATATCTTTTTCATTTACTTATTTATTCTGTTTGAAGTTTGACTAATAACTTAAAATCTGAAACTTTTTACTTTAGAAAGTTAAATTCTGAGATTTTGTTCCACTTTAGGATGTTGATTGAGATTTTGTATTGATAGAGAATGTTGCTGACAGTGTGCTACATACTTACTTGCCATATATCACCAAACCTAACACACATATAGGTGTCAGATACAAAGTACCAGTTACAGAGAATCCAATTAGTGTGATCGATGTGCTTCTCACAGTTTTTGTCTCCACTGTTTTAGAGTACAGGATCACCTAGAACTTGGTGAAGACACCAGTACAATAGACCCCATCTTACCCAGCAATGTCTGCTCAACCATCTCCAGGCTTTAACTCTGGAGCATGCTGATTAAGCTTCACAAACCAACCTACTCCCAATTAATTTCGTAATTATAAGCTGTCAGATTTCTCTATGGGTTGATTTGTTAAAATTGAAAATTAATATAAAAATTAGATAGAAGTCTTGTAAAAGGTTTATAACATTGTGTCAACTGAAGTGTCAACTCTGTCCCTGTGTCTTGTTACAGCCTCGGGTACTAGTGTCTTTCAGTAATGTTCCAGCATGTCTTCTCTAACTGTCCATGTGTCTTGTTACAGCCTTGGGTACTAGTGTCTTTAACTAATCTTCCAGCATGTCTTCTCTAACAGTGTCGATATATATAGAGACAGGTGTCAATGTGTTTTGTCAAGGAACGGTGTGGAGATGTCTTTTATCTACTTTGGCACCTAACTAAATTATAAAATCATAGAATGTGGTATCGTTTTGTGTCAATAATTATGAACTTTAAGAAAAACATGGAAGTAGTGTTGGAAGAGTGGATTGACATGGCTTATTGTGTTAAATACAGTTGTGGTAATGTCGTTGAGTTGATGACTCCAGTTTCTCTTTGGTAGAGCCATCGGTTATCACAACTCCTTATCACTCAGCAGTTATATGTATTTACCAATTTTCCAATGTTCTGTATCTCTGTCTGAAGGTGATGGTGAGAGAGACCATTGTTCACTCTGAATGTCAGACAAAAGTGAGCGTCGACCCTACACCTCTCATGTGCTCCATCAAGGGTGGTGTCTACAGGCAAGTGAGACGAGACAGTGTCATCATTCTAGATGGAACCGACTCAATGGACTCTGACACGACAAATCAGTCCTCATTAAGGTATATATTTCACATACAATACAGGGACACGGGAACATTGAACACATTGATTTATTGAACATATTGATGTATTGAACACATGGATGCATTGAACACATTGATATATTGAACACCATGCTACATTGAAAACATTGCTACAATGAACACATTGCTACAATGAACACATTGATATATTGAACACCATGCTACATTGAAAACATTGCTACAATGAACACATTGATATATTGAACACCATGCTACAATGAACACATTGATATATTGAACACCATGCTACAATGAACACATTGATACATTAAACACGTTGATAAATTGAACATGTTGCTATATTGAATATTTGATATAGGCCTATCAAAGATGTTGCTACATTGAACATATTGATATATTGAACAACATACTACATTGAACACATTGATATATTGAACAACATGCTACAATGAACAAATTGATATATTGAACACCATGCTACAATGAACACATTGCTACATTGAAGATGTTGATAAATTGAACATGTTGCTATATTGAATGCATTGATATATCAAAGATGTTGTGATATATTGAACACCATGCTACAATGAACACATTGCTACATTGAACACGTTGATAAATTGAACATGTTGCTATATTGAATGCATTGATATATTGAACACATTACTACATTGAACACGTTGATAAATTGAACACCATGCTATAATGAACACATTATTGCTACATTGAACACGTTGATAAATTGAACATGTTGCTATATTGAATGCATTGATATATTGAACACATTACTACATTGAACACGTTGATAAATTGAACATGTTGCTATATTGAATGCATTGATATATTGAACACATTATATTGAACACCATGCTACAATGAACACGTTAATAAAGTAAACGTGTTGCTATATTGAATGCATTGATATATCAAAGATGTTGACACATTGAACACATTGATAATATTGAACCCATTGATATGTTGAACATATTGTTATATTGATACACATTGATACATTAAATACTATCATGTTAAGCATGTCGGCACATTCAATGAGTTGTACATTAACACGACAATTGAAAACATTAGCAGTTCTTTCACTTTGAACAATTTATGTAATATTAATGGTGCATCAAACCCATCAATCTGTAATCCTTTTGTACGTCGTCAGTAATTCATCCATTATAGGCACTTTAAGATATTTACATACTGTGCATATTGATCAAACAGTTGATATACACCACACTCCAATACAACACAAACGATACACATAGTGCACCATGTATATATAACCACTTTTTAAAATGCTGAAAGTCTGTATTTTGACATCAACATAATTATGTTATTGGTCTTGTCTTTTTTTTGTTGAGTTAAATAAAACCATATATCTATACACACATGTTATGTTGATTTTTGGATAGTTTTTTGGTTGAAATTGATATGTTTTCCAAGAAAGGAAAAGATAATATTGTCCCAAATCATGGAAAAGAAAACAGCATTAGAGCAAAGTAAGCATTAATAGATGGTTTCGGTTTTATGGAAACTGACATTGAATATAGATTGTGTTTTACTTCAGATATAACTGGACGTGCTATGTGGATTACGATACAGGAAAACCATGTTTCAAGGAAAATCTTACAGATAAAGTTACCATGGATACCTCTCGTATAGCATTTCCTGGAAGCATGCTGAAAGAGAATATAACGGATTTCATGATGAAGTTGACGGTGATGACACAGAATAGAGAGCCTGTGGAGTGTACTCAAATGGTCCACATTAGTGACATGCTTGAGTAAGTACATCAGCCATATTAATAAATGCCCATTAACCAATCACGTTTTGATGTAAAAATGAGAAAATTGGGATCCGCATTAGGCCTTCTAATAATCACTGTCCGCCCACTAGTGGTTTTCTGAAATTTCCTCGGAAACCAATAGACCGATTGTTTTGACACTGCACATGACATAGGGGTTTCAATTTAAATGGTCAAAATTTAAATTTAAAAAAAGAAAGAAAGAACAAAAAAAGAAAAAAAAAACATGATTTCAAAGGAAGTTGGTATGGCACCTTTTGGGGACACCCAGTATCATAGTGATTGTTTTTAAGAGGTCTGTAAATTCACAATGGCTCCAGTGGCCCCTAAAACAATGATTTGTGATCACAACAAAAAGGTTAATTTTGTCCAGAACTTGCTATGTTGACAGTGTCACTTGTTAGTGGAACATTTTAGACCAGACTATGTGCCTCATGGTGAATATGGTACATGACTGATGATTGTTCACAGTCACCTCTGTAGCTCCCTATTGATTTCTTATTACACATCCCCACTTACTGCAAAGTGCCTCTTATAGAATATCTTATTTGTCAGGAAAAAATACCAAAGTTCATTTTGTAGTGAAGAGCTGCTCTTGTGTCCATAGGATGTTTTCATTTTTCTCACAAGTCCTACATATCACTGTGCTTAATTATTTATTGTGGAAATGTCTTAGGTACGTCATAGATACCCGTTTTTGGTACAGTGTAGAAGTAATGTTTATATATATATATATATACATATTTTCCTGAGAGTTGCTCAATTTATCATATCACAGTAGTTTTCTGATAAATGGAATGCTGATGTTGTTACTGGAATATTGATTTACTCAAAATGACGAATGGAGTTTGTTTTAAATATTTATTACTGTTATTCCATGGAAAAATGATGTCTGCTTACTTTATAGATTGGCTGTCCTTACAAAAATGTTAAAATATATGCTTTTGTTACTGTCTAAGGATAAAGATTGTAACCAAGGGTTTGACCTTGTAATATATATATATATTTCTATGTGATGATCTCTCTAACCAGATTCATTGAACTCACTCCAATTCGGACTTAGCTCTAATTTTGACACCTTATTTGAATGAATGTGAAATATTTATCACACTATTCCTACAGGTTAAACATCTACTGTCCTCAATGTGAGCAATCCTTGGTCAATTGGGACTGGCCACTGTCATTCCAGGCGGTGTGCCCTAACTGTGACCTTGGTGACCTTGAGTATGAGTGGACGATGTATATGGTACCTTACCTCAGCCAGAGTGACGTAAACCATCACTACGATAAGTTCAGTCGATCATGTGCCATCGCTGGTCAGACCCACATCTCAAAACTAGTTCATAGCAATAAAACGATGGTGGTCAATGTGGACTCAAGCCGTCTCAATACCGGAATGTCACGGCCAGATCCTCCAACAGAGGAAGGTAATGTCTTATACTAGGAGTGGTCTGTGTAGGTTTGATGCTTAACATAACAGCATTGGATCATAAGTAATGTAAAATGTAATTATTTGTCTGACATATTGTAAAAACTAAGCACCATTGAAACCCATTGAAGTGTGATATAATTGGACCAATCATAAATCATTGTAGAAGTGAATTGACAGGTAAACATTGAGTGGTCTTAATTTATATAACTCATCTATTGTGTTTTATAGAGAGTTCAGGAAAAACCAGTACAACAACACCTGATCCAGTTGGTCTGTACTTCCTCATCGAGGATGTTGCAGAAGGTAAGATATACAAAAATTAGAGACAATATGGTAAACTATCTTCCCATTCATAAGTCTCATTGACGGTTAAGTAGACAGAAAAATGATCGAGATAATGTGCTATCAAAATCATCTCTTCTTTTTTAGAATCTCCTAAAAGGTGAAGATTTTTTCGAACTCAAAAAAAATATCAGGACCTTAGTCATACTGAGAAAAGTAAAAAAAAAAAAGAAAAAAAAAAAAAAAAGATAAGGAATAAATATGATAAATACATGATTTTTATACAATTTATTTTATTTTACTTTCAGGGAGATCAATAACAAAAGAAAATTCATCTCCGATAACCTTTCAGGAAAGAAGGCTATCGTCTGGGCGTCAGAGAGGCTCAAGAAATGAACAGAACATTCTAGATATCTTAGATCTTCCACATAAAGAGGACAGTGAAGTCAAGTTACCTGATGCTGAACATATAAAGAGCAGGCAAAATTCATTAGACATGTCAGACATACCACAAATGGACCATGGACCTCAAATGGACCATGGCCCGAATACAATAGATATGGCAGATATTCCTCAAATGGACCATGGCCAGAATACAATAGATATGGCAGATATACCTCAAATGGACCATGGCCCGAACACAATAGATATGGCAGATATTCCTCAAATGGACCATGGCCAGAATACAATAGATATGGCAGACATTCCTCAAATGGATCATGGCCCGAATACAATAGATATGGCAGATATACCTCAAATGGACCATGGCCCGAATACAATAGATATGGCAGATATACCTCAAATGGACCATGGCCCGAATACAATAGATATGGCAGATATTCCTCAAATGGACCATGGCCCGAATACAATAGATATGGCAGATATTCCTCAAATGGACCATGGCCCGAATACAATAGATATGGCAGATATTCCTCAAATGGATCATGGCCCGAATACAATAGATATGGCAGATATTCCTCAAATGGATCATGGCCCAAATACAATAGATACAATAGATATGGCAGATATTCCTCAAATGGATCATGGCCCAAATACAATAGATATGGCAGATATTCCTGAGCGAGAAAATTCTGAAGACAGTCCAGAAAAACTGAACAGTGATGATATCATAAACACGGCGGATATTTCCATTATAGAGGATTCACATTTTAACATGTACAGTAAGTTGAATATATCATATATTTGTCTGTGAATGGTAAAAATGTAATGCAAGAGTTGTCTCCCTTTTGTACATGTTTAAGCTGATAACCACTATGCAGTTATTGAGTAAGACAAGAAGCCATAGTATTCTACTCTGTTAATGAGACTATTTTTTGTATAATTCCGGGGACAAGGCTGTGATTTACAATGCCAGGGACAAATAGGTTATGTTTTATAATGCCAGGGTTGGGGGATATGTTGGTTATATATATACATGTATATCAGTAATACCATATGTATCAGACAAAGTTCTCAGTACTATAATGTATGATTTCAAAGTCCTCAATAAGGCATCTTTATATACATATGACTAAATGCAAATGAATCTCGATTTGATTATCGATCATTTCATTTCTTTAAAATGAAGCATGATTGATATACCTGGGACTTTGGACCCTTTAACCAGTGATGATCTTTTTTCTTTCAGATCCAATAATTGAGGAGAACACTAGAGTGGAGAGCTCCCGACGTAAACCTATCCCTCATACTGACATGTATGAGGTCAAGGAAGGTAGCCCTGGCGAAGAGGGTAGCTCTATCGCCCGCAACCCAGGTATTAAAGCCATTATTGTTTTATCTCATGTAGGTCAAGGTCATATTATTAATGTAATGTAAATCAAAATCAGTGTTATAATGCAAAATGCATGTGTACCAATATTGTAACTCTTTATGTCAGTCAAGGTTATGTTAATAACTTTTTTAAAAAGGTTAAATTTTCAGTTGTTGTCATAGAAGTAAGCATTTTATACATACATTTCTTGCTTGATAGTTTTATTGGATATATTATTTGATATGATGTCTTTCTTTTTTACCATTTTTAGCTTATGAAGTTGACCTAATTGAAAATAAAATATCCGAATTTAGGCCCAAGCCAGATATCAGCGGTATGTATAAATAATAACTTATTGTGGTATTTTTCGAGGAAGTTTTATCAAGTAATGATCAATTTCTATCCGTAAATCCAGATACAGTTGCATTTCTAGAGGTTATCATGCTTTTCTGTACATTGTATAGATGATTTTATCTTTATCTGCATCAGAAGGTTTGCCAGAACAGGATGGAGAGACTCCAGTATTTGATGGTGCTAATAAGCCAACTGCTAGGCAGAAACACATCCTACAACATGCATACCACCGCATAGTGCTGATTAGAAACGCTACGCTGACTGGTCTCAACAAGCGGTCACTGGTGTTAAAACCAAACAATCAGGCGATACTACAGGGCTACACCTACATCATGCATGTCAAGGCCACAAGTAAAGGTAACTAGAGTTCTCCTCAGTTACATTGTAGTTGTTCATTTTTGGCAGTAATATTTTTTGTGATTCTGTGAGACATTGGTGTGGTTAAGAAATTTCATCTATGCAATGATCAACAGTAGGTAAATCATGTGTACTCTTACAACCATATACACTGGAACCAGACTATATTGATGTCCTTGGGGAATAAAAAAATCTCTTCAAAATATCCAGAGTTCAATGTAACCATTGAGATAGACAATCGACATATAAGAACAGTGATTATAATTCAATGCAAATTAAGCAGTATTTCAATATATGGTAACCGATTTCAAATTAAGTGGGTCCCGCTGTGAAAAATATTGATTTGCTAAAATTTGATTTTCCCATTTGAAGTAAAAAAAAAAATCCTGATATACAGATTTAACATGGTGGGGTCAAGTAGGAGGTCCCAATAGTCACTGTTTTCTTGGGATACATGTTTGAAATCCCATAAGAGAAACTTAGTCTCTAGGTACTGATTGTAATAATGTGGTCCTGTACGCGGTATGCATATCACCTAATCTTCCAATGCTCTCAAAACATTTGAGTTTTCTATACTTATGTGTAAAGCGCTTTATTTGTTTTGTTTATCCCTCAATAGACTTTACTCCCCCAGGAATACAATAATAACCAGAACAGATTAGTCCAATATAAGATTGGACTGATATAATTTTTACATTGCAGGACAATCAAGTATTTAGATATGATAAATCAATTTAGAAAATGCGTCTGATATAGTAAGGTGTTTTCTTTGCCAAAAAAAATCATTATGATCTCAAGAATTTGTCCAATTTGGAGTTATGTTACCTTGTCATTTCTCCCCATTGTGTTTTGGAGTCAAAGAAACAGAAGTTATTTGAATTTGCTGAGGTAGAATCTATTACAGTAGGATGTGGTTTTTTAAGACGTCAATGACGATAATGCCATAGATGTCATTATCAGTCAATTGTACGTGATCATAAAGTGTAGTGTTTAAAGGGCACCTGCTACAGTCGACTAATACAGACATGTATTACAGCGTATCCCTGTCAGGTTAGAGTTGTGAGTCGGGCTGCTGCTGATGTAAACCTTTAATACACCACAAACTTACTGGCTTTGATGTATCGCTCACTCTACACTCATTTCTCATTCTACAATTCCACACAGTTTTACGACCACTCACTATGTCTTTTATGAACATATTTCCATTTTTACACAGGTTTTAGTACCTTGTAAAACTTCAGCCATACAATTGTTCATTTCCCTTAGATATTTAATAGAATTAGACCCTCATCTCGTCCATATCCATTTCCTTTTGTGGGCTTAAATGTGTTTTTCACGAATGAGTTGATATCATGAGAGACGGCAGATGAAATAAGCACAACACCTATGTTCTAGGCATGCCAGTCTAGGTTCACACACACTACCATACTAGGCCATTGCCTATATATGTGATTAAACATGCAATGATTTGATTGCCGGAATTTTCATGCCTTCATCTAATATAATTTGTTTTAGATCTTTCTTCTTTCATCCAATAAGTAATGAAAAAAGCCGTGTGGTTGCCCTCCGCTTACTCATGTGTTGTCATTAGCTATCGCTGACTGCTCTCCACGACATGCCAGCAGACTAAATCTGTGCAATGCCCAAGAGTACCTTTAAGTTGAGTGGCAGTGGAAGACTGCAGACAAGACTTAATTAAATAATGGCTTTGGGTTTCTCTGTATGCCTTCATCTCCAGCCATGTTTATAGATTGCAGAACGACAAGAGATTATTTAACATCAGTGTTGATTACTACTGATATGGAAGCCCTGACAGTATCATACCAGAAGCTAAATTGATGCCCTCTAAGGACTGAAAGTTGTACACACACCGACAGTCAGTCATAGGACCAACTATTGGTCACTTTACTTATCACATGACTCTACAGTTGTTAGGTTTGATGTTGTTGTTATAGAAACCAAACAACAAAAAGTCTTTCAACCTAAATGTTTTGTTACAGATGGTGTTGCCAAAGGTCATGCAATTGCCAAGTTCAAGGTCAACCAGAGTCCTCACCAAGGTGACTGCAGTGTGAAGCCAGACTCTGGATTTGAGATGTCTACTGAGTTCACTATCTTTTGTAAGGAATGGAGGGATGTTGAGGAGGTAAGTAGTCAGGGTCAAAATCCTTTATCTCTATTAGTATTGAATTCTTTTATGATTCTTATGGTTTCAAAGTGCAACAAAATTTTACTTACTTCAGCACAATGATAATTTGGCTTAAAACAGAGCAATGACATATTTAAACAACATAAAACTTTCATGAAAAGCTAATAATTGGGCGTAAGAATTACTAAAAATTTTAATTTGAGTTAACAGTGTAATCAAGCACCTTATTTGTACATTTGAATTTTTTGGACCTTGCTTTGCTGCCACATTTCATTAGAAAGCAGGTTTTGACAGATGTGTGTGTAAATACTGTGAATCGTTAGAGACCGCTGGAGAGTACACTTCCCCTTGTTAATGTGTTAATTGTTTGTTAGGTTACTGTGGCAGGGATCACACCTAATATATACTTATACTTCATCCTCCTTTTCGGAAGACACAAATTATGTATATGATACCATGACACTTTGCTGTAGCATCATAAAGAAACTAAAGTGAAACAGCAGCCTATTTAAAATTTAAAATTTAATTTTTTCTGTGTTTTTCTGGTTCTTCTCTCTAGCATTTGCCACTTTGGTACGAAGTGAGTTACAACTTGGAAGAAACTGACGTGCGATACGTGATCTATCGAGGGCTACAGTCGTCCATTAACTTCAGACTCCCGGCCGGAAATCCTAGCAACAACCATCGAGGTACGTGTCATGGCCACATCTGGGTCATCCTAGTGCTTGTGAATAATTACTGTAAGCATGCTGATGTAAGCTTGTGTCTGAAACAGACTAAGCCATATAACATTAATCAGTCTAAAGGAAAATGTTTGGTTAGCTTTCTATTGTAGCTCAGAAAACATCATTGTCATTTAAACTCTTGTTTGTACAATAATGCCCTAACCTACAATCCTTACTGAATTTTCATTTCATATTTGGAGAAAAAATATTACAGAAATGTTTTTTAACATTGATTAAGTCTATGAAAAATAACAAAAGTTTATAAAGATTTACCCATTTCTCCTTAAACATATATCTCTGTCTTTAGACTGTCCCCTTTTTGATCTTTTTGAAACCTTAAATCAGTAATTGTCATCGTCAGTTCTTTTGTTGGTGCTGTACGCCTGTTCTGAATGTGATATCACAACATCATATCACAAAAGACTCAACCTGTCTATAAAGGCAACCTGTCTTTAGTGGCCATTTTTCCGTCTCCCCTTCAGTGGTCGTTATAGACAGGTTTGAGTGTAGTTGTGAAGATGATGGTTTTTTTTGTTTCTCTGATTTGTTAGATTATTAGATGGAAGCAAGCATATGATCAAAGTTTATAAATAATGTGTGATCTGTGATGTCCATACAGCTATAACTGCCTTGAATAATTTACTTCATCATGAAAAAAGAAGGAAAGCACCAATATCTTGTATCACATAGCACAATGTATTGCCTAGCAACAGGTGTCCCGGAAGGACAATGTTTCGTCAACTACCATGTAGGTGTTTTGAATAAAAAAAATACGCAGCAGATGAAATCAATATATTTGTCAATAATGTGAGGTGTGATGCTACACTGCTCAGTGGCCAAAACTTTATATATTTCAGTCTTATTCTGTATACTATTCTAGTAAGATAACACTGAAACTTTGCTTGAAATGATTTCAAACTGGACAGAAAGATTGTGAGCAATAAATGATGCATTTGCCTACACAGAATCTGTATTGTTTTCAGGATTACATGTACTATATCAGATTATTGAGTATAATAACAATAGTACGACATTTACAATGTAGTTGGATGGCATCCAAGGTCATTGGGTCCCAGCTTCTAGAATTTCATGTATACATATATATAGTAATAATGATTGAAGTTTTAATTTAAAGTCGTATCATTTTGGAGTTTGAAAAAAATATCTTGACTGTACATAAATGAAGAATATGATATGTTAATTATCAAGTTAAAAAAGTAGCCAAATTAAATTAGAGCAAAAGTAGCGAAGCCTCTGGAGGCTAGCATGGCTCTCCATTGCTGAAGCTTTATGGAAAACTGAAGGAATAATAACCAGTAATTTCACATAGCATAATTTTGATACCAGCTTTTTTCTTTTTGTGGACATGTTTAAAACTTCATCAAGCCTCTTGCATGGCAGCCATCATTGTCGTTTTGATAGATGGCCTAAGGCCTGATTTCTGTGTGGTGGTAAAACTAAATTACCAAAGCAATATGGTCTGTTCTACCATTTCTCTATCAATGTGATATGTCTGCTAGCATGTTAAGGGGGCTGCAGGCATGGACGCAAATCAGAGTAAAATGCTTGGTCTCGCTCATTGATCAGCAATATTTACAGAATCAGACAGAATGTTGAAGTGTGTTTATTAAAGGCTTTTGGTTGTTCAACATGTTTGTAAATCAAATTTAAAGTTTTAAAGTCAGATACAAGCACTTGGATGATAAATCACAAGGCCCGTTTCCCTTTGTGATAATTGCCGTCTCCTTTTAAAGCCTGTGTGTATATTCAACTTGTCAGACGTAAATAAAATCATGCTGTTTTTGTGAGATGAGTTTTTACAAGATGAGCATGATACACATCCCTCAGGGATACCGCATGCTTATATGGCAAATAGATTGGTACGAAAGACGATATATACCGTACGTGAAAAGAAATAAAATCAAAAGTAAAATCTTACCCGTGCTGGCATTGCATTGTCTATTAAGAATCAATAACAGGCTTCCAAATTGACATCACGCACATGTATATATTTATCTCGGTTACCATAGAAGTGACAATGGTCTATTTGATAAGTGGGTACTGTTATATATATACTAATTGGATGTGATGATTTGTTTATCACTTTTGTCATTATTAACAGCTGTAGAATCATTCCTGTGTCCATAACCTGCGAGTTGATATTTAGATGGTGTTTACTGTATGATGTATAAGGTTTATTTCATGGTGACAAAGGTTGATTGTTTGCTGGTTGAGTGCTTGGTTTATATAGCCCTGAGTATCTGTTGACTTTCTGACTTCACTCTATATATACTTCCACCATGAAATAGTGTGGGATACATAATTTCATAAAATTATGTATGAAATTAACACAAACTATAGCAACTCACACTTTGAAGAATCACAACATCAAATTGCATTGTAAAATTCTAGTAGAGCCTGTCACAACATCTTCAAATTATGATGTCACTTCAGTGTTTCTTGATGTGAAGTCACAACGTCTAGCCAATGAAAAGCTCTCCTGGTTATATTACACCAGTGACATATGTGAAATCACTGAATATCAAGAGGATTATGTAATAAATACAAATATATAGTATTCCTCATGTGTCTGTCCTGTGGCATTCCATCCTGCTTTGATACTAATTCTGTCCTACAAAGATATTGGAATTATTTGAAATGAAGGGTTTTGTCCAGTCTATCAACACAGAGTAGTTCTTAACTCAATATTAGGGACAGGTTATTTTGTAGTTCCAGAATTAAGCAATTTAGGACAGATTATTTAATTTGTAGTTTTAGCCATAAAATTACAACTTATATATTATTCATATATTCTTGTCATCAGTCATGAAAAATTTTGGCAGAATATTTGTATTGATGATGTTTGAACACCTTGAGAGATGGAGAGAGTAAAATGCTGACAGAGTTTACAGAATGTGCCTGACAACACTTGAGACTCTCATTGATTTAGCACGAGATCTTAGTGTTTATTTAGCACAGAGCCATTGATTTGTGCCTTAAATTAACTGTGTCTGTTGACCAAATTTGGACACTTCACCTCCCTTCTCCAACCAGTCTAATGGATGTGATCAGATTGATTGAATGGCCCCATTTATAGCAGGCATTACCACGGCAACCTGATGGTGCTTTATCTCACTGTGTCCAATTCCTGGTGTCAACTCAAATCAATTCTGTTGTCAGAAAGAAGGATTGCTAGTATAAAAATAGGACAAAAGGTGTTGTGAGGGTGGGGGTTATTGTTGTGATGGTGGGGGTTATTGTTGTGATGGTGGGAGTTATTGTTGTGTGAGTAGGGATTATCTTTGTGTGGGTGGGGGTTATGTTTTTTGAGGGTAGGGCTATTATTATGAGGGTGGATGTTTTTTTGTGAGGGTGGGAATTATTGATGAGGGTGGGGATTATTGTTGTGAAGGTGGGATTTATTGTTGCGAGGGTGGGGGTTATTGTTGTGAGGGTGATTATTGTGAGGGTGGGATTATTGTTGTGAGGGTGGGAGTTATTGTTGTGTGGATGGGGTTATTGTTGTGAAGGTGGGATTTATTGTTGTGAGGGTGGGGGTTATTGTTGTGAGGGTGGGGATTATTGTTTGTGAGGTGGGGGTTATTGTTGTGAGGTGGGGAGTTATTGTTGTGAGGGTGGGGATTATTGTTGTGAGGGTGGGAGTTATTGTTGTGAGGGTGGGGAGTTATTGTTGTGAGGGTGGGAGTTATTGTTGTGAGGGTGGGATTATTGTTGTGAGGGTGGGGGTTATTGTTGTGAGGGTGGGGTTATTGTTGTGAGGGTGGGAGTTATTGTTGTGAGGGTGGGAGTTATTGTTGTGAGGGTGGGAGTTATTGTTGTGATGGTGGGGGTTATTTTTGTGAGGGTGGGGATTATTGTTGTGAGGGTGGGAGTTATTGTTGTGAGGGTGGGGGTTATTTTTGTGAGGGTGGGGATTATTGTTGTGAGGGTGGGAGTTATTGTTGTGAGGGTGGGATTTTATTGTTGTGAGGGTGGGGATGTTATTATTGTTGTGAGGGTGGGAGTTATTGTTGTGGGTGGGGTTATTGTTGTGAGGGTGGGGTTATTGTTGTGAGGGTGGGATTATTGTTGTGAGGTGGGGTTATTGTTGTGAGGGTGGGGGATTATTGTTGTGAGGTGGGAGTTATTGTTGTGAGGGTGGGAGTTATTGTTGTGAGGGTGGGAGTTATTGTTGTGAGGTGGGATTATTGTTGTGATGGTGGGGGTTATTTTGTGAGGGTGGGGATTATTGTTGTGAGGGTGGGGTTATTGTTGTGAGGGTGGGGGTTATTGTTGTGAGGGTGGGAGTTATTGTTGTGAGGGTGTGGAGTTATTTTTGTGAGGGTGGGGATTATTGTTGTGAGGGGGGGTTATTGTTGTGAGGGGGGGTTATTGTTGTGAGGGTGGGGTTATTGTTGTGAGGGTGGGGTTATTGTTGTGAGGGTGGGGTTATTGTTGTGAGGGTGGGAGTTATTGTTGTGAGGGTGGGAGTTATTGTTGTGAGGGTGGGGATTAT
Organism: Argopecten irradians; assembly: GCF_041381155.1. Lineage (NCBI taxonomy): Eukaryota > Metazoa > Mollusca > Bivalvia > Pectinida > Pectinidae > Argopecten > Argopecten irradians. The sequence goes on from NC_091135.1 coordinate 24,338,273, forward strand.
TGTTGTGAGGGTGGGGGTTATTGTTGTGAGGGTGGGGGTTATTGTTGTGAGGGTGGGGAGTTATTGTTGTGAGGGTGGGGATTATTGTTGTGGGTGGTTGGGGTGGGGGTTTTGTTGTGAGGGTGGGTTATTGTTGTGGGTGGGGTTATTGTTGTGAGGGTGGGATTTTATTGTTGTGAGGGTGGGATTTATTGTTGTGAGGGTGGGGGTTATTTTTGTGAGGGTGGGGATTATTGTTTGTGAGGGTGGGGATTTATTGTTGTGAGGGTGGGGTTATTGTTGTGAGGGTGGGTTATTTTTGTGAGGGTGGGAGTTATTGTTGTGAGGGTGGGGGGTTATTGTTGTGAGGGTGGGGATTATTGTTGTGAGGGTGGGAGTTATTGTTGTGAGGGTGGGGGTTATTGTTGTGAGGGGGGATTATTGTTGTGAGGGTGGGGTTATTGTTGTGAGGGTGGGGTTATTGTTGTGAGGGTGGGATTATTGTTGTGAGGGTGGGGTTATTGTTGTGAGGGTGGGGATTATTGTTGTGAGGGTGGGAGTTATTGTTGTGAGGGTGGGAGTTATTGTTGTGAGGGTGGGGGTTATTTGTTGTGAGGGTGGGAGTTATTGTTGTGAGGGTGGGGAGTTATTGTTGTGAGGGTGGGGATTATTGTTGTGAGGGTGGGGTTATTGTTGTGAGGGTGGGTTATTTTTGTGAGGGTGGGGATTATTGTTGTGAGGTGGGAGTTATTGTTGTGAGGGTGGGGGTTATTTTTGTGAGGGTGGGGATTATTGTTGTGAGGGTGGGAGTTATTGTTGTGATGGTGGGGGTTATTGTTGTGAGGGTGGGAGTTATTGTTGTGAGGGTGGGAGTTATTGTTGTGATGGTGGGAGTTATTGTTGTGAGGGTGGGGATTATTGTTGTGAGGGTGGGAGTTATTGTTGTGAGGGTGGGAGTTATTGTTGTGAGGGTGGGAGTTATTGTTGTGAGGGTGGGAGTTATTGTTGTGAGGGTGGGAGTTATTGTTGTGAGGGTGGGAGTTATTGTTGTGAGGGTGGGAGTTATTGTTGTGAGGGTGGGAGTTATTGTTGTGAGGGTGGGAGTTATTGTTGTGAGGGTGGGAGTTATTGTTGTGAGGGTGGGAGTTATTGTTGTGAGGGTGGGAGTTATTGTTGTGAGGGTGGGAGTTATTGTTGTGAGGGTGGGAGTTATTGTTGTGAGGGTGGGGGTTATTTTTGTGAGGGTGGGGATTATTGTTGTGAGGGTGAGAGTTATTGTTGTGAGGGTGGGAGTTATTGTTGTGAGGGTGGGAGTTATTGTTGTGAGGGTGGGAGTTATTGTTGTGAGGGTGGGAGTTATTGTTGTGAGGGTGGGAGTTATTGTTGTGAGGGTGGGAGTTATTGTTGTGAGGGTGAGAGTTATTGTTGTGAGGTGGGAGTTATTGTTGTGAGGGTGGGAGTTATTGTTGTGAGGGTGGGAGTTATTGTTGTGAGGGTGGGGTTTATTGTTGTGAGGGTGGGAGTTATTGTTGTGAGGGTGGGAGTTATTGTTGTGAGGGTGGGAGTTATTGTTGTGAGGGTGGGAGTTATTGTTGTGAGGGTGGGAGTTATTGTTGTGAGGGTGAGAGTTATTGTTGTGAGGGTGGGAGTTATTGTTGTGAGGGTGGGAGTTATTGTTGTGAGGGTGGGGATTATTGTTGTGAGGGTGGGAGTTATTGTTGTGAGGGTGGGAGTTATTGTTGTGAGGGTGGGAGTTATTGTTGTGAGGGTGGGAGTTATTGTTGTGATGGTGGGGGTTATTTTTGTGAGGGTGGGGATTATTGTTGTGAGGGTGGGGGTTATTTTTGTGAGGGTGGGATTATTGTTGTGAGGGTGGGGATTATTGTTGTGAGGGTGGGAGTTTATTGTTGTGAGGGTGGGGGAGTTATTGTTGTGAAGGGTGGGAGTTATTGTTGTGAGGGTGGGGGTTATTTTTGTGAGGGTGGGGATTATTGTTGTGAGGGTGGGGGTTATTTTTGTGAGGGTGGGGATTATTGTTGTGAGGGTGGGAGTTATTGTTGTGAGGGTGGGGATTAATGTTATAAGGGTGGGCATTATTTTTGTGAGGGTGGGGATTATTGTTGTGAAGGTGGGAGTTCTTGTTGTGAGGGTGGGGATTAATGTCATAAGGGTGGGTATTATTTTTGTCATGGAGGGGATAATTGTTGTGATAGTAGAGATTATTGTTGTGAGGTTGGGAGTCATTATTGTGAGGGTGGGGATAAATGATATAAGGGTGGGAATTATTTTTGTCAGGGAAGGAGTTATTGTTGTCAGGGAGGGGAATAATGTTGTAAGGGATGGGGATTATTGTTTTCAGGGAAGGGGATTATTGTTGTCAGGGAGGGGATTATTGTTGTCAGGGAGGGGGAATATTGTTGTCATGGAGGGGAATTATTGTTGTCAGGGAGGTGGATTATTGTTGTCAGGGAGGGGATTGTTGTTGTCAGGGAGGGGAGATTATTGTTGTCATGTTGGACGGGCGTTGTCAAGGAAGGAGGAACACTTAATAGTTAGGGATTAGTATTGAATTGGAGGTGGTTGTCTGTTATCAAGTAGAGGGATACAGTTGTCAAGGATATGACAACAAAATGTTGTCAAAGCAAGTTGATTCTTTTGTTGGGAAGAGATAATGTATGTTAGTGAGAGCTCAGTTACCGTTTTCATTTAGGACTGAAACTGTTATTAGAGGAGAGGGTTATCGGTGCCAGGGCAGGGTATCACTGTTGTCAAGTGGGGTACATTGTTGTCATGGAGATAGATAGCCGTTGTCATGATTAGAGATTACTGTTGTCCTGCATATATAGTACAAGCTCTCTAGGCTTCCCTCAGGTATGACATTTTCTGCAGCTTTTGTACACGGTTTCCAAGCTTTCATTAGGTCGGAGATATCCCTCTTATCCATCATTCTGTGTTATCTGTTCTTTGGTACTGGTTTATCACCCCGCCCAACCTCACTGCTATCAATACTCCACTGATTACCTGGCAGCAGTTTATCTAAATATCAATATTCATAATTGAAAAGTTTTGTACAAACAATTTTCTTTGCTAATGTTGACATGATCCAATCAATATATTATATATATTCTCCATTATCTTTGAGGAATTTAATGATTGGCATCAAAGGTGGTTGATGCTAATACTGTTCCGTTCTGTCTGCTGTCTTATGTCATTATCAAACACAAAAATCTCTAATCAGCTATACCCAGCCTATTGTTGTTCAGGTATAAAATCCCTCTGCGCGGAAAATCAGGTGGAATCTTTTTAAACATTTCTATCCAATCATGAGATCTTCTCTTCATTTCTCTCTTATATTCGTTTCTACCTGGTATTTCCCTGATAAGTCAAAATCAATCCTTTTGACAGGCATTTGCGTAATACTTTTATGTATTGGCTCCCGAGATCACTAGGAAATTCTATATCAAATGGTGATAAAAATTCCAAATGGAATAATTTCTACCAGAACAAGTTTTGATAAGTGTTTGACAAAAACCTAATGCATTTGATGGCAATGGAATGGATGTCCTAATAATGTTTCCAATCTTGATACACATTACATTGTGATAATGATTCAGTTGGTGTCTTAATTTCTTATTCTAAGCATGGATCACAGAAGAGAAAATGTTGAAGCATGATCTGAACTTTTGATGTTGCTTTATACAAAGAATCAAAGCTGGCATGTAATAAAGCTGACAAAGTCCGTAATTATACTAGAATTCTCAGTGTTTAATTGTCTTTATGAGGGCAAATAAATAAATGGGGTTGCTTCCTGTTGAATGCTTTCAACATTTTTGGTAGATAGGTCTGGAAGTTTTGATTTTGAAGAATGTGGAGTTTCCTAAAGTTTTGTAAGGAAATGAATAATTAACCCTGCATCTCCTTCTGTGTGTAAAGTAGTTAATGTTGGAGTCATTGGATGACTAAAAGAACTTCTACCATACATACTCCACACCTGGGCTGTGGAGGTGTAGTGGTCAAGGTGTTTCACATTTATCAACAACCCTCAACCTTTGGGCTGTGGTGGCGTAGTGGTCAAAGTGTTTCAAATTTATCAACTACACTCAACCTTTTGGGCTGTGGAGGTGTAGTGGTCAAGTTGTTTCACATTTATCAACAAGCCTCAACCTTTGGCCTGTGGTGGCATAGTGGTCAAGGTGTTTCACATTTATCAACAACCCTCAACCTTTGGGCTGTGGTGGCGTAGTGGTCAAGGTGGCGTAGTGGTCAAGGTGTTTCACATTTATCAACAAGCCTGAACCTTTGGGCTGTGGTGGCGTAGTGGTCAAGGTGCTTCACATTTATCAACAACCCTCAACCTTTGGGCTGTGGTGGCGTAGTGGTCAAGGTGTTTCACATTTATCAACAAGCCTCAACCTTTGGGCTGTGGTGGCATAGTGGTCAAGGTGCTTCACATTTATCAACAACCCTCAACCTTTGGGCTGTGGTGGCGTAGTGGTCAAGGTGTTTCACATTTATCAACAAGCCTCAACCTTTGGGCTGTGGTGGCGTAGTGGTCAAGGTGCTTCACATTTATCAACAACCCTCAACCTTTGGGCTGTGGTGGCGTAGTGGTCAAGGTGTTTTACATTTATCAATAATCCACAACCTCTTGGCTGTGGCGTAGTGGTCAAGGTGTTTCACATTTATCAATAGCTCTCAATCTCAGGGCTATGGCATAGTGGACAAAGTGTTTCACATTTATCAATAACCCTCAACCTCTGGGCTGTGGTAGCCTAGTGGTTGAAGTGTATGACATTTACTAGGTTGATGTTTGGGTTGCCCACTGGTTAAAGTGTTTGACAAAAACACCAATGACAAAAAACAAACACTTCATTATAGGCAGGTAGAGGGTATTAGGTACATGATGCATTGTACATCAGTACCGCTGTGCTTGCCGTCTGTAATGAATGAGGCTTTATGACGGAGGGAAATTAAACATGCTCTTGTTTACACTCGAGACACACACATCTTCTTTAATAGGCTGTTTCTCATTGTTCCAGTCTTGAAAAATTAATGTGTATTTTTATGTTACAACAGTTTTGTCTCTTTAGACAAGAACATAATCTTATCTACGAGTTGTCTTGGGAGGTAATTCCTATCTATTTTGACAGACAATTTCCCTTGATCATTTTACATCAAGTCCCTGTATTTGATGGGATTGTACAGGAGACATTAGATTGAGTTTGTACTGAAAGTCTGAAGAGTCTTGTGAAGACAGATATGACAGGTTTAGGCTGTGTCTATTTAGTTCTCACAAATGTCTGTCTAACATGTACATACTGCCCTGTACATTAACTCTAAGGATACTCAAACAAAACTTACCTTCTCAATGTAATGCGGCTGTCATATATCTAGACAATGTAATTTTCTTTTTTGATTAAATGATGTAGTTGAGACTTTTGAGGAATGACAATGAAAGGGAATGAATAAAGTTCTAAATTTTCTACAATCCATTGCTTCTAAAGATTTTGAATGATAGAGAATTCAAACGAAATGTATCGTTTTCAAATCTGTTTGGGATATTGGTCACTTTTAAACATAAAGAATCAATAAAAGTAGCTATAGTTGATAATATGATGAATGTTTAAAATTTAAGTGGAATTACTTAATAGTCCATGGCTTATAAGTAGAAATTAATTATGGTCATCAGATGGTGGGCTATTCAAATCACCTTTCGTTCGTGGTCCACTCTTCTGTCCATCTGATAAGAATTCTTGGTACGGCTATTTCTTAGAAAGTGCTAAAGGGATCTTTTTCAAATTTGATATGTAGGTTTCCCTAGGGACCTGGTCATTGCATTTTGAGACCAATTGGTCAGTTGGCTGCCAGGCAGCCATCTTGAATTTTGATAGTTAAAGTTTGTTTCCGCTATTTCTCAGAAAGTACTAAAGGGATCTTTCACAAATTTCATATGCAGGTTCCCCTTTAAGGAACCCATAGTTGTGCATATTACATTTTGGGAAAAATTGGTCAAAAAAATGGCCGACTGGCCACCATCTTGAATTTTGGTAATTAAAATTTGTTACCACAATTTCTCAGAAAGTATTGAGGAAATCTTTCTCAAATTTCATAAGTAGGTTCCCGTTGGACCCTAGTTGTGCATGCTACATTTTGGGACAGATCAGTTAACAAGATGGCTGACCAGCCGACATCTTTGATTTTGATAGTTGAAGTTAGTTACTGCTATTTTCCAGAAAGCACTGAAGCGATCCATCTCAAATTTTATATGTAGTATGTTTGAAAAAGTTTGAAAAGCATAGAAAAGATCCTTTTTTCCATTGTCAGACATAGATCATTCTTTGATGGGTGTCATGATCCCTCTAGGATCTCTTGTTCTTTTATTAAATCAACTTTCATATGCAAAATGGGATAGGCGAAATAAAGAATTACATTTAATTCTTCTATATTGTTTGTTTGAAAGTTTTAGCACATCTAGATTTAATTGAAGGATGAATATGTTCCTTTTGCTTCTAATTGTTAGCTTTGTAAGTGTTGATTGGTTGCATGCTAATTTGATACTCAAAGATTGTAACAAAAGTTTGTTCTTGAATTTGTGTTCCACAATATAATGTATACAGAAAGCCTGCATTGTCCTGGTTTTATCCGATTCATTTCGCCATCTTTACATCTCGTCCTGAGCTATATGTTTTACCTAATGTGATCTGAGACTTTGGTTGGTGGATGGCTGACGATTGGTGGTATGCAGGTCCCCGGTACCTTGTTCAGTATACAGTGGTAGGAATCTCAATGCTAACATCATATACTTACACGTGCATGCTTTGTATAGATTTTTTCGCCAGTGGAGGCTGAAGGGTGTTCAAATATTGACTTGGACAATTTTGTGTTCCAGTGTTGGTGTATATCACAATCTTGGACAGCCTCTCAGGCCGTACACCAGTCTGTCATGCCCCCCTAACAGTTAAACCACGACCCCCCGAGCAGGTCGACGTGACCTTCGAAGATGTCCCATCTCCGGAAGAAATCATGTGAGTATACAAACATTAGTATTCTTTAAACGTGTTTCTTTATGTGGCAATGATATGATGTTGTTTTGGCAATAGAATATATCACCACCATATATTGTCTTATACGGATTTTTAGGTTTTCGTTAATGAATCAACATTCCTGCTATGACTTTCTGTTACCAAACACTTTAGGAAACTTGTTTGTTATTATTAAAAAGGATAACCTTGTGCTTCACCTTCTATGCTAATAACATGCATTTGTTTTGTAAATTTCTGTGGAATTCAGCAACCAAAAAAAAATTCCCAAAAATACATGTTCCATAAATGTCTTTCAGTTTGGATAATTTTTTGACTGATAGGAGAACTTGCACGGAATAGTTTCAGATTGTGGTACTTTGATCAGAAATCACGCTGATACATGTCAAGTCAACTTTATCATATCTGACCTTCATTACAAAATAAAATAGATAAAAGTCGCCGACATATAGTTATTCTTCATTTGAGAACTTCTTTGAACTCATTATGAAAATAGTTCAATGATAGGCCTGAGAACTTGTATTTTATATGTTGAATGGGGGTTTGAGACAGTGTATGTGATGTTGTTTAATACCTTTTAGATATAAAAATGGACCAATATACCTGAGACTTTTCAATTCTATGATTGACTCAATAGGTCTGTAATGTATGAATGTTTCTTTGGGAGAAGGTCAACAACAAGACTTGTAATTGTTCTCTGTTGAATGTCGATATATGGACTTGTTAACCCCTGTATATCACAGAGGACAAGGTGAATGTTTGGGGTTCATCCTCCATATTCATCAATCAGTAACTTGCATCAAGTTTATACAAATGGCTTTATACACAGGTTCTGAGACGGTAATGATTTTTTTTAGATAAATTTAGATAAAGATTGTATTTTGGCGCTATGCTGTATACATAAAAAAAAACTTATCTCATATGACTCAATATTACAAGAAAGGTAATGGTGGATATAGGGATGGACAGAGAGAATGACCTGATATTCTTGAATAGAAAATAATATTGTAAAACAACTTTCTTTCACCAATTTCATAACTCAAGTGAATTTGCGACAGTTAATCTCTGCAAATAAATAAATACCAAACACTTTGAAAAGAAGTTCTAATAAATTTTCATTCGCAAAAAGTCATCTCCTTGAACTTAATGTGAAACTAAAACACAAATTTTAATACCCACAAAAAATAGTTGGTTTACAATATCATATTTACATTTTCACTGTAGTCCCACTATGTAACCTTACCAAATGCAGTTGGCAGTCATATAGACAATCAACTTCAAGCGCTTATTATGACGTCATTATCATTGTGACGTCACCATTGTCATGCCAGTGATCACGGAAGACGGTTGTTCAAATGGCTGTTCCATCCATGACGATAACAAATGATAATTTCATTATAGATGCAAAATTCCTTGGGATTTCATCATGAAATTGTAACCAAATGTAAATGTAAGCATTGAACGTCTTTCAGTTGGCATTCAAAGCCAAAATGGAATGCCAACTGAACAGAGGCAAATTCAACATGAAGCGCTAATACTTCAGTGAACTTTTGGACACTAAACAGTAAATGTATGTCATAAAAATGGTGAATTCATTGAAAAACAGTTCCTTCTCACTCCAGAAAAAAAACCTGTAACAAACGAACAAAATCCTTCATGAGACACTTCAATTCTGGCTGGTCTCTATAAACAGCTGCCTCTCCCTGATCACTGATGGTACAAAGTATATCTCTGGTCAGTCTTATTCCAATACCCAATGCTATTCACCAAAAAACAACATTTAAGTTATTATTAAAGGATAGCTAGATTTAGTCATTTGTGCTTGACAAATGATGAACCGACAAATACATCTCCATTAGCTGCCATGTCAGATCTTGGAATTTAAAATAAAATTATTCCATTTGTTGAGAACTGGAGTTAATAAATTCTCCTTTAATACATATGTTTGCTCTATTTAATATAATGAATGTTGTTGTCACATTAAAGTGAAATTTTCCAATACATCCAAAGGATAGTGCCACCTCTTGACGCATTCATTAGCCACATGAATGTCAATAAAGAGGCAATAAAGGGATTTAAAAATAAAAATCACATTCACAGAGAACTATTATAGCTCATACAATTGTCTGCAGTGTAACAGTCCCTAAAGGATTGTCGCGTTAAAGTTTCTCACTTTCTGAGCATGTCTAGAATGACTGTGGACAATTTGTCTTCAGTCTCCATGGGTGATGACATCTGACTGGAAAACATTAGTCATTATAAGGACTAGCTAACTCTGTACAGTATTACAGGTTTTGAATGGCCATGCGAGTGTCAGCAATATTTAATGCAAAATGGATCTAAATGTGGAACTGCTTTTATTGTATTGACAAAATAAGGTTGGGTAAGTTTTGCAGCTCACAGAGGTACATGTCTTATCTAGCTGTCCTTATTTGTCCTCTCCAGATCTCTTATTAATAACTACAAAGATGATCGTGATGGACAAAACTATGTCCATCTGTCTGTCTGTCCTTATTTGTCCTGTCCAGATCTCTTATTAATAACTACAAAGATGATCGTGATGATCTGATGACAAAACTATGTCCATCTGTCTGTCTGTCCTTATTTGTCCTCTCCAGATCTCTTATTAATAACTACAAAGATGATCGTGATGGACAAAACTATGTCCATCTGTCTGTCTGTCCTTATTTGTCCTGTCCAGATCTCTTATTAATAACTACAAAGATGATCGTGATGGACAAAACTATGTCCATCTGTCTGTCTGTCCTTATTTGTCCTGTCCAGATCTCTTACTAATAACTACAAAGATGATCGTGATGGACAAAACTATGTCCATCTGTCTGTCTGTCTTTATTTGTCTTGTCCAATCCTCTGCATCACAATGACAATCATGATTGACATATGGTACATATCTATATAACAACTATGATTATCCTTGTGTTGAATGTGTAATAGTTTGTTCTGTCCAGTCATTTTTTGAAGTATGACAATAGGTAAGGCAAAAAGAAGACTCTAAAATGTTAATATTGGCCCATTCATCACTCTTTATTTCTGCCTGTAAATATAATCATTGACTTTCTTTTTTCTTTCTTTATATAATAAATTGCCCTTTAAATGTCATTGAGGCACATCCCATAATTCCTTGTCCACACCGCCGTTTCCCTATCTGCACTTGGCGATGTGTGTAGGTTTGTTTAATGAGCTATGCTGGATGCAGGAAAAAACCCAAAAGCTGGTACACCAATAGCAGATTGCCTTGTATTGGCTGGTTGTATTAATTATAAACAAACAGAGCTGTTTTACAATCAATTGTAAATTTTGGTGCAATATGTCAGCCCATCCTCTCAAGGCGACTCAGGAAATGGTTTCCATTGGTCTGTGGTACAGGCTTTCTACTGGATTATGTAATACCAGAGAGTAAACAAGTCAGATTGTGAATACTGAAAACAAATTTTGGCATTTACTTACATGGCAGATGTACTTTACTTTAATTAAGGGCAAAAGATGTGTTGTCAGGAACATTTTATTCATTTTATTTAAAGCAGTTTTGTGAACATGTGAGGCAAAGTATGCAAGTCAAGAACAAGTCCTATATTATGGAAAATTATGACAAGTAATGCAGAAATCTAATACCACAGTCCATATATCTTTGTTTATAAAACCGAATTAAGAAATAATAAACAAAGAAAATGATAAATTGGAGTTAAATCACCAATCAATGAAATTGGAATTTATTTTGGATCTGTTAAGATTCTACATTATATATGATCCACTGTAGTGACAAAATCACTAGAGGATCATGGTATATTTTGTATAACAAAGCAATATCTTTAGACCTGTGATTAGAAATTGAAAAATGATTTAATGAACCAAATAACATCATTTTAAGGATTAGCATTCTTCCTGATATATAATAAAATAGATATTTCTTGTCTCGTTAACAAAGGTGTGTAACCTTTATCAGGTAACGGTCGTAGATAAGACCATGTTTACAGCCGGTAATGAATGACCTTTGTCCAGCTGTCCAATCAGAAGTCACCTATAAAACGGGCAGAGGAACTATTGACACAGGACATGTGTTGTTTGCTCTCTATGAATGATAATGAAAGTTGGAGTTTATTGTCCCCGTTTGTCAATATTCTGACCAGGATAAAGATGTTTGGAGTAAACAAATCCAGAGCCCATGTTTGATCTGTAGTAGTTTATTGTAGGATAGTAACCTGCCTCAAAAGATTGGGAAATATTTGTCAGCAAATTTCATCCCAAAATATTCATGTTTGTAGTTCAATAGTTATTGTAAATGAAGCATATTATGTAAGGTGTTGTGAAATGGTAGTCTCCAGTGTTATTTTGAAATTACATAGGCTGTATTGTTTCTCAGAAATTGGATGGAGGAAAGTGTTTTGTACTGAGTAATGTGATTGTCATGTGGTTGACAGGGCTTTCGGGTAATGTTCAACGTTCACTGTTATATTGTGGTGTAATTGATCTCGCAAACATATGGCCAACATAAGATTTAATTAACCTGATTATCACCAGAGAGATTGATAAGGGTATGCAGCTGGGTTCTGTAGAAACTTGTGCACAATGGTAGTATGGAATATTACAGAAGACATGCCTTTGATGGAATCAGATCGATGTTGTTGTCAATATGGATGAAGGAAGAAGAAAAATTCAGGTAATATTTCATGGTAACTATTAAACCCTCAGATCTAATAGATTGGCCTTTTAGTCATTGCAAGAAATTAATACAAAGACATTGCTTGAATGGAAAAGTGTTGCAAAATGGGACCTAATCAACAATATAGTGTAAAACTTTCAATAATGTCCCTGGCTCAATTCTATTCTGGAAAAACTGTCCTCAATTATTATTTACTTCTGAACTCAGGACAAGTAAACTTCAACTGAATATACTATTAAAGCTGAAAAGTTGCCTTATTTTGAAATTGATATAATTAACCACCAGATATATGATCTTGGAAAACTTTTTCAACTCTTGAATGTACTATAATATTTGGCCTTTATCAGTTGCTGTTGATATTCAACATTAATAGTTTCCTTCAAAGTTTATTTTTTAATGAATAACAATGAAATTTGATATAAAAAACATTTAGTATATTACAGAGTTTTACAATGTATGAACTTGAATAACCTTATCTAAAATCATTAAAGACAAGGATGTACTTGTTTGAAATATCTATAGATAAACTGCTTGGTCAATTTAGGATATGAAAAATTTAACATTGATTGATTTTTAATGAAGTTCTCAAAATTAAACATTAGAAAACTATTGAAAGCTCTTGCTAAGCTTGAAAACTAAGCTGTGTGTATACAGGTTTATGATTCTACAATCATCAGAAAACCAATTACAAAAAGGGTTAATACAAATAATAAAGGAATTAGGTTTCCATGGAAACAGTTTGTTATGACTTGTATCTTTTTACGGTCCTATGATGGTTTGTTGCATCATCACAGTATGACTATATGACCTGACCATGTAAACTAGAGCATGTTGAGGGTGCCTGATGAATATTCATCACCTGTGCAGACCGTTGCTGCTTCCTGTGGAAAGTGAACCTTTTTAGTTGAGTTAATGGAACATTCTCTGTTTATTGTCTCTGATGAAAATACTTTATCAGGATGGTAAAATATTGATTTATAGACAATGAAGGTGTTTGATGTTGACTGGGGATTCTTGACAGTTCAGGCAGAATGTTTATGTCACTTAATAATGTGAAATTTTGGACTAATATTGAAAGTTGCTAAATATTCTCTTTAAATTAAATATTAGTTATCTTATGATTATAAGGGTCGGTTGTTAATGGTTACCTGAATTACACTACTCAGAAGCAAGGTTTATACCACACCAAAATGGCCAGGTTTATACCACACCACAATGACCAGGTTTATACCACACCACAATGGCCAGGTTTATACCACACCACAATGGCCAGGTTTATACCACACCACAATGGCCAGGTTTATACCACACCACAATGACCAGGTTTATACCACACCAAAATGGCCAGGTTTATACACACCAAAATGGCCAGGTTTATATACCACACCAAAATGGCCAGGTTTATACCACACCAAAATGGCCAGGTTTATATACCACACCAAAATGGCCAGGTTTATACACACCAAAATGGCCAGGTTTATAACACACCAAAATGGCCAGGTTTATACCACACCAAAATGGCCAGGTTTATACCACACCACAATGGCCAGGTTTATATACCACACCAAAATGGCCAGGTTTATACCACACCAAAATGGCCAGGTTTATACCACACCAAAATGGCCAGGTTTATACACACCAAAATGGCCAGGTTTATACACACCAAAATGGCAAGGTTTATACACACCAAAATGGCCAGGTTTTATACACACCAAAATGGCAAGGTTTATACCACACCCACAATGACCAGGTTTATATACCACACCAAAATGGCCAGGTTTGTACACACCAAAATGGTCAGGTTTATATACCACAACCACAATGACCAGGTTTATACCACACCAAAATGGCCAGGTTTATACCACACCAAAATGGCCAGGTTTATACACACCAAAATGGCCAGGTTTATACACACCAAAATGGCCAGGTTTATACCACATCACAATGGCCAGGTTTATACCACACCAAAATGGCCAGGTTTATATACCACACCACAATGGTCAGGTTTATATACCACACCACAATGGCCAGGTTTATATACCACACCACAATGGCCAGGTTTTATACCACACCAAAATGGCCAGGTTTATACCACACCAAAATGGCCAGGTTTATACACACCAAAATGGCCAGGTTTATACCACATCACAATGACCAGGTTTATACCACACCACAATGGCCAGGTTTATACCACACCACAATGGCCAGGTTTATATACCACACCACAATGGCCAGGTTTATATACCACACCACAATGGCCAGGTTTATATACCACACCACAATGGCCAGGTTTATATACCACACCACAATGGCCAGGTTTATATACCACACCACAATGGTCAGGTTTATATACCACACCATAATGGCAAGGTTTATATACCACACCAAAATGGCCAGGTTTATATACCACACCAAAATGGCCAGGTTTATATACCACACCGAAATGGCCAGGTTTATACCACATCACAATGACCAGGTTTATACCACATCACAATGACCAGGTTTTATACCACACCAAAATGGTCAGGTTTATACACACCAAAATGGCAAGGTTTATACACACCAAAATGGCAAGGTTTATACACACCAAAATGGCAAGGTTTATACACACCAAAATGGCCAGGTTTATACACACCAAAATGGCAAGGTTTATACCACACCACAATGGCCAGGTTTATATACCACACCAAAATGGCAAGGTTTATACACACCAAAATTGTCAGGTGTATACCACACCACAATGACCAGGTTTATATACCACACCAAAATGGCCAGGTTTGTACACATCAAAATGGTCAGGTTTATATACCACACCAAAATGGCCAGGTTTATACCACACCAAAATGGCCAGGTTTATACACACCAAAATGGCCAGGTTTATATACCACACCAAAATGGCCAGGTTTATATACCACACCAAAATGGCCAGGTTTATACCACACCAAAATGGCCAGGTTTTTTATACCACACCAAAATGGCCAGGTTTATATACCACACCAAAATGGTCAGGTTTATATACCACACCAAAATGGCCAGGTTTTATACCACACCAAAATGGCCAGGTTTATATACCACACCAAAATGGCCAGGTTTATACCACACCAAAATGGCCAGGTTTTATATACCACACCACAATGGTCAGGTTTATATACCACCACACCACAATGGCCAGGTTTATACCACACCACAATGGCCAGGTTTTATACCACACCAATGACCAGGTTTATATACCACACCAAAATGGCAAGGTTTATATACCACACCAAAATGGCCAGGTTTATATACCACACCACAATGGCCAGGTTTATATACCACACCACAATGGCCAGGTTTATATACCACACCACAATGGCCAGGTTTATATACCACACCACAATGGCCAGGTTTTATACCACACCACAATGGCCAGGTTTATATACCACACCAAAATGGCCAGGTTTATATACCACACCAAAATGGCCAGGTTTATATACCACACCACAATGGCCAGGTTTATATACCACACCACAATGACCAGGTTTATACCACACCAAAATGGCCAGGTTTATATACCACACCACAATGGCCAGGTTTATATACCACACCACAATGGCCAGGTTTAAACACACCAAAATTGTCAGGTGTATATACCACACCACAATGACCAGGTTTATATACCACACCAAAATGGCCAGGTTTGTACACACCAAAATGGTCAGGTTTATATACACACCAAACACACCAAAATGGCCAGGTTTATATACCACACCAAAATGGCCAGGTTTATATACCACACCAAAATGGCCAGGTTTATATACCACACCACAATGGTCAGGTTTATATACCACACCAAAATGGCCAGGTTTATATACCACACCAAAATGGCCAGGTTTATATACCACACCACAATGGTCAGGTTTATATACCACACCACAATGGCAAGGTTTATTATACCACACCAAAATGGCCAGGTTTATATACCAGGATGGTAAAATATTGATTTGTAGACAATGAAGGTGTTTGATGTTGACTGGGGATTCTTGACAGTTCAGGCAGGATGTTTTTGTCACTTAATAATGTGAAATTTTGGACTAATATTGAAAGTTGCTAAATATTCTCTTTAAATTAAATATTAGTTATCTTATGATTATAAGGGTCGGTTGTTTATGGTTACCTGAATTACACTACTCAGAAGCAAGGTTTATACCACACCAAAATGGCCAGGTTTATACCACACCAAAATGGCCAGGTTTATACCACACCAAAATTGCCAGGTTTATACCACACCAAAATGGCAAGGTTTATACACACCAAAATGGCCAGGTTTATACCACACCAAAATGGCCAGGTTTATACCACACCAAAATGGCAAGGTTTATACACACCAAAATGGCCAGGTTTATACCACACCAAAATGGCCAGGTTTATACCACACCAAAATGGCCAGGTTTATACCACACCAAAATGGCCAGGTTTATATACCACACCAAAATGGCCAGGTTTATACACACCAAAATGGCCAGGTTTATACACACCAAAATGGCCAGGTTTATATACCACACCAAAATGGCCAGGTTTATACACACCAAAATGGCCAGGTTTATATACCACACCAAAATGGCCAGGTTTATACACACCAAAATGGCCAGGTTTATACACACCAAAATGGCCAGGTTTATACACACCAAAATGGCCAGGTTTATACCACATCACAATGACCAGGTTTATACCACTTCACAATGGTCAGGTTTATATACCACACCAAAATGGCCAGGTTTATATACCACACCAAAATGGCCAGGTTTATATATACCACACCGAAATGGCCAGGTTTTATACCACATCACAATGACCAGTTTTATACCACACCAAAATGGCCAGGTTTATACCACACCACAATGGCCAGGTTTATATACCACACCAAAATGGCCAGGTTTATACCACACCAAAATGGCCAGGTTTATACCACACCACAATGGTCAGGTTTATATACCACACCAAAATGGCCAGGTTTATATACCACACCAAAATGGCCAGGTTTATATACCACACCAAAATGGCCAGGTTTATATACCACACCAAAATGGCCAGGTTTATATACCACACCAAAATGGCCAGGTTTATATACCACACCACAATGGCCAGGTTTATACCACACCAAAATGGCCAGGTTTATATACCACACCAAAATGGCCAGGTTTATATACCACACCAAAATGGCCAGGTTTATATACCACACCAAAATGGCCAGGTTTATATACCACACCAAAATGGCCAGGTTTATACCACACCACAATGGCCAGGTTTATATACCACACCAAAATGGCCAGGTTTATATACCACACCACAATGGCCAGGTTTATATACCACACCAAAATGGCCAGGTTTATACACACCACAATGGTCAGGTTTATATACCACACCAAAATGGCCAGGTTTATATACCACACCACAATGGTCAGGTTTATAATACCACACCTAAATGGCCAGGTTTATATACCACACCACAATGGCCAGGTTTAAACCACACCACAATGGCCAGGTTTATACCACACCAAAATGGCCAGGTTTATATACCACACCACAATGGCAAGGTTTAAACACACCAAAATGGCCAGGTTTATACACACCAAAATGGCCAGGTTTATATACAACACCACAATGGCAAGGTTTAAACACACCACAATGGCCAGGTTTATACCACACCAAAATGGTCAGGTTTATATACCACACCACAATGGCAAAGTTTATAACACCAAAATGGCCAGGTTTTATACACACCAAAATGGCCAGGTTTATATACAACACCACAATGGCCAGGTTTAAACACACCAAAATGGCCAGGTTTATATACCACACCAAAATGGCCAGGTTTATATACCACACCACAATGGCAAGGTTTAAACACACCAAAATGGCCAGGTTTAAACACACCAAAATGGCCAGGTTTATACACACTAAAATCGCCAGGTTTATACACACCAAAATGGCAGCAGTTCTGTCTACACCAGTACATTATTTATGTTGTTCTTTGCATTCCATTGCTGTTTTAGTATATATATGAAGATCAAACCAATAACAGTACAGTTATTTCTCTGTTATCTAGTTCTCTTTAACACTTAAACATTAACAAATTACAACCAGGTATTATAATATCATAATGACAACCTTCTAATTGGATTTTCTCTCTTATCATTTCAAGAGCTAGATAATATAAAAAATCTCTTCAATTCTTGTGTTATTTCAAAATGTGCTCATATAGAATAATCTTTGAATGTTGCAGATTTTATGAGGCTTTCAATGAGAATGGTTCTATTGTCAAGGCTCAGGAGCAAGGTTACGAACACAGGGTCAAAGTGCTTGTCCGTTACCTAGCAACACGACTCAATCAGCTTCCACAGTATGGGTCAGAGGTGAATAGGCGGAGACAGGAGATACGCCACAGATTGCTGGCCATCCTTAACTATTTACCTATGAGGGATGAGGTAAGGACCCCTTCTCATACCACCTGGAGCTATTATAGGGGGATAATACTCTCATAATGGAGGGGAAACAAGGAGACAGAGGGGAAATTAGGGGACAGTGGTGAAATTAGGGATCCGTGGCTGAAATAAGAGGACAGGGGTGAAATAGGGAACAGGGGTGAAATAATGTGACAGGGGGGAAATAAGGAGACCGGGGGGAAATGAGGGGACAGGGACAGAGGGGTAATAAGGGAACTGGGGGGAAATAAGTGGACAGGGATGAAATAATGTGACGGGGGAAAATAAGGGTACAGAGGGTAAATAAGGGGGTCAAATGGGGAATAAGGGAACAGATGGGAAAGAAGGGGAAAGAAGGGGACAAAGGGAACTGAGGAAAATTGGGAATAGTGAAAAATGGGAAAACAGGGGAAATGGGGAACATTATGCTGGTTAAGTTACTAATAAGACTTTTCGTTATCAATGTTCTGGGTGTTTTTGTTATCAATAGACTTACTGGTTGTTTAAGTGCTATTTCAGCACTTTTTCCCTGTCAGACTGAAAAAGGCTTCTTAGAAATAGATACCACACACTGTGATATATAGCATTTTCACAAGTTTATGACGCATTGGATTTTAAGTTGTGAATTATTGATGATCAGTACAGTTGTATGGTGATGTAACAGGATTTCAAACATTGATTCTACTGGTCTTTCAGGCCTCTATCACTGGCATAAATGAAAAATAATCTGAGTTTTGATATAAAAATATTTAAAAATCAAATTTCTTTTAGAAGTTGTTTAGTTATCAAAATTTAGCAAAGTTGTTTGGATACAAATTTGTTCTTCTTGTTTTCTCTCTTTTGAAATATGTTCTATGAAGTTGTTTTTGCCTTTAGTAAATTGAAGTCTAAACTTGCATATTTTCCATGTCCTTTCAATGAAATGGAGGGGACACATTGTGTAAGCCATCTACCTTACTTCCCCATTGTATCTGCTTATGTCTCGGTTTCATATAAAAGTGAAGACCTTCATGTATTATAGAACTTTTTTTCTTTCAACTTTTTTTTTTCTTCTGAGCAATAGAATTTGAACTAAATAACTTTTGAATCTATGTTTCCAGTTCTGTGACCCTACTGCTATCAATAATTCATCTTATTGTGTCTATTCCAGCTAGAGGTCATTCAGACCTTACAAGCCTTAGCTGCCCTGACACAAGTCTCCAATGAGGTAAGTCTAATTGTTCATATTTCACTGGTATTTTGATAAAAACTTCAAATTTAAATGAAACTGATTTTAGAGTCATGTTTTTGTATTGTATTAGGGGATTTGGTATGGGTTGATTTGTGTCTGGTTGCAGTAGATAAAGAGTGAGAATGTCCTGTGAGAGAACGAGTCTGTGTGTGGTGCTGTAACACAGTGTGACAGAATGAGTCTGTGTGTGTGGTGCTGTAACACTGTGTGACAGAACGAGTCTGTGTGTATGGTGCTGTAACACTGTGTGACAGAATGAGTCTGTGTGTGTGGTGCTGTAACACTGTGTGACAGAATGAGTCTGTGTGTGTGGTGCTGTAACACCGTGTGACAGAATGAGTCTGTGTGTGTGTGTGGTGCTGTAACACTGTGGGACAGAGTGACAGAACTGTGTGTGTGTGTGGTGCTGTAACACCATGTGACAGAATGAGTCTGTGTGTGTGGTGCTGTAACACCATGTGACAGAACGAGTCTGTGTGTGTGGTGCTGTAACACAGTGTGACAGAATGAGTCTGTGTGTGTGGTGCTGTAACACCATGTGACAGAATGAGTCTGTGTGTGTGTGGTGCTGTAACACCATGTGACAGAACGAGTCTGTTGTGTGTGTGTGGTGCTGTAACACTGTGTGACAGAATGAGTCTGTGTGTGTGGTGCTGTAACACCGTGTGACAGAATGAGTCTGTGTGTGTGTGTGGTGCTGTAACACCGTGTGACAGAATGAGTCTGTGTGTGTGGTGCTGTAACACCGTGTGACAGAATGAGTCTGTGTGTGTGTGTGGTGCTGTAACACTGTGTGACAGAATGAGTCTGTGTGTGTGGTGCTGTAACACTGTGTGACAGAATGTGTGTGTGTTGCTGTAACACCGTGTGACAGAATGAGTCTGTGTGTGTGTGTGGTGCTGTAACACTGTGTGACAGAATGAGTCTGTGTGTGTGTGTGGTGCTGTAACACTGTGTGACAGAATGAGTGTGTGTGTGGTGCTGTAACACTGTGTGACAGAATGAGTCTGTGTGTGTGTGGTGCTGTAACACTGTGTGACAGAATGAGTCTGTGTGTGTGGTGCTGTAACACTGTGTGACAGAATGAGTCTGTGTGTGTGTGTGGTGCTGTAACACTGTGTGACAGAATGAGTCTGTGTGTGTGTGTGGTGCTGTAACACTGTGTGACAGAATGAGTCTGTGTGTGTGTGGTGCTGTAACACTGTGTGACAGAATGAGTCTGTGTGTGTGGTGCTGTAACACTGTGTGACAGAATGAGTCTGTGTGTGTGTGTGGTGCTGTAACACTGTGTGACAGAATGAGTCTGTGTGTGTGTGTGGTGCTGTAACACTGTGTGACAGAATGAGTCTGTGTGTGTGGTGCTGTAACACCGTGTGACAGAACGAGTCTGTGTGTGTGGTGCTGTAACACTGTGTGACAGAATGAGTCTGTGTGTGTGGTGCTGTAAACACTGTGACAGAATGAGTCTGTGTGTGTGGTGCTGTAACACCGTGTGACAGAATGAGTCTGTGTGTGTGGTGCTGTAACACCGTGTGACAGAATGAGTCTGTGTGTGTGGTGCTGTAACACTGTGTGACAGAATGAGTCTGTGTGTGTGGTGCTGTAACACTGTGTGACAGAATGAGTCTGTGTGTGTGGTGCTGTAACACCGTGTGACAGAATGAGTCTGTGTGTGTGTGGTGCTGTAACACTGTGTGACAGAATGAGTCTGTGTGTGTGTGTGGTGCTGTAACACTGTGTGACAGAATGAGTCTGTGTGGTGCTGTAACACCGTGTGACAGAATGAGTCTGTGTGTGTGGTGCTGTAACACTGTGTGACAGAATGAGTCTGTGTGTGTGGTGCTGTAACACTGTGTGACAGAATGAGTCTGTGTGTGTGGTGCTGTAACACTGTGTGACAGAATGAGTCTGTGTGTGTGTGGTGCTGTAACACCGTGTGACAGAATGAGTCTGTGTGTGTGTGTGGTGCTGTAACACTGTGTGACAGAATGAGTCTGTGTGTGTGTGTGGTGCTGTAACACCGTGTGACAGAACGAGTCTGTGTGTGTGTGTGGTGCTGTAACACTGTGTGACAGAATGAGTCTGTGTGTGTGTGTGGTGCTGTAACACCGTGTGACAGAATGAGTCTGTGTGTGTGTGTGGTGCTGTAACACTGTGTGACAGAATGAGTCTGTGTGTGTGTGTGGTGCTGTAACACTGTGTGACAGAATGAGTCTGTGTGTGTGTGTGGTGCTGTAACACTGTGTGACAGAATGAGTCTGTGTGTGTGTGTGGTGCTGTAACACTGTGTGACAGAATGAGTCTGTGTGTGTGGTGCTGTAACACTGTGTGACAGAATGAGTCTGTGTGTGTGTGTGGTGCTGTAACACCGTGTGACAGAATGAGTCTGTGTGTGTGGTGCTGTAACACTGTGTGACAGAATGAGTCTGTGTGTGTGTGTGGTGCTGTAACACCGTGTGACAGAATGAGTCTGTGTGTGTGTGTGGTGCTGTAACACTGTGTGACAGAATGAGTCTGTGTGTGTGGTGCTGTAACACCGTGTGACAGAATGAGTCTGTGTGTGTGGTGCTGTAACACCGTGTGACAGAATGAGTCTGTGTGTGTGGTGCTGTAACACTGTGTGACAGAATGAGTCTGTGTGTGTGGTGCTGTAACACTGTGTGACAGAATGAGTCTGTGTGTGTGGTGCTGTAACACTGTGTGACAGAATGAGTCTGTGTGTGTGTGTGGTGCTGTAACACTGTGTGACAGAATGAGTCTGTGTGTGTGGTGCTGTAACACTGTGTGACAGAATGAGTCTGTGTGTGTGGTGCTGTAACACTGTGTGACAGAATGAGTCTGTGTGTGTGGTGCTGTAACACTGTGTGACAGAATGAGTCTGTGTGTGTGTGTGGTGCTGTAACACCGTGTGACAGAATGAGTCTGTGTGTGTGCTGTAACACCGTGTGACAGAATGAGTCTGTGTGTGTGGTGCTGTAACACCGTGTGACAGAATGAGTCTGTGTGTGTGGTGCTGTAACACTGTGTGACAGAATGAGTCTCTGTGTGTGTGGTGCTGTAACACTGTGTGACAGAATGAGTCTGTGTGTGTGGTGCTGTAACACTGTGTGACAGAATGAGTCTGTGTGTGTGGTGCTGTAACACTGTGTGACAGAATGAGTCTGTGTGTGTGGTGCTGTAACACTGTGTGACAGAATGAGTCTGTGTGTGTGGTGCTGTAACACTGTGTGACAGAATGAGTCTGTGTGTGTGGTGCTGTAACACTGTGTGACAGAATGAGTCTGTGTGTGTGGTGCTGTAACACCGTGTGACAGAATGAGTCTGTGTGTGTGGTGCTGTAACACCGTGTGACAGAATGAGTCTGTTTGTGTGTGTGGTGCTGTAACACCTGTGTAACAGAATGAGTCTGTGTGTGTGGTGCTGTAACACCGTGTGACAGAACGAGTCTGTTTGTGTGTGTGGTGCTGTAACACCGTGTGACAGAAGGAGTCTGTGTGTGTGTGTGGTGCTGTAACACCGTGTGACAGAACGAGTCTGTGTGTGTGGTGCTGTACGTACACTGATGAGGGTTGTGGGACATACGTAGTTAGCATTATTGTCAGAATGGATGCAATGGAAAACAGAGCTACAACATTACTGCTATTGGACAGTTGGTTTAACTGTACATTGATATGACTCAATTCCAATATGCTGTTGAAAATAAAGTTGTTTCTTTATGACCTGCTTGATGCAAATTAGAGAGGAAATTGTCATCGATGTATTTCAGGAAATAGGCCCTGGAGCTAGCTAGCCTGACTGTAGCTCCATCTTTGGGATAAATTGGCCTTAAATGAGTATTTTATACACACGTCAATGTGGATTTATGTAAAGTATACCGAACCGGACCATAGTCGGTATCTTTTTGTTGCCGTGTTGTCATGGCAACGAGAAGCCTAATGATGGAATGAAATTCTAACTAAAGCTTTCATGGCCTGCAGTATTTATAATAAGGAACTTGGATAAAGACGGCATTATTGAGCATGTGACTTCTAAATGTAAGCATTACTTTATACCTTAATTAAAGTACAAATTTGTATGGCTTTACAAAAACATTAGCCTGAATAACAAATGGAAATAGCATCCTCCCATTTTAAAGTCATCATATATTCACTAGCAGAATTAGAAGGAAAAAAACAATACACCAGATATACAAATGAAGTTGATTTTAAAGAATAAGAATTATTTTGTTTAAAGTTTCTCTCTTGATGAAATATGAGCCAAAAATAAAATCAATAATTAAATAAATTTGGTTTTCTAAAAAAATACAAATACAAATAGACCATTTCTTGACATCGAGTTAATTAGTTGTGATTTATGTAAAAGCAATTTGATTTTTGCTTTAAAGTTGTATTTCTTGTAATTTTCATTGAAACGATATGTCGTTTTAACATTTGATATTGGAACATGGACATGTATCTTGATGATTTAGCTCCCCAAAACCATATGTCAGCCTGTAAGAGAGCCGAAATCTAGGGATCATATATTCCTGGTTTTGATAAAACGTCTTCAATCACCGCCATGTTCAGTACCTTCGGGTTTTGTCGGAATTCCGAATCGTATCACGTGACTGACGTCCACACGTCCTGCACGTGGTGATCCAGGTAACTAGCGTAAGCGCACATGTGTTTGTTTACGTTTTCCTTCTTGCTAATATGAGCAAATCGTGCTGGTATATGTCCACAGAGCTTGCATTTGAAACATCTAATTCACACATTGCCGTAATTCAATATTGTGCTTATCAAATATTGTTATGTGCGAGCATTATTTTCTTTGTAGATCCAGTCTGGTAAAGAGGTCGACCATATGTTTTGTTTACGAAAAAATTTTGACATTTCTCTTGGTTTCACAACACCTCGTGTTACTTCGAGATTGTCGCGATGATGTTCGGAAGAGTTCGGAATGATTCGGCCTCTTTCGAGTCTATTTTCCACGTGTACACGTTAAAAAGATTTTTTACTTTTATAAATAAAATACTTCCAGTACTGCAAATTTATAAAAAGTGGTAAAATTAGAAAGTTTAAAACTCAGACAAACGGAGAAAAATATGTATAACACTTAAACAGTTTTCACTATGACAAAAAGAGCGAAAGTGATAGACCATACAACTTTAATATTTGGTGTATTTGGTCTTAAAGGGACAATTTAATCTAAGAGAATATTAAAATGTGTACATATAACGAGGGAAAAAACCCCAGTTCTAATGGAAATTAGATCAGTCGGTTTTACTGTGATATGTTAGAAAAGCCCACATGGTCAAATACGTGTGAAACTTTCAAACTTGCTCGCTGTCTGCCATTACACATTGTGGTCGAACATCCTGTATGCCGAACCCTGTCACTTGCTCGTAGAGTAATGCAACTTTTTTCTAGAACTGCTCAGATCTCTCTGACAGTAGTGGTTTACCTTATTAGGTGAATTGTCTTGCCTAAAAATCATTTTATTAACTCCTCAGTGGTTATGTAGTTCATTTGTTTAACGTGCGTGACTTTGGCTCGGGTATGGGTACAGAGTACATAATGTACCTGCTTAGTCGTATTGATCAACGATTTGTCATTAGAACGGTATCAATTAAAATACTTAACAATGGTGTGGAATTTGTCAATATATTGTGTTAAATGTTTCATAAGAAATGTAGAACAATACATTAATGTCATATTTTGCTTCTAAAACCGATATCTAATATACAATATATATATATATATATCTAAGAAATGAAAACAATAACGACTTACCATTCCTTGGTAAGTAATTCTATCAGTATAAGCTAATTGGATTGAAATTTAGCACTGGTTTCCTCTAAGGCAATGGTCTAGGGTAGTGGTACGTTACTACTATACATTTCCTTCCGTTTTGATGATTTGACCAGCCTGGCCTGTGGAAGAGTTGCTCAGTAATTGGCAGACAAGTAGGAACTGTGACAGCAAGAAGGAAGTTGGCTTTGTGTCCAACAGGCCAATTATTGGGATTGAAATGGACCACAATGCATTGGTTAGGGTTGTACAGCCAAATCAAGGAAAGGAAATTTGGTTTGATTCCTCTATCAATTGAAATATCGGAGTGAGGCTATAGTAAGGGGCTTATGGTGCTGAATAGTTGGTGAAACAACACATACGGAGA
This sequence comes from Argopecten irradians, assembly GCF_041381155.1. Classification (NCBI taxonomy): domain Eukaryota; kingdom Metazoa; phylum Mollusca; class Bivalvia; order Pectinida; family Pectinidae; genus Argopecten; species Argopecten irradians. Next base: position 24,363,821 of record NC_091135.1, read on the forward strand.
CCAATCAATGCTTTCACAATTACCCAATCTTCATCACACCAGCGTTTGGGATAGCTTGATTGTTTCATTAATATGTTTGTTTTATTGAATGAGAAGATAGTCGTCGCACAATTTCCTGGATGCTTTGTATGGATTATTGTACTGGTGCCTGCATGCTGTCAAAACACACCTGTTCAAATCAATTAAAGTCTCATGCAGATAATTGCTCCATCCACCATATCTGTAATATTTTATGGGAAAATGACAAAAGAAACACAAATAAGGTTGATTAAATTTACAATCTGATTCATTTTATCAGAATTAATCTTTAAACTCCAGTAGATAATTAGACATTAAGCCATGTTAAATGTCACCTGGTACTATTGTATTCTTGTATGTAGATATTTACACATTTGTTTTCTCATGTAAATTTTCATTTATCTTATCTGGAAGTTTTGTTATCAAAAAGACTTTCTCCTATTTTCCTCCAAACTTTAACCAGATGCTCAACCATTTGATCTTCTTGGTGATTGACTCGATCCAAAACTGTTACGTTTATAACCTTTTTGTCTAGTTTAGTAGTATCCTAGGACAGTTTGATAAAGCAACAACATGTCAGTAACATCCCTCGTGTTCCACAGACACATAGAGTAGTGGTGAAACGTCTGGCTCTTCTAAGTTAGTTATCCAACTCTAAGTCTGTCATCGATGACAAATTGGAGCAAAGTAGACTCTGTCTGGATTAAGATTAAGGAAATATCACCTATACAAAATTATACAAACAGGGGAGATTACTCAAAAAATTTGGAGCTATTACAAACATTGATACAGACATGGGAGGTAACAAGACAAAATAAGGCTGTTACCAAAATTTATACTGAGGAAGTATACCGTCAGTTAATGGAGGTAATTTATGGCAGTGACAAAATATATATACTTTTAGGGGAGATAATCAGAAAATGTGGGGTATTACACGGTATGCACAAACTGGGAAGATAACTGGAAAGTCTCAAGGATTTTTTTGCTAGTTGATTATTCATGTGATGAATTAAGTAGATCGTTTTTGCTTTTGAGCTATAGGAATCTTATGTATGAACTGTAAAAGCAGATTTAGATGTTAATGTCAGAAAAGATCAGTCCTTTGTTTATCAACAAATAAATATACAAGATTGATTAGTTGTCAGGAAGAGTCCTCCGTAAAGCCAAAGGATTGGTGGTATAGGTCAGTCCAGGATCTAGTCTCCTGAATCATGATCGGTTTAGCTCTTATCCAATCAATAAAGGGGACATAGATTTGGGTGACCAGTGGACAGGGCTTTATCATTGAATTGCTATTAAACAGGAGATTGCTAGCACTTGATTGGGATTGTTGGCAAGCTTGATTGACTCATACCGTACTTGGAATCTCTACCTTACCGACATTCGATAACTAACTCCATCTTCTCAAACTGCCATAAACCTTTGTTTTTACACAGTTGCTATGGGAACCTAACACCTGTTTCTAATGTCAACAGAATAATACCTAGGACATACTCATCTTCTGAGCCCTGATCCTCAACAAGAGCCCCATACTTGACATATCCCACATGAGAAGGACTGACAGTAAGGGTACTTGGCCTACCCAGGCTGGGTTAGGTGTAGATCGGATTAATATTGAAGCCAGCAAACACAAACTGGTCTTTATCACCATACCTGCTTATTGTCTGTTTCTCAAAATGGCTTCTCAGTCTAATTATTTGGTGCAATATTGTGCACTTTTCTTACCTTTTCATACTTGGTAACCTGCAATTTAAATAATTGCATAAAACATTGTCAAAGATTTGGGACTCCTCTTTCAGCAAATTGTCTTTGTTTGAAAGCTTAAATAGTTTACCACATCCCACACACATTCACAATAAAAAAAGTATTAAATTTCTGTTAAATAATTATATGGTGAGCAGACACAATAGCAGACCTTATCACTGGATTCTAGACAATCTCTGGCATTGTAAAAGGTGATTGGGAAATAAAATCAAAGTTAATTGAGATATCTATAGTCACTTAGCAGATTACCTGCCCACAGCGGAGATTGTTTTGTAAGCATGCTCATAATTATTCAGTTTTTATTGTCTTGTTGACTGTACCATTACATCAGTAGACAACTCCATGAGGCTGTTGCGATCTTTATATCTTTTTGATATACTCAGCTGGTTTGAAGATCTATACACAGTATGTTTTTCCTTAATTAATTACAAGCATTTTAACGAGAATATTAAAACCTGTTATAATGAACACCTGTCTATAAAAGATAGTATTCTAAGTCCAGTTGTGATGATGTCGTGCAATAGTGACATCACAATATATATTTACTTACATTAAATTTTATCCAAATTTAAGAGTAAATTCAGCTGAGGCAACATTTCATTGGGAAAAGAATGCTTACCATTTTTGAAAGATCGTACTAATCTAATGAACTCTTTTAACATAAAATTGTCATTTGTAATTCTGTTTGTCAAGCAATCCATTTCATTGCAATATAACCCTATGTAGATGCTGATATTGATGGTTTATCTTTAGTTATGGTCTGTATGATGAACAGCTTGTGTTTGTTAAAGTCTCTGTATGAGTTTGTCGAGGTCCCTATATGTCAATGGGGGTTAAGAATGGTGGTGGGTTGTTCTGATAGAGACCCCTAAAACTTCCCTGTGCTCTGATGATATATGGACATCAATATTCAACCTATGGTTTTGTATTGACCAAACGTAACAGGAGCCTAATCGAATCTGAAATAGCTGAGGTAAAACACCATATCATAATAACAAGGCTAGTTGAGATTATTGGGAAGCCGTCGCCTCATACAAATTACATTTTGATATTATGGGGTGCATTCGTCCAGAAAATCATGTGCGGTCAGATGCATATAGCTAGCTGATGATATCAGAGATTCACAAGCAATATCTCTAAATAACGATCTGCCCACCGCTACCAGGATCCATTATTTGTTACTTGCAAGAAGAAGCGTATGTGAATTTGAGTCATCTCACTGAGGTAAAAGACATTTCAGATCATTAGTATCGATATTTTTTTCCCAGAAAGTGAGCTCCCTATATTTGTTAGGCTAAATGTAGGCACAGTTGTTCAAAGTTATTTGTGCACATACTTTATTGACAATACTGTGTTGCCAAGGAATAAAAGCTTCAATGGTCTGGTAATGTACATTGTTGTCATGGAAACTCAAATTAAACCTGGCATTTTAAATAAGAGCATGATCATGCTAAAAGTTTAATGTCAACAGTGTTGATATACTCTTAGGTGGTTACAAGAAAAAAGGTGACTGTGCTAAGGGGATAAGAGAATGTGTTGACTGAAGGATAAGATTAGATGTATTCCAAATGTTTATTTTTTTCTCATGTTTTTAATATAAAATGCATTTGTAGCTCTGATAATAATTGGTTGGAATGAAAATGAATTCATGACAGACTTTATTCCTGACCATAACCTGGGTAACAATCAAATGGCAGGATGTTTTTCTGAGGAACTCCTACATATTACTGTGATAGTATCAGAATAGGTACATGTCCTCACAGAAATAAAAATGGGGAAGGTTTAAAAGTGGAGTAACCTGTGATTTTAGATCTATCCTGTCGGTATCATGTTTATAATTATGGAATTTTGAATTGTTAACCGTTCATTGCCACAGTGATCAATTTTCTACAAATTTAAAGAAAATAATTCAGCAACTTTTTTATGATGAACACTATTAGATTATAGAATTCAGAAGAGACATATCACAGTGGAGCTATTTGACAGTCTTTACTGAATATTGTAGTTTGCCTATGAATCATGGATCTGTTAGCATTCCTTTCACAAAATAAGATTTGTGTATAGTTTGTATTGAGGTATTATTAATGAGATTTGTGTATAGTTTGTATTGAGGTATTATTAATGACTTGTGTGTTTCTCTGGAAATAGGTTTGGTATACATCATAGCATGGTCTGGCATGAGAACAACTGAGCTCCATTAAGTCTTTGATTTATAAACAAGAATGAATGATCACAGCAGAGAAAAGCAATCGTTTAAAATGTGCCATCATCACAAAGTGATAATTCACAGTAATGTTGTTTAGTTTATTTAACTTGAGGAATAATCACTATAGCTACAATATAGTTGGTTGTGTATCACAGTTGTCCAAGCCGTTGGAACAGCTTATTCCAATTTTGGTAAAAGGAAAAAGAGAAAAAAAAGATGTCATTCCAAAGATTGGTGTCAAGGTCACTCATTGGAAAGTAGAGGATATAGAACTCAGGATATCTAAGATTATATCAGAACATAGACATTACTTTGTTACAATCTAAAAACATTAATTAATTAGAAATACCTGTTTGAGCCTATATGATAACACTCTAAAAAGAATGTTGCTACCTAAAAACGTCAGTACATTAGAAATATTTACTCATCAAAACCTATGTAATAACATTTAAAACAATATGTTACTACCTAAAATTAGAAATACCCGCTACAACATTAAAAATACCCGTTGGAAGCCTTGACATTAGTTTGTTACATGATACCACGGCCCATAATGCAGCAGTCTCAAGGCTAGCGTCAGTAGTTTTCTTAGGATATGTCTTGTCATCTTGAATGCCTAAACCAAAAGCGGGAAACTTCGGCTTTTTATCCTAAATACAATTCTTCCTAACTTGAAGTAGTTTTAATTAACAAAGGTTTGTACAAATTTGGAGTCAGTTACAACTATGTGATATATTATTACAAAGAATAGATTAGAAGGGAAAATAGAAATGATTATATTAATAAAAAGGTGACAGTACTTTACCATTGACACACAGTTTGATCGGGTATATGGTATATTAGGCTGGGAGTAACAAGTACACAAAGTATAGTAAGGATCTCGGAGAAACATCTTCACAAATCATAAAAGATTTTGTAATATTCTCATGTGAAGCAGAAATTGTGGAGTATTGGATGTGCTGCCATTTTTTGTGTCGGCAAGAATTTCTTCCTGAAAGGTATTGTTTTTTGTCGTTATTTTATAAACTGATACCTAGATTTTTCTCATCCTGTTCACAAGTAGGGAAGACATTTTCCATAAATGAGATAATTATGTTTAAAAATTTAGATAAATTTTACTGTATTTGTATTTAAGAGGATTTATTTACATTATATGGAAATAATTTAATGTTACAAAATATTTCTTTATCCATAATTATTTGTGTGTAAACCATATTAAATTATTTTTTTTTTATTCTTCAAAAAACAAATTATAAAAGATGATCTGAATAGGCCTTATATAAACCGATGAGCATGCATATGTGAATTTTTTTCCCAGTCCTAATAAATGAGCCTTTGTAGGTATTGTGGTTGATTTGAAATGCTCCATGTTAGAGCACTGTTAGGGCTTCCTTGATCAAAAGGATTTTTACAATGATAGGTAACAGTACCTGATAGGGAAATAGCTAAGGAATCCCACAACACTGGTGAATAAACCTTGTGTATGTTTAGGACTAGGAATTCTAAAATAACCACACAAAGAAGGCTTTCTGCCTCGCTGAGCAATCACGAATGAGAAATCAGATATTTACATAGTGATTTTTCATTACTCTATCTGTGCCTTATTCAATTGTAATCCTTTAATTTGCCTTAAATATTTTTATTTATTTCTTTATCTAGCCTACTTTAACAAATGTAGATAATGTGATTTTTTTAGTCAGAAAACATGATATTTGCTAAAGATATGTAATTTATGTAAAATACATCTATTTCGTTTTAAAAGACAACTTTTGAATTGTAAGGACACAATAGTCACAGGGCACTTAAGAGTTCATTGGGTGAAAAAATATCAGATTTTGTAGTATGACAAATGTGAATTTTTTTTGACAATATAAAAGCGTTGACATTTATTTTTCCAAGGAATTAAATTCAAATTAACTGTCAATTTTCTTTACGCAAGAGTTGCAGTTAATGATGTAGAAAACCCGATTAGAATGTAACGGAATAGAAAGTGAAGGCAAATGTCTTTTAGCATGAACAATTACCCCTCAATCACCCCTATATTCCATACTCATGTAGAATGTGTCCATTTCCATATTGTGGACGTCGTCGAGCGTCATTAAGGAGCCTTGTACTGACCGCCACCGATTCTCTATAACTGTCAGGAGATATGTTTTAAAAGTCCTGACAACTTATTGACACTGATGTACCAGGCGAGATTCACGTGAGTTCTGAAATTCGTTATCAGATTACGTTTTAAATCGTCCCACAAGCGTGTGACAGTACTTAGACATGTCTGATTAACTGATCATTATTTATCTCCCAGAACTATTGTCAAAGGTCCCATATTTGTCACCATTAATTACTAAATCAGTAGATTGGCCGAGCCCATTTCATCATTCTAGAATTGTATGACAACGTAGCGAATCGACTGTGTTATTGTAATATCATTATAGAGGAATGTCTATAACATGGCTGCCTGAAGTGATTTTTATCCAACATGAGTGTGAGATGTGTTGGTTGCATTTCAGAATGAAGATATAATTAATTTTTGGCAATTTGATATACTGTGTAAAGATTTTGTTCTGTTAAGTTACTTTATACCCCTTATGTCTAACTTGCAATACGGATGCTTTGTAATAGTAACAATACGTTATTAGTTTTCTTAATCTGTTTTTTCTAACTTGTTTTCCTTGTTGCTATTGATACAAGTTTATAATTCAAATTTTAATGAAGAATTTTGAATTTCTCAAAACGGACTTTTACAATTGCCTGATGAAATAGAAAAGTACATTAAAAATAAACTATCTAATGGTCGAGTCTGTTAGTCCACACGGTGAGATATGAATTACTATAGAGAGAAAATCACATACAAAGTCATGCCTGTTTAACCAAACTATGATTTTCAGGGCGTAATCTATATTGATTCCTGCCATGATTTTATTTGCATCAGGGCACTTGTGAAGCTTTGATGTTGGAACCAGAACAAGCAATACGGAGTCCAATGTAAATGAAACTTTATCTTTCCACCATAATGTTTTAATAGGATTCACCAATTTCACTTATTTTGAACTTGTAACGTTTCCAGTTGATAGGGTTTATACCCTGTACTCCTGTGATGCCGGCGAATGAATCAACAACAGGTTCTAACAGGAAACTCTCAACCCCCTCTGAGCGACTATAAGCCGTTTGACATAAAACATCAATATCTCGCATGCATTTATATTAAAATAGTGTGAAAATTTCGGTTTCGTCAATACGACATTATTAAATTGTCCTTATCACGAAGACCAGGCAGCCGAGACAGCTCGGATTGTAGGAGGTAGCAGCAGGGCTATGTATATATAGAACCATCATATAATACAGTTTTTACATGTAATTACGGACGGAAGTGGATGATGGGCTCCGATTGTTAAGTAATTTGGACCTTTTTACAGGAAACTTTTCACAGTTGGATAGTTTTTGATCATTGCCTATTGATTATTGTGTTTGTGGAGGCTGCAATCAGTGGTTCCTTCCTCCATTATATAGCATACCTGTTAAATGTGACAATTATCACTGATTGGCCATCGCCATAGAGAGAACTTCATCACCATGGCATCAAAGGTATTCTGCTAGGTATGTAACAAATCACAGCGTTTAAGGTCAGCTTTGATATCACTTTTTGGGTCGATATAAATGGCAAAGTTTAATTACTGAAATTGTCATACAATTTTCTGGTTATTATAAGAAATATCCGATGGTATTTAAAGTTTTGTACTTGACAACCCTCAATCTTTCAATGTGATATTTTGTATCAAGCAGACACTGTGAGTCTTTTGTATGTGTCATGGGAGGTGCACGGCCAATCCTAATGGGATCTTTTTGAACTGTTCTAGTTTTTCAACTTTATTGTTTAGGCTTTGTCAGGTTTTGTTACAAGTATAACAACTTGTCATTGTATCAATCATGACAAATTCATCCTTTTGATAGGTGGATCTAACAATGCATTGCCAGAACATGTCTGGAATATAGAATGAAAAGAAATTCAAATGACTAGAAAATGTTCAGAGCCATATAAGGATTGGTGTAGTTATGATTTCAGACACCAGTGTGCAAGTGAGAACATGAAAGAATAGATCTTAGTCCAAAGTCACCAAGTTTTTTTGTTGGTTTTTCATTGGGTAGAGATATTTTCCTAGTGGACCAGTACAATAGATGATAGTTTTTAATTGAAATAACATTATAAGATATATCTATATCTATAAATATATATGTTTTGGAAATTGTGGACTATGATTTATTTTTAATTGAATATAAATGCATCAGAAATATATTTTGGAGCATTCTTGGAAATACTATGGAATATTAACCTGTATATTTATATGCCGGTGAGATTGAGAGTTTATTTTGTCTTTACCAGTTACTGAACTATTGAGAAAGACCAGTTCAGCTATCAAGAATATTGTATAGTTGTTCAATTTTGCAGGTGTAAAATTGTGCGATTTACTGTTTTGGACTTTTATTGCAGGGGATTATTATTTTTCGCGAATTACCTTTCAAGCCTTTTCATTCCCATTCTTATGACAGGCTATGATACGTGAAACCTTGATTTTGATATTTCACAGGTATTAAATTTTGCGATTTTGAATAGACCCGCAAATTTAGCGAAATTAAAACCCCTACGAATATTGGCAGGTATACAGTATATTGCAACTTTTGATTGGCTCAAAATTAACAAGTGTCACATACACTGGAGCCTCATCAAAATGGTCATAGTTGTTCAAAGGTTGCCTCTGAGCAGTTAAGTGATAAGACACCAATATCTATCAAGAACAACTGTCTTAGGTGTCTGTTGATAAGACACCATGTCTTTGACTTATGAGAGCAAGCTATCATGGTATGTCTGGAGAAGACTTAATGTCTTTGACTTATTGAGAGCAGAATATACTTGGTGTGTGTGGAGAAGACGCAATGTCTTTGACTTATTGAGAACAGTCTATACATAGTATGTCTGGAGAAGACTCAATGTCTTTGACTTATTGAGAACAGTCTATACATAGTATGTCTGGAGAAGACTCAATGTCTTTGACTTATTGAGAGCAGACTGTACTTGCAGGGTATGGATAAGACACCCTGTCATGTAACCTTGTATAAGAACCCTTGTATGCGTCTCCTGCAGTAATGTTGTCGTCCTAATACTAGATACCCTGTCATGTAACCCTGTATAAGAACCCTTGTATGCGTTTCCTGTGGTAATGTTGTCGTCCCAATACTAGATACCCTGTCATGTAACCGTGTAAGAACCCTTGTATGCGTCTCCTGTGGTAATGTTGTTGTCCCAATACTAGATACCCTGTCATGTAACCGTGTAAGAACCCTTGTATGCGTCTCCTGTGGTAATGTTGTCATCCCAATACTAGATACCCTGTCATGTAACCGTGTAAGAACCCTTGTATGCGTCTCCTGTGGTAATGTTGTCATCCCAATACTAGATACCCTGTCATGTAACCGTGTAAGAACCCTTGTATGCGTCTCCTGTGGTAATGTTGTTGTCCCAATGCTAGATACCCTGTCATGTAACCGTGTAAGAACTCCTGTATGCGTCTCCTGTGGTAATGTTGTCGTCCCAATACTAGATACTCTGTCATGTAACCGTGTAAGAACCCTTGTATGCGTCTCCTGTGGTAATGTTGTCGTCCCAATGCTAGATACCCTGTCATGTAACCGTGTAAGAACCCTTGTATGCGTCTCCTGTGGTAATGTTGTCGTCCCAATGCTAGATACCCTGTCATGTAAACCGTGTAAGAACCCTTGTATGCGTCTCCTGTGGTAATGTTGTCGTCCCAATGCTAGATACCCTGTCATGTAACCGTGTAAGAACCCTTGTATGTGTCTCCTGTGGTAATGTTGTCGTCCCAATACTAGATACCCTGTCATGTAACCGTGTAAGAACTCCTGTATGTGTCTCCTGTGGTAATGTTGTCGTCCCAATACTAGATACCCTGTCATGTAACCGTGTAAGAACCCTTGTATGCGTCTCCTGTGGTAATGTTGTCGTCCCAATACTAGATACCCTGTCATGTAACCGTGTAAGAACCCTTGTATGCGTCTCCTGTGGTAATGTTGTCGTCCCAATACTAGATACCCTGTCATGTAACCGTGTAAGAACTCCTGTATGCGTCTCCTGTGGTAATGTTGTCGTCCCAATACTAGATACCCTGTCATGTAACCGTGTAAGAACCCTTGTATGCGTCTCCTGTGGTAATGTTGTCGTCCCAATACTAGATACCCTGTCATGTAACCGTGTAAGAACTCCTGTATGCGTTTCCTGTGGTAATGTTGTCGTCCCAATACTAGATACCCTGTCATGTAACCGTGTAAGAACCCTTGTATGTGTCTCCTGTGGTAATGTTGTCGTCCCAATACTAGATACCCTGTCATGTAACCGTGTAAGAACCCCTGTATGCGTCTCCTGTGGTAATGTTGTCGTCCCAATACTAGATACCCTGTCATGTAACCGTGTAAGAACCCTTGTATGCGTCTCCTGTGGTAATGTTGTCGTCCCAATACTAGGTACCCTGTCATGTAACCGTGTAAGAACCCTTGTATGTGTCTCCTGTGGTAATGTTGTCGTCCCAATACTAGATACCCTGTCATGTAACCGTGTAAGAACCCCTGTATGCGTCTCCTGTGGTAATGTTGTCGTCCCAATACTAGATACCCTGTCATGTAACCGTGTAAGAACCCTTGTATGCGTCTCCTGTGGTAATGTTGTCGTCCCAATACTAGATACCCTGTCATGTAACCGTGTAAGAACCCCTGTATGCGTCTCCTGTGGTAATGTTGTCGTCCCAATACTAGATACCCTATCATGTAACCGTGTAAGAACCCTTGTATGCGTCTCCTGTGGTAATGTTGTCGTCCCAATACTAGATACCCTGTCATGTAACCGTGTAAGAACCCTTGTATGCGTCTCCTGTGGTAATGTTGTCGTCCCAATACTAGATACCCTATCATGTAACCGTGTAAGAACTCCTGTATGCGTCTCCTGTGGTAATGTTGTCGTCCCAATACTAGATACCCTGTCATGTAACCGTGTAAGAACCCTTGTATGCGTCTCCTGTGGTAATGTTGTCGTCCCAATACTAGATACCCTGTCATGTAACCGTGTAAGAACCCTTGTATGCGTCTCCTGTGGTAATGTTGTCGTCCCAATACTAGATACCCTATCATGTAACCGTGTAAGAACTCCTGTATGCGTCTCCTGTGGTAATGTTGTCGTCCCAATACTAGATACCCTATCATGTAACCGTGTAAGAACCCTTGTATGCGTCTCCTGTGGTAATGTTGTCGTCCCAATACTAGATACCCTGTCATGTAACCGTGTAAGAACCCTTGTATGCGTCTCCTGTGGTAATGTTGTCGTCCCAATACTAGATACCCTGTCATGTAACCGTGTAAGAACTCCTGTATGCGTCTCCTGTGGTAATGTTGTCGTCCCAATACTAGATACCCTGTCATGTAACCGTGTAAGAACCCTTGTATGCGTCTCCTGTGGTAATGTTGTCGTCCCAATACTAGATACCCTGTCATGTAACCGTGTAAGAACTCCTGTATGCGTCTCCTGTGGTAATGTTGTCGTCCCAATACTAGATACCCTGTCATGTAACCCTGTAAGAACCCTTGTATGCGTCTCCTGTGGTAATGTTGTCGTCCCAATACTAGATACCCTGTCATGTAACCGTGTAAGAACCCTTGTATGCGTCTCCTGTGGTAATGTTGTCGTCCCAATACTAGATACCCTGTCATGTAACCGTGTAAGAACCCTTGTATGCGTCTCCTGTGGTAATGTTGTCGTCCCAATACTAGATACCCTGTCATGTAACCCTGTAAGAACCCTTGTATGCGTCTCCTGTGGTAATGTTGTCGTCCCAATACTAGATACCCTGTCATGTAACCGTGTAAGAACTCCTGTATGCGTCTCCTGTGGTAATGTTGTCGTCCCAATACTAGATACCCTGTCATGTAACCGTGTAAGAACTCCTGTATGCGTCTCCTGTGGTAATGTTGTCGTCCCAATGCTAGATACCCTGTCATGTAACCGTGTAAGAACCCTTGTATGCGTCTCCTGTGGTAATGTTGTCGTCCCAATACTAGATACCCTATCATGTAACCGTGTAAGAACTCCTGTATGCGTCTCCTGTGGTAATGTTGTCGTCCCAATGCTAGATACCCTGTCATGTAACCGTGTAAGAACCCTTGTATGCGTCTCCTGTGGTAATGTTGTCGTCCCAATACTAGATACCCTGTCATGTAACCGTGTAAGAACCCTTGTATGCGTCTCCTGTGGTAATGTTGTTGATCCAATGCTAGATACCCTGTCATGTAACCGTGTAAGAACTCCTGTATGCGTCTCCTGTGGTAATGTTGTTGTCCCAATACTAGATACCCTGTCATGTAACCGTGTAAGAACTCCTGTATGTGTCTCCTGTGGTAATGTTGTCGTCCCAATACTAGATACCCTGTCATGTAACCGTGTAAGAACTCCTGTATGCATCTCCTGTGGTAATGTTGTCGTCCCACTACTAGATACCCTGTCATGTAACCGTGTAAGAACTCCTGTATGCGTCTCCTGTGGTAATGTTGTCGTCCCAATGCTAGATACCCTGTCATGTAACCGTGTAAGAACCCTTGTATGTGTCTCCTGTGGTAATGTTGTCGTCCCACTACTAGATACCCTGTCATGTAACCGTGTAAGAACTCCTGTATGCGTCTCCTGTGGTAATGTTGTCGTCCCAATGCTAGATACCCTGTCATGTAACCGTGTAAGAACTCCTGTATGCGTCTCCTGTGGTAATGTTGTCATCCCAATACTAGATACCCTGTCATGTTACCGTGTAAGAACTCCTGTATGCGTCTCCTGTGGTAATGTTGTCGTCCCAATACTAGATACCCTGTCATGTTACCGTGTAAGAACTCCTGTATGCGTCTTCTGTGGTAATGTTGTCGTCCCAATACTAGATACCCTGTCATGTAACCGTGTAAGAACCCTTGTATGTGTCTCCTGTGGTAATGTTGTCGTCCCAATACTAGATACCCTGTCATGTAACCCTGTAAGAACCCTTGTATGCGTCTCCTGTGGTAATGTTGTCGTCCCAATGCTAGATACCCTGTCATGTAACTGTGTAAGAACCCTTGTATAAGTCTCCTGTGGTAATGTTGTCGTCCCAATGCTAGATACCCTGTCATGTAACCGTGTAAGAACTCCTGTATGCGTCTCCTGTGGTAATGTTGTCGTCCCAATGCTAGATACCCTGTCATGTAACCCTGTAAGAACCCCTGTATGCGTCTCCTGTGGTAATGTTGTCGTCCCAATGCTAGATACCCTGTCATGTAACCGTGTAAGAACTCCTGTATGCGTCTCCTGTGGTAATGTTGTCGTCCCAAGGCTAGATACCCTGTCATGTAACCCTGTAAGAACCCCTGTATGCGTCTCCTGTGGTAATGTTGTCGTCCCAATACTAGATACCCTGTCATGTAACCGTGTAAGAACTCCTGTATGCGTCTCCTGTGGTAATGTTGTCGTCCCAATACTAGATACCCTGTCATGTAACCGTGTAAGAACTCCTGTATGCGTCTCCTGTGGTAATGTTGTCGTCCCAATACTAGATACCCTGTCATGTAACCGTGTAAGAACCCTTGTATGCGTCTCCTGTGGTAATGTTGTCGTCCCAATGCTAGATACCCTGTCATGTAACCGTGTAAGAACTCCTGTATGCGTCTCCTGTGGTAATGTTGTCGTCCCAATACTAGATACCCTGTCATGCAGTCTACACCATGTATGTGTGGGTTATATACCGTGATTTGCTGTTATTGATCCCGGGATAAGAGCAGTCTTTTCTTCCGTTTCAGCTGAACCAAGCAGAGCTGGACCTGGCCAGTGCTGTGTTTAGATCAATCCTCGATCGTGCAGGAGAGTTGTATGTTGAGGCTCTGACCCCTCCACACGAGCTCCTGACCCTGGCTGTAACCACTGCCTCCAATGTTATTAGTGCCACTGTTCATAGTGCCGCTCGGAATAAAGCTGACCAGCGCTGGTTCTACCAAACGTCCATGTCCACGTCGATCTACACCCTCGATCAGCTACTCAAGGTTAGTCAAACTCTTCTCACCTATACTCCAAGTACATTGTTTCTTACCTGTATCAACTATAACCTCCATAACTTGATTCAAACTAGTCAAAGTCTTATTTTGTTCTTCAATATTCTTATTCTTATTTCCAAATCAGCGATCTCAGCTGTAGGTCATTCCAAAATCTTTGTCAAGTTGTAATAATGCTGACCTTGAGCCACCTTCTGAAGATCCCTCAAAGTTCTGCACCTTCATTATAGAGCCATGCATGGAGACTTTCCTCCTATTGATTTAATATCAAGCAGTCTTCCAAGTCAAATTTCTCCTCAATTAGTCTTTGGCATTTTCAGATTGGAAAACTATGTATAATTTCCATAAGATTGTCACTTTGACCTTTATATGACATTGCTCTTGTCCCTTAGAATCTTGCTAACTCTTTTAAAGGTAGACATAAAAGTGATAAGAATCACTTAAGAATATTTTTATTACTTTGATTTAAAAAAAAAATTTTAGAATCAATAGTGATTTTGCTTTCTTATTGTTATCTAACTACAGACCACTCATTTACAGTAAATGTTAAATGATTAATCCAAAACACTAGATCATAATGACCAGGTCACAAGATTGTAAGTATATATGGGAAATGTGTGATAGATAATACCAATAAATGTTTTGGCATCGCTGCATGAATCACAAAATAGTTAATGCCATTTATAGATCCTACCAAAAGAAGTTCAGAATTTCTTCAATTTTTCTGGTATACAAAAAGCATGCATTCTGGACAGAAATTTATTTACATGTCGGGGGAACTTTACAATGATTTTTCTATAATTTAAAATCCATTGTAGAATTATAGATTGTGTTGATAATGCAAGTATTCAGACAATAATCATGTGCTGGCCTTTTAAAGTTTAAATATTGTAATCCCAGCATAGGAGGCTTTCTTCTCCTATTCTCTGATTCATGAATGTTAGATAAGCATTGCTTTTATCGCCTAAAAGCTATCCATTCAATAACCTTGAATATATAGACCAGAATATTTTTGGAATCGTCAAGTCTAGGTATGTTTAATCTACTATATTGAATTTTAAATCTTTTCATCTCCACTATTACATGTGGAGAGACAGTGGGGAGAGGGGGGGGGATGCACAGTGTTTCCATCACATCCATCATGTTAAAAACATGGGAGTCTATATTGCTTTGGCATCAGTATCAGGGTATCAACATAATAAGAAATCTCTTATTTTTAAATATATTGTTATACCTCAGTTTAGCATATCAAACTTTTTTCTTTTCTTTTTTTTTTTTTTTTTTTTGATAAATTGTAACATTTTTATGTAGTATCTTGAAACTAATAAAGACTAAACTTGAGTGCTGCAGTAATGTTAGGGTGCATCATCATTAAACGTTACACAAGGAACTGTATAATATAATGATGGACTTTTGCAGTACAGTAAAACCATATCTCTATATGTACTCATCCCTAAACTTCATAATTGACTATTCTAGTCTTTGGACTAGAATAATCCAAACGTTCCACTGAGGGAACAAATCAGTATTCACCAGTCTCAAGTCCACTTAGGGAACAAATCAGTATTCCCCAGCCTCTCAGTCCACTGAGGGAACATAAATCAGTATTCCCCAACCTCTCAGTACACTGAGGGAACATAAATCTGTATTCCCCAGCCTCTCAGTCCACTGAGGGAACAAATCAGTATTCCCCAGCCTCTCAGTCCACTGAGGAAACATAAATCTGTATTCCCCAGCCTCTCAGTCCACTGAGGGAACATAAATCAGTATTCCCAAGCCTAACAGTCCACTGAGGGAACAAATCAGTATTCCCCAGCCTCTCAGTCCACTGAGGAAACATAAATCTGTATTCCCCAGCCTCTCAGTCCACTGAGGGAACATAAATCAGTATTCCCAAGCCTAACAGTCCACTGAAGGAACATAAATCGGTATTCCCCAGCCTCTCAGTCCACTGAGGGATCAAATCAGTATTTACCAGCCTCTCAGTCTGCTGAGGGAACAAATCAGTATTCCCCAGCCTCTCAGTCCACTGAGGGAACAAATCAGTATTCCCCAACTTCATAATTGACTATTCCAGTCTTTGTACTAGAATAATCCAAATGTGGACTGACAGGCTGGGGAATACTGATTTGATCCCTCAGTGGACTGAGAGGCCTGTGAATACTGATTTATATTCCAATACTGATTTGTTCCCTCAGTGGACTGAGAGGCCGTGGAATACTGATTTATTCCCTCAGCGGACTGAGAGGCCGTGGAATACTGATTTATTCCCTCAGTGGACTGAGAGGCAGGGGAATACTGATTTATTCCCTTAGTGGACTTACAGGCTGGTGAATACCGATTTATTCCCTTAGTGGACTTACAGGCTGGTGAATACTGATTTGTTCCCTCAGTAGACTGTGAATCATGGGAATACTGATTGTTCCCCAATGAACATTAGAATGTGTTTCTCATCATCAACTCAAAAGATAAACAACATTGATTTGTGCCGGTGGGTTTCTAGTTCTATATTAAGTAGAGATATAGGCCCTAACCAGCTTTCAACTAAATGCTTGTGAATTATCAATTAAGTAGAGGACTAAATGGAAATCTTTTGACAGACAGATTTACTAGATGGGTGATCAATACCTGTATACCCACTATTCTCTCCCTAATTAATCGCTTCGTAACAGCTGTTTTTGTGTGGGTACGTGCAGCAGTAAAAATCCCCTTAAATGCTTTATGTAAACATTGATTACTTTTCTTCTCCGATTATTAAAGTTACTTGCTATTGATATTGGTGAGGTAGTGTTGTATTTTTATTGCTTCTGTGTTTTCACAGGGATGGTTACATGTGTTGAATGGTCGATCACACATCCAAACAACTTCACATATTGATGACAGATTTATTGAAATAATAACATCCATATATCATAGTGCATTAAGTTCAAGATATAGCAATTTCTGACTCATTCATTAATCTAAATATAGTAAAGAAAGACTTCTCAATTTCAACTAATTTCTTTTCTGTTGATAAAGCCATTTTGGACAAAATTTCAATACATATTCAAAAATAAATCTGAAATTAGGGAGTTCAATTCCAAATAAATATATAAAGTGCTAAGAATGTGTGCATGCATTCTATAAAAAAGTAGGTGTCACTATATGAACTTGATGTTGATTATAAATCAGATAACCATAATTCAATTTAAAGATAAAAATATGGGTTGACTTGGTGGTAAAACCAACCAACTATTCAGTGATAACTCTAACTGTTGTACCTTCATCAGGGATTTTTTTTGTCATCAGTTCTACAGCAAATGAGATAAATATGATTTAGCAGTTATCGACTGGCCAGATACGATTGATGTGCTGGTAGAATCTGGGCCCAATATCAATTATATATGATGGGGATTAGGTCTGATTGGGTATTATCTGCTAATTGATTTAATGACACACACAATACTAACCTATCAACTCTAATCAGATTGGAGCCACTTCTCATCTCACCGATTAAACCCACAAGTAGGGCCAAAGGTCAAAGGTGTCTACTTTCTGATTGGTTCTTCTGATTGATTCTAAGGACACCGCCATAGCACGACCTTAGTGCAATTGGGTTTAGAGGTCGAAGGTGATAGTTTATGTTTATCACATCTGTGCCCTGTTTTGATCCGGGAGTTATTGTCCACGATATTGGACGTTAATTTGGTATTGATTAAGTATATGATGATGTGACGTTACTCCGTGTTACTATGTGCTATAAATGATCTAGGAACCTGGTGGTTTGGTCTACTGACGATGGCACAGATAGATTTACCCACAGTGTAGGGTCGCACTTCCTCGTCTTCACAGTTTTCTGGACTATTGGTTTTGGAATCTTGTTTATCAGTAACTGTTGACATTGATACAATTGCTGGACATTACTACAGTTTCTTTGTTTGATTTACAGCTTCATTATGGTATTCAAAATTGTACGTGTTTAAAACCATATTCTTTAGTTCTTGTTTCATGTTGATATATTTTAATGATTGATTTAATGTTTTGCGTAATTTTATATGTGCATTATTTCTGTGCTTTTCAGAATGAGTTGAAATTCCATGCAGTTGGTCAACAACCAATCCAGAAGCATGCCCACTATGTGGAAACAATGGCTTCAAGATTTAGTTTAAAAGACCGCCCTGTTCTGGGAATAAACCAATCCAAATTCACCTTACCAAAGGATATGTCTGTGATACTGAAGAAAGACAGACACCCATTGGATAATTTCTCACCTAATCATGACTGTTTTCAGGTCCACATGACCAAATTCCTTGGAAACCCTTATGTGTTTGATCGTAATAGCAATACAAAGGTAAGAAAAATACTTAAATAGAAATGAAGATAACAAATTATTGCCAATTGCCTACCATAGCTTGATTTGCTTAAAATTGGACAAATCAGCCCAATTTATGGATAGTTGACCTGGGACTTGGTGTATTAGCGTGCTGGGATCTTCTGGGCTATACTAGTTCTGTATAATCAAATAAAGGATTGTGACTTTAAAATCTTTAATTAGCATATCATAAAAGAGACCTGATGTATTGTTATTAGTTAGTTAAAGTATCTGTTTAGGTTTGGATATCGTTCCTTGATTGCTGATGAGGAATGCAGATGCAGACAATTTTCCTTTCCATATTTAAAAAATACTTGTGAACATAATAGTGATTGCCTTAACCTATACATATATGACTATGATATAGTATCCTATAAAAAATACTTGTGAACATAATAGTGATTGCCTTAACCTATACATATATGACTATGATATAGTATCCTATAAAAAATACTTGTGAACATAATAGTGATTGCCTTAACCTATACATATATGACTATGATATAGTATCCTATAAAAAATACTTGTGAACATAATAGTGATTGCCTTAACCTATACATATATGACTATGATATAGTATCCTATAAAAAATACTTGTGAACATAATAGTGATTGCCTTAACCTATACATATATGACTATGATATGGTATCCTAACAACAGGTCTACATATCATCTACAAACATTTGAAATGTCAGCTTTACTTTTTTGTTGACAGGTCGCCTCAGAAGTGGGAGCCTTGAAAATTTACTCGTGTGATGGAGAACCAGTTGAAGTGAGTGGTCTCCAGGACGACAATATGGTTACCATGGAGATTCCGAGACTTCCTCTTAAGGTAAACCATCCTATTGATTATAGTGACCAATGAACATTGTGTAGACTGTTTACTTATCTCGGGGCATAATCTGATGTGGTGGAGTGCTTTCATGGATGGGAGCTTGATGTAAGGGCCTAGCTCCACACAGCTGACTTTTACCAGAGACTTGGACCATTATCTCCACAGAATACTAGCACACTCCAGTTACAACACTTTTGTATCAATATAATTATATATCATTGATACTGTAATGTAGAATAATGTATCATGTAAAACATTTTCATTGGAATTACATAAAGAAAATAATGCAATCCGAGTTTCAAAGCCTTGGATGTTGCAACTTCATATTTGCTTATAAATTTTTTTTCTGATCTCTTTTTTGGACTACTTTGGTAATATTTTGATAGACACTGAGCCAATGAAATGTAGACACAGTACCATTTGTGTTGTAGCCGAGTATAACATGGCATGATCTTGTTCAATTTGTGTGTAATTGGTCTGTGCTGGAGACTTTGTATTCCCACATCCTTGTGAGTACAACCTAACACTGTTAAGTAAAATATATATACAGGCTCGCTTACAGATACATCAAAGTACACAAAACACAGGAGCAGCCCTCACACTGGCAATTGAAACGTAATTTTCTTGGTTATTGGACAAAGCGTGAGAAGCTTTTTAACATGAAAGTCCCTGGACATCAATATTACTAACTGACCGCCACGATTTGTTTGCCGTTATAAAAATTCTGTGAATATCCTTCAGCAGCAGTCGTGTGACAACAGGAAATTGCTTATCTTAAGTTGTCTGTGTTATTTAATTGCCTAAAGGCCTCGTCTAAGTTCTGAACAAACTGGTGAGTTGGTGAAACTCCGGGGACATGTTCTACACCTCTCATAGATGCGAGTCAAGCACAGAACACATCCTGAATAAATCATATAGTCTCTTGGGCCTTGTATCACTGACAATAGGACCCTGGTCAGCTCGCTATCATACTCCACTATTCTAATTATCGGTTTGACAAGTCGTGGGCTGTACATGTTGCTGCTGTTAGGAGATCTTCTATGGATATTTTATCTTAAAAAAATATTGTTACTCTGTCTTACTTTCTGTAGCATAAGTTCTAAAATCTGCATGCAAAAGCTAGGTGGAAATCGCTGGGATCATGTTGTAGTCATTCTGAGATCAAATTGCTGCAAAGTTTGCTTCAATCATGCTTCAAACCATGCTATCCTGAAGCCTATATGCAGCACGAGTCTAGCATGGCACCCTTACTGCTACCTACCAAGCTACAGTCATATTGCTCTTCATGCTGCAACCATACTATTCTGCAGCGCTGTCAGTATGGTTGCAGCATGATCCCAGCATAATTTGCATATTTGAAATATCCTTAAATAAAACTATATATTGGAAGAAATTAGACATACATGTAGATGCTAGATAAAGATCTAGTCATATATACTTTAATATTCCTGTAGTTAATAAGACTATCATTTGCATAGGTTTTATAATAGGTACCGCAATCATATTTTTAACTTGTTTACATACAGATTTTTTTTAAGTCAATTACTAACTTATTTCTTTGTGATTCATAGATAGTTATAATGCTGACTTGATAGCTTTAGATATTGTTCCTCTCGGCTATCCTTATAAGGAAGAAATAACAGCGGCTATTCAGTTTTAAAATATATTACATCAGCTTGCGTACATGGAGACAGGATAGAAAATGGAATGAAGGTATCGGACAGTGATGGTTGGATGTAGTGAATGAACATAAAAGATACACAGAATTGTTGTGAGATAATGTAAGGACAGAGAGGGTAATGTGAACAGTTCCAATAGACAAACCACCAACACCAAAGTGTTATTGTGGCGGTGTGATTCTGAAGTACAATATTGATTAATTCATTAGATAATGAACAGGCTGTGATAGTTTCTCATTATGAATTGATATATACATTTAATAAACAATTCTTAATGAGGAAGATACTACAAACAAATATTATGTTTCCTTTTGAGCTGAAATATGAAATATGAGGAAATTAAAATTTAATTTATAAGGCAGGAAGTTGTATGGTCGATTTATCTGAAATTATTCAGTAGCATACACAAAATTAATATTTCCTAGAAATCTCCATTGTACAGCTGTTATGTATTCAGGGATAGTATGTCTGCTGTTGATTGGTCGAAACTGAAGCCAGTTTTACAAGTGTGGACAGTGTCAAACAAAAAAACAAAATGTTGTGCTGAGACTCACTGTGGGGTTTAGACTGGATATGTTACAGATGAATGATTAAACACTGCAGCTTGGGGCTAATTACCAGTAAGACATCATTATTTCCCTGCTAAGAATGTACTTACGTAATATGAATGTGTTTCTCTGTTACATCAGCCTCTACTGAAGTACCCCTAAACTGAAGTCGCACCACAAAACACAACTGTATTAATCTTAGTGCTAACAATGGTATCATCTCGAAAGCTACAATTAGGAAAACTTATATGATATATGTACAGTAAGTGTGAAGTAATAACTGTAAATTAATGTTGTAGGAGGAGACAACTTTGTCTGAAATACTGGTACAACATCGTCTGGAGCGGACATTGATGAACCTGCATCAGTTTAATGTTAGCCGAGAACAACAACATCAATCACTCAATATCATATTTACACTGACTCCGGCCTACGAGGACCGATTATTTCCTATTGCTCTGATGATTGGGTAGGTAACCTTGACAAGGTCATAAATATTACAATGTTCACATCCTAGCTGTCATAATTCTCCGTAACAATGACGATTAGAAACGCAATATGTAATCATTGATTACCTTGACAATTACAATTAAACACCAATGTTTATTAATAACTCTAGTGTTCTAAACTCCTCTGTCATTTTACTATTGTCCTCTTTAAGGTCATTTATCTCGTCACAGTCCTTCCTGCTTGAGGTATATGTTTCTCTTTTGGTTTCTTTATTCATGTTATTTATAGTTTGGGAAACTTCCTTGTGAACCAGAGATAGCAGGACTGGTCAGGTCTTAATGTTTATGGGTTCTGTAATGGATGTTAAATTTCCATCTGTCCCAGAAATGGCTGAATTAGTATTTCCAGTATGTTTATCTATGTTGAACTTTCTTCTATCCCATTAATAGCAGAATATGGTCTGGCCTCATTGTTTACCGATGTAAAATAATTTCAGTAGTCTCCATTATGAATGTCACACTCATCTGTATCACAAACATCAGCTTTGCCTCATTTATTATAAGTTCTCGTTCTTGTAAGGACAGATGTGCCTGAAATTTTCGCTCAAACCTGTCTTGATTCAAAGGTGAGCAAAGTTTCAGGTGTGTCGGTCTTGCAAAAAGCATCTTGAGATTAATTTCAAAATGGAGTGTTAATTCTTTAATGAGAAGTTACCTACAACAGTGTACCTGCTCACCCTTGGTAAGTCTGCTATCTCTACTGAGAAGTTACCTACAATAGTGTACCCGCTCACCCTTGGTGAGTCTGCTATCTCTACTGAGAAGTTACCTACAACAGTGTACCCGCTCACCCTTAATAAGTCCACTCCTCTACTGAGAATCTACCTACAACAATGTACTAAGTCACTCTAGTGGATCTGCTATCTCTACTGAGAAGTTACCTACAACAATCTACCAGATCACCCTTGGTGGATCTGTTATCTACTGAGAACATACCTACAACAATGTATCAGGTCACCTTGGTGGATCTGCTATTTCTACTGAGAAGTTACCTACTACAATGCATCAGGTCACCTTGGTGGATCTGCTATCTCTACTGAGAAGTTACCTACAACAATGCATCAGGTCACCCTTGGTGGATCTGCTATCTCTACTGAGAAGTTACCTACAACAATGTATCGGGTCACCCTTGGTGGATCTGCTATCTCTACTGAGAAGTTACCTACAACAATGTATGAGGTCACCCTTGGTGGATCTGCTATCTCTACTGAGAAGTTACCTACAACAATGTATCAGGTCACCCTTGGTGGATCTGCTATCTGTACTGAGAAGTTACCTACAACAATGCATCAGGTCACCCTTGGTGGATCTGCTATCTGTACTGAGAAGTTACCTACAACAATGTATCAGGTCACCCTTGGTGGATTTGCTATCTCTACTGAGAAGATACCTACAACAATGTATCAGGTCACCCTTGGTGGATCTGCTATCTACTGAGAAGTAACCTACAACAATGTATTAGGTCACCCTTGGTGGATCTGCTATCTGTACTGAGAAGTTACCTACAACAATGTATCAGGTCACCCTTGGTGGATCTGCTATCTGTACTGAGAAGTTACCTACAACAATGTATCAGGTCACCCTTGGTGGATCTGCTATCTACTGAGAAGTAACCTACAACAATGTATCAGGTCACCCTTGGCGGATTTGCTATCTCTACTGAGAAGTTACCTACAACAATGTATCAGGTCACCCTTGGTGGATTTGCTATCTCTACTGAGAAGTTACCTACAACAATGTATCAGGTCACCCTTGGTGGATCTGCTATCTACTGAGAAGTAACCTACAACAATGTATTAGGTCACCCTTGGTGGATCTGCTATCTCTACTGAGAAGTTACCTACAACAATGTATTAGTTCACCCTTGGTGGATCTACTATCTCTACTGAGAAGTTACCTACAACAAAGTACCAACTCACCCTTGATTGGTTATACTCTCCTGAAGGGCACTATGACCTTACTTTTATTGGAAAGTTTACACCAGAGGAATTAAGTGAGCCTTGTATGTACACAGTAGCTATATAAAACATTGTGTCTGTTATCCGATAGCTCGCCATTGTCTGAGATAAAAAAAGAGTTTTAAACACAATCAATGATGAGTCAGTGTTAAGGAAATCTATATACACAAGACTTACACAGTAAATGTAAATTTCAGTTTCCAGGGGCCACCTACCCCAGACAGTTACCTGCTGAGGCATGAGTTTGATGTGTCGTCCTTACAGGCCAAGCTCTTCCTGCCGGCGGAATACTTTAATGGTAAGTTGGCTGCAACGCTCGCCTATATAGTCATGAAATAAACACTTCTTTATTTAAACTCAACAAAATTGCAAATAAAATATCTGCATTATAAATTTTTTTTTTTTTTTTTAAAGGGAAAAAAATGCTGTATAGATTTTGTAAGAACATTTCTTTTGATGTTGCGTCTTTATCAGGTTTATACTGTACTATTTATAGATGTTCTAAACAGGAAATACGGCAGCACCTCCCCATTATAGAGTACATACAGTCAAACCTGCTCTAACAACCCCCTGTGTATAACGACCGCCTGTTTATAACGACCTGTTTTTAGACTCCCCGTGCATTTTTACTATATAATAGCACTGTGCATAACAAACACCTGTCTAATGTGGCTATCGACCGGTCATTTTTGCCCCGTCAAAGTTGTCTAACGACCGGTCGCTGAGATTGACTTTTCGAGTACCGAGTACAGTGTGCGTGTAGTAGCGTCCCTTTGACCTACTTCCGGCAATTAACTCCGTTAGCAAATGGCAGCCATTACTGAAGCCCAAGCTATGAATTGTTTATACAGGACTGTATGGTTTATAATCTAGAGGTCGTAACATTTGAGGTACAAATATGTTTGCCGACTTGAAGATGGAAGTTTTAACGACCGTTTATGCCTATCAAAGACTGAAATTATGTTTGGTCGCGAACGCCATGTGAATGAAAAGATCACTTGTAAAGCGTGATTTTGAAGCCATAACTCGGATGATACGGTAGGCAAAATAAAACATGCCAAGGTATTTAATGTGTTTCGTTATTCATTGTCTATATTTAGCAATTTAATACTACTAAGAAATGGCCTGTACTTAACCTATTCCAAATTAGGCCTATAAATTTACGTTCGATTTCTTCACGATTATAGAGTCAGTCGGATTATCACCCGATGTAACCCAGGTATTCTCGATGTGTTTAACAATAAAATACGGTTTCATAACTTAGTAGAAATTCAACTGAAAGTTAATATTTGTACCTGCATTGTGATTTTGTGAATAGTTTTGAAGCTATATATTATGAGAAAACGCCTCCAAATCGATCTTTCATGTCCCTGAGATTAATCCGTCAAAACTGGTTACAAGGCATCATTACATACAATTTGCCAGCGAGAAAGTGTTGTACAAAATATTTCACGCATACATTGTCAGAAATTAATCTTGCACAGATAATTCCAGGCAATGTCAAGTCAGTAAATAGGTATTTATTATGTTCATAGTTGAAAAAATCTACTAGTATGTATCAAAACGAGTTGATTTTGTTACGATCCAACTTTCCGCTTGCATTGGAAAACCCCATCCAAACATTAAAAATAAAACGAACACAAATCACGGAAATATATTGACACAATTGGTTTTTAAATAATGCACGGTAATAAATATGTAAATATCCAAAAGCATGTCTGTTTTGCATTGATATATTTCTGTTTTATTTACTGACTAGCTGGTTGGCCCGAAAACCCCAACCTGTCTATAAAGGCAACCTGTCTATAGTGACCGTTTTTCTGTCTCCCCTTCATTGGTCGTTATAGACAGGTTTGACTGTATAACCAATGGAAAATTAAATCCTGTTACTAAAACATCTCATCAAATAATCTGTTAATTCTGTTTTTATGAATTTTGTCCGACTGTCGAGACTCTATACAAAGTTTCCAATAGATATTTATAGAGTAGGATATTTTGTCAAGTAACTGGTAATGGTTGTGGCCAATGACACAGAGATGTGAAATGCTCACTGTAAAGATTCCCATGCTTCATTAGTTTATTGATAACCATAGTGAACATCAAATACTTGTTGTACCTTGATTGAATTAAGTACCTCAGGTAATTATAAAACATAGGGAATGAGTAACTATAGTAAGACTGGGAACACTAGCAATCACAGTGACCATAACTCTTTCTTACACGTCTAAGGTCAGGTGATTAAGCTTTTGAAGAAGTTTAAGTTTCACATTTGTTAGCACAAGTTAAATGTAGGTGTTCCTTTATCTTTGACTTTTGTAAAAGGAGGGTTGTGGCTTAAATTGTATATTGTTAAATATGGTCTCTTTTCACTCAGCGGACAAAGCATGCTTCTTTGGCTTGGTCGGTAGAGCGGTAGCTTTTCACACCATAGACCTGGGTTTGATTCCAGGTTGGGGCACTCCACAGGACTGTATATTTTACCAGTTCTTTTACATTTTAATGATAAATTGCTGTATCTTAAGGTAATGTGGAGTCCAAACTGATTTTGTCTGAGCATAACTTACTATGCTTAATACAGTACAGTTGATTATGTATGGAGAGAGATTGGTATCTAGCTGCCTATTTATGGTAACTGAATACGTGATGAAGCCTATTACAGCAGCTTGTTATTACATCACTGTCTCATATTGATCACCTTATTGGTACCCTGCCAAATTAACAACCTTTTTGTGAGGGGAGAAAGACTCCAGGCACTCATGTATAATGCTTAAGTGTATATGTACCATCAATCAAATGTTATAATATTATCTACTAATGAAAAGGAAGAGAAAAATAGACATGGTATTCTAGCTTATTCGTGTAGTTGTCTGAAATGTGACCAATTCAGTTGTAATTTCTGAAAATTATCATATATCTTCATTGTAATTCACCATTAGGGAGAATTGTTCCCTATAACAGCAAACCATTACATTCCAAGTCTTTAGAGAAAATAGAATCGCTAGAACTTACTAACCTTAAGTTTTGTGATGTTGATATCTAACTCGTTTCTTGTTTTTTGTATGTAGGTCGAGTGGACTGACGTGTGCATGCTTCCCTGTGTGTGTATTTAGCATGTGACATTGTACGGACCAGATGGTCAAACAGTAAATCAAAGAGAAACCTTCTTAGATACCAAAGGATATTTCACAGTATCTCGAGATACGTTTAAGATCATCTTATTTATGCCGTAATTGAATGCATACACATGTGTGCCAGCACTTGGTGTGGCTACACACTGTCTGGTAATGGACATTTATATGTAGGTAATGGACATTTGTATGTAGGTAATGGACATTTGTATGTACAGTATGCAAAACAAGAGATAAGTGCTGTAATTGACATTCCTTAAAAATGAAACATGAACATGGACACATTTTGATGCCATCAGAGATATCTATCTCCTCGCTTTCCCCTTTGCTGGGGTCAACCAGATCACTTAAGGCACACTATTGGCCATGAATTATTAAGTTTTCCTTGTTGAAGATCACAACATGAAACAGCAGGAAGAGAAAAAATGCATGAAAACAAATTGATCAGGGTTCATACAAGTACTGGCCAACTCACCAAACAAAGGGGCACCTGCACGGCATGTTACACTGGAGATCTACACTGTAATCCAATACTAACTTTTCCTAGACCCCGGAATGCATGTAACAATGGTGCTTTCATCTGTTGTTACGTCATGTTAACATCTAAGGTAAGTACCAAGCCAGGTGAGTGCTATTTTTTGTTAGCATTGGTTGGCTTAAAACTTAATTGTCACTTAATGAGATCTAAAGTTAAGATTAAGGACAGTTCTTCTGGCGTCTTATTGACTTCACAGTTATTTTGATGTAAAAGTCAAGGTCATACTTCAATACAAAATAATTAACATTGCTTTTGACAGAATTATCCAAAATTAGAGTGTCAAACACAACATAAATGTTCAAATTTTAACATTTTCTGACAATATATGAATTTTTTTTTCCTCTGGGGAGCATGTTTAAATGTTACTCAGTGTGTCTCCCATTTTGTTCCTTTTGGATAATTGGAGGTGGGAACATGTATAAAAAAAACATTTCTATTGTTTTTCTCTTCACAATATCTTTGAAAGAGCTCTATTTTAGCACCACTTTTCCCTCTTTTATAAATTCCCATAATCATTCAAATATTTGTGTGACTGAGCGGTAAAAGAGGGACTGATCAGAGTGGCATTTACGGTCAAGCATCTTAAATCACCAGACTGTTAATATCTGCTCCACTGAGAATCGTTCCCCTTGACTATCTACAAATGCCCTTCAAATTCAATTTTCCTCAAAAAAAAACAACTGTCCGTCAATTACAAAATCTGAGTGACCTTTTGAAACATATTGGGAGGGTTTTGTATTATTTGCAAAAGATAATAATGGAGACGGAAAAAATATATCTTAAAGATGCTCCACCGCCGACAGAGCATAAATGATATTCATCATTTGAACAATGATTGGTGTTTAATTGTGTATGTTTATGTCTAATTAACACAAAAAATAATATAAAATAATTTATTTCCCCTTTGGTGCATGCACAATCAGTACTTTATTCCATATATGATATAGTGCCACGGATTTTTTTCGGGATGCAATTAATTATTTTTCATATTTTTAACTTGAAGTAAAATTAGAAGCTCAAACTTTTCAATGGTGGAAATGATGTAAAGTAAGTAACTTTTGTCACTGAAGAAAAATATTTAATCGTCTGTTCCTGTTTTTGATAGTGAAAAAATACTATTTGTCAGCGGTGGAGCATCTTTAAGAGTCCTTCAAAGGTCAAAAGTCATGTCAAATATCAATTATTAAGAAATTAAACCTGCACGGTGCCAATTTTTAACATTTTATGAATTAAAAAGAGGAAGATAAATGATTGTGATACATATATCAATGCAATTATATACTAATTTAATCCATAAATTATGCATATTTGATAGTTTTATTTCTAATTTAATTAATATATTTTTTAGCATGTATGTTATATGTTTGAAATTGTTTTCCAATTAAAGAAACTACTTGACATGAATTATGGCATTGTTTTAGTTGTTTGTTGTGTTTTTCTGCATGACCATGTCAACTTATAAAACATAAAAATGCCTTGTTGTTCATATAAATTTCTTTATCAGTTAAATTCAGATTTTTTCAGAAAAAGCTAAATTTAATAACATTTTAATATTTATATTGGATTGTTCAACATTTGAAAATAGTTTTTTTTAATATATGAACAACATGGCTAATATGTTTTCCTGCATTTAATCCTATAAGGAGTAATTGTCTGTTTAGAATGTTAACAAGTTGTGGACTGACTGCCATTGGCTTTATCCTACACAAGATGAGATAGTGAAACATTGTTACCAGAAAGATAAAACAATATTCTAATATTACTGACTTCAATACATACAATTTGGTTGATTGTTTCCCCCATATACCCTAACAGGATGAATGTCCTGTGGTTGCCAGAGATAACACAACTGGCATAACCTAATCAATGAGGTGATGACAACACACCATGTAACTACAGTACACATTGTCAACATACTGTGTAACTGCAGCACACATTTTCAACAAACTGTGTAACTGCAGCACACATTGTCAACATACTGTGTAACTGCAGCACACATTGTCAACATACTGTGAAACTGCAGCACACATTGTCAACATACTGTGTAACTGCCGATCACATTGTCAGCATACTGTGAAACTGAAGCACACATTGTCAACATACAGTGTAACTGCAGCACACATTGTCAACATTCAGTGTAACTGCAGCACACATTGTCAACATACTGTGTAACTGCAGATCACATTGTCAACATACTGTGTAACTGCAGCACACATTGTCAACATAGTGTGAAACTGCAGCACACATTGTCAACATACAATGTAACTGCAGCACACATTGTCAACATACAGTGTAACTGCAGCACACATTGTCAACATACAGTGTAACTGCAGCACACATTGTCAACATAGTGTAACTGCAGCACACATTGTCAACATAGTGTGAAACTGCAGCACACATTGTCAACATACTGTGTAATTGCCGATCACATTGTCAGCATACTGTGAAACTGTAACTGCAGCACACATTGTCAACATACTGTGTAACTGCAGATCACATTGTCAACATAATGTGTAACTGCAGCACACATTGTCAACATAGTGTAACTGCAGCACACATTGTCAACATAGTGTGAAACTGCAGCACACATTGTCAACATACTGTGTAACTGCCGATCACATTGTCAGCATACTGTGAAACTGAAGCACACATTGTCAACATTCAGTGTAACTGCAGCACACATTGTCAACATTCAGTGTAAATGCAGCACACATTGTCAACATACTGTGTAACTGCAGATCACATTGTCAACATAAAGTGTAACTGCAGATCACATTGTTCACATTCATTGTAACTGCAGAACACTGTGTAACTGCAGATCACATTGTCAACATACAGTGGAACTGCAGCACACATTGTCAACATACCATGTAACTGCAGCACACATTGTCAACATATGGTGTAACTGCAGCACACATTGTCAACATACTGTGTAACTGCAGCACACATTGTCAACATACTGTGTAACTGCAGCACACATTGTCAACATACTGTGTATAACTGCAGCATACATTGTCAACATATAATGTAATTGCGGCACATATTGTCAACATACTGTGTAACTGCAGCACACATTGTCAACATACTGTGTATAACTGCAGCATACATTGTCAACATATAATGTAATTGCGGCACATATTGTCAGCATACCGTGTAACTGCAGCACACATTGTCAACATACAGTGGAACTGCAACACACATTGTCAACATACCATATAACTTCAACACACATTGCCAACATACCGTGTAACTGCATCACATATTGTCAACAAACTGTGTAACTGCATCACATATTGTCAGCATACCGTGTAACTGCAGATAATATTGTCAGCATACCGTGTAACTGCATCACACATTGTCAACATATGGTGTAACTGCAGCACACATTGTCAACATTCAGTGTAACTGCAGCACACATTGTCAACATACTGTGTAACTGCAGATCACATTGTCAACATACAGTGTAACTGCAGAACACATTGTCAACATACAGTTTGTTTGTTTGATTAGTTTAACGTCCTATTAACAGCCAGGGTCATTTAAGGACTTGCCAGGTTTGTTGGTGGAGGAAAGCCGGAGTACCCAGAGAAAAACCACCGACCAGCGGTCAGTACCTTGCAACTGCCCCACATGGGATTCGAACTCGCGACCTAGAGGTGGAGGGCATGTGGTAATATGTCGGTACATCTTAACCTCTCGGCCACAGCATTGCCAACATACTTTGTAACTGCAGCACACATTACAGTGTAACTTCAGATCACATTGTCAACATACCGTGCAACTGCAGCACACATTGGCAACATACCTTGTAACTGCAGCACACATTGTCAACATACAGTGTAACTGCAGCACACATTGTCAACATACAGTGTAACTGCAGCACACATTGTCAACATACAGTGTAACTGCAGCACACATTGTCAACATACCATGTTATTGCAGCACACATTGTAAAGATACTGTGTAACTGCAGCACACATTGTAAATTCTGTATACCACTTTATATTGCAAAATACAAATTTCGTGTGATTTTGTGAAATAACTTGATCATGATCAATTATAATTTCAATGTTTTATAAATAATTGTAAAGATATATATATCTGAATTATAATGCACAATTGTCAGTAACAGGTTTTGATTGGAATTACTGGTAATGTATTCCATATTTCTTGAAAATAAAGAAGACACAAAATATTGTACAGTATACATGACAATAAAGTGGTTTATAGTAAATTGTGATTAATTTGACCCTACCCTCTGGGTCATTATAGGTGGTACATCAAAAATCTTACCAAAACTTAGATAATCCATTTTTCATATGAACAAAAAAAAATAATCAAACATTGTTCTGTTAAACAGAAAGATATATCTCAACCTTACTGAAAGATTTTGTCAGGTTGGCACTCGGCAAGCCTTGTGCTGTCTTGCAAAAAAAATTCTCATTTTCACTCGGGTTGAAATATGATGTATTAATTTCATTGACAGACTTGTATAAGATTCTACATATATTTTGCATTTTATGATAGCCATTGTCATTTAAGGCTTTGATGATTGTTTGTCCTTGTGAACTAGAGTGGAATACTATAGCAATTGAATTTTTGCAACATATTAACCACTTAGTCCTGCAAACAATTTGACCAGGTTCTTGTGACCATATGACTTTATTTGACTATATGATAGTGTACAAGTGACTGGGTTTGCGTTCATCTCTTGGCCCACATCAAACTGTTTGGCTGTACCTGTCTGGTCCACTCAGCAACAACAATCCATATGAGGTAACCCTGGCTACCTTAATGCTGTCTGTCCACTACACTATTCAGATTACTGTTATGGATATAATCACCAATGTCAGTAAAAGGATTTGTTTCCATCACAAGTCTACAAAATGACATTGACGTAATGCTGAACTACATTTATATCTACATCCTACACACTCTTGATGTCTCTTATTCCAACATGATAATTAAGTGTACGTATGGAAAATGACAGGGACATAGCGTTTGGAGTTCACTTTTCACAGCATTAGTAGCAACATGTTTTGAGAATTACAATGTACCGAATAGAAGTCAAAATCTATCATATGGTAAGGGGAGATAATACATGAGGGCATTCTATTGAAAGATTCAGGTGGTTTATTTAAAATCAAAGATCAAATTTAATCTTAAATTATTGGAATATTTCAATGCCAGGTACTCGCTGCAGGTTGGTGGTTTTTCTCTGGGTACTTCCACCTTAACCCAGCATGTCCTAAAATTACACTGGCTATTAGGGAATAGGACGCTAATATCATGAGATATTACCAATGAAATAAATAGTTTAAATAAATGAAAAGGTGCTTGAAAAGATACAATTATTGCAAACGTATACAGTTTTGGTCTTTAATTATGACCGGGATATTGAAATTATTGGGACATAGGGTCAAATACGGTAGTCTACTTCCATGTTGTTGCTAACTTAGTGAAATGTGAACTCTGACCTCATAATTTGATATCATATCTAGTCTTAAGACTGAAGATCGAGGACTGAATGAAGACGACATCAGATGACCATTATCCACTGAAAATGTGTGGACCATCTACAGCCAAGGAAACATCAGGGACATTCCAAACGTAGTGGTATCCTGTAAGAAATACAAGCTCTGCTCCACTTAAACACAGAGTGTTTTTTCCAATGTCATTTGTCTTACAACATTTACATTGATTTACAACTTTTTATAAGGCTCACTGCATGATGTTGGGTCTGTGACATGTGTTTGGATGAAAATTGGCACCCAAGGCTGTTCAAATTAACAACATTTACCTTGAATCAAAATCGTGTCAAACAAGCCTAAGTCTTTGAAGGATCTTTTTCGACAGCATCAAGACACCTCCAGTAAATGGTTTTAAAAATACAGGGATGAAGGGCAGTCGCTCATTGACCTTCATTCACCGTTTCAGTGATCATTTATACGCAATGCCTTAACGTTAACGTTATAACATTTGCTGATACACATTATTGCAGATGTTAATTATGATATCTCCCCCTTCTAAGTAACATATTCTGCGTTTAGAATGCACAAGAATCAAGAAGGCTTTAGTAAATATTGTTCTGGTCCTAAAACACATGTTTTATCATTATCAACAATGTGTTACAAGGCCATAACACCTCTTACTGATATATTAATTGTCTTATATATGACATATCAGTATCAGCTACAGTCTCAGGGAAGTGTGCTGTGAAAGGATTGGTCAAGATAATCAGTCTTATCGCTGTCTGCAATGATAAAAATACATTCAATGATAGAACATTTATAGAAATGCATCATTCACAAAAACATGAAAAATTCAAAAACCGTATTGTAAGGATTGTTGTGCTTTGACTAAATTATACAATTACTAACCTGCAACAGTATGTATGTTTATAGTAAAGTGTTACACATTTAAAACTTGCTTGAGCACTGTTTGACAGCAGAAGATTCTAAACCTGTCAAATGATGGCATAACATATATTATACAGCCTCACCCACAATCTATATATAAATATGTTACTGTATATGCGACAACCTTAGTGAATACATAAGGCTTGCCGAGTGCTTACCAGCCAGACATTTTTATTGACACCGCTCAACTGAAGCTGAACCCTAATTTTGAATTACTGATGGTCCTCCCCTCTCCACTTTGTAGTTAAAGATAATATAAACTTTTATTTATTTCACACTGATTGCAAAACAAGTTAAACAATTCGTACAAATCACTTTTGATGGCCCTGGTGAAAGTGCATGAGGAGTCTTAGTGTGGTAGGAAACCGGAGTGCATGGAGAAAACCCACTTGATCGGATAGGTGACCCTTGACCTTTTCACACCCCCTGCTGGAGATCGAACCCCAGATGACTAGGTGGAAGGCGAGTAGCTTAACCACTACACCACACGATCACCCTCAAATAGTAGTATTCTTTCATCTATTTTCCTTATGAGACACCATGCCAAAAAATTACTTTTGTATTATTTCTTAATATCTTTATCAATTTCAATCTCCAACAATATCAACTTCCACAAATATAATATGCATTTGTAACTGTGACAAAAACTTGTATCCAATTTATGTGTTATAAAACCACCAATATCAGTAGTTTCCAATTAGGTGTTATACAAAAATTACAAATAGTACCTGATTTAATGTTATACAAAAACTACCAATATTGGTGTTGTACCAAGCCCACCAGTAGTATCCAATTTGATGTTTTACAAAAACTACAAATAATATCCAATTTGGTGTTATACAAAAACTTCAAATAGTTCCTGATTTGATGTTATACAAAAACCACAAATAATATCCAATAAGTTGTTATACAAAAACTACAAATAGTACCTGATTTGATGTTATACAAAAACCACAAATAATATCCAATAAGTTGTTATACAAAAACTACAAATAGTACCTGATTTGATGTTATACAAAAACCACAAATAATATCCAATAAGTTGTTTTACAAATGGTACCTGAGTTAATGTTGTACAAAAACTACCAATATTGATGTTGTACCAAGCCCACCAATAGTATCCAATTCGGTGTTATACAAAAACCACTAATATTACCTGAATTAATGTTATACAAGAACTACCAATAATTTGCAATTAGGTGTTGTACCCAGCCCACAAATAGTACTTGATTTAATACAGATTAGGTGATATGGGTAGTGGTAACCATGGTAACCAGAGTTGACCTTTCTGTCTCCTCTGACTAATGTAATTTGTGCGAGTCGTGATTTAGATTCTCCTATCAGTTGTTCTAGGCAGACATTGGCTTCTTTGCCAACTTTAGAAATTTGATTTTATATCAAATGTATTTAGGAGTAAATGTGATGAAGCTTGTGAATCACTGTATGTTTGATACTAGAGACAATTCCCGTTATAACATTACATCTGTTTCCTATTGGCTATGGAATTAGATTTTGTTTCTGCTACAATTTGCCTGACAAAGCGTATACGATGAAGCAGACTGAGCAACGTGTGAGTCCGCCGTAATGCTGGCCGAGATTCTATGTATAGTTAACTGTTAATCAGATAATCTGCTTGGCTCTTTCCAATGTGCTGTAGCCTTCTTTCCAAGAAATGCTTGTAGATTTTTTTCTTATAAATTGAGTCCTGTCAGCTTCTATTCATCTCTCCACGCACTGCATCCTCCATGAAAATATCATACAGCCATGGACCTAATGGGTTCAGTCATTTTACCCAAAGATTGTTTGATAGAAACTTAATTTCAGAAAAAATCCCATTATCCAGCTAGCCAGGAATTTTTGCCCTTTCTGATGTGTAATACACTATGACATTATATTAGAAATTCTGTAAGACCAAAAATTAATTTGGATGAATTTGACATTTCATCGATGTTCAAAATGTAGGGTAGTGGTTTCATCAATATCTCACATGGAGGTAACACTAGGTTTCGCCATCATTGGGTTTACATAGATCAAAGAGATACATTATTGAATAAAAGCTTCGAAAGAGGAAAAAAAGCAATCACGACATCAGATATTTACATTGGTTGGCTAACACCGTGTCTCAGATCATTGCCAGAATGCATAAATCATTTTTGTCTGTAACAAGGATTGATGGGCCTGGCTGGATTTTAACTTTGTTACATGGATACTATTACCAAGTTCTAGGCAATGGAGGAGAACAACCAAAATGGAAAACCTTTTAAAAGGTCATCTCTTCTGTCCAGTGACAGCATATCCATGTAGAACTAAGGAAAATGGTCGCTGTAAAGTCGAGTCTATCACGCGTGCTCTAATGGAGGCAGGATATAAAAGATAAAAAGTGAAAATTTAATTGAAGCTATAATGAAAAGGGATTGTAAAAATATTGAGATCTTTTTGAAGCCATGTTGAGATCAATTTTCTGAGCTAATGCACACAATGTTGGTAGTATAAAGAGCTGTATAACTTTAATGTTTTCACTGAACTGTCATTCACTTTTATTCATATGTCAATACAGTTGTAAAATGACATTTGATTGCAGATTTTAGTCCGGATACATCTATTAAGAAGGCCAAAAAACTACCACCTAATTGGCAATAAAAGTATCATAAAATTTCTCTGTAGACAAAAAAAAAACCAATTTCATTGTTGTAAAATTGATGCAAATGTTTCTATATTCTAGCAATCAAATTTTAGTGCAATTAATTGACTTTTAAGATCTAGGTTTGCACAGTGATGATTAATGACAACTATTATAAGATCGTTATAACGAATGATCAATATACAACTAGTGCAAAATTTCTGGCAATAAAAACACAAAGATATAATTAATATGATATGATGATTTACCACTAAAGTATGTATATTTACAGTAATGTTCATACAATAGACTTTAACTCATACAAAGACTAAATATATATACCAGTAGATATTTCTTGGAAATAAAAGCATTTTGTAACTTGATGCTGGCCTTATTTTGGCTAAAAAGGTATGAACTGATGCCTATTTGCAATAGCAATATTCCAAAATGACCTTAGATTCAGGATTGGAGATACCCTACCAAGTTGTCGTATAGGATTTTGGTAAATGTGTTATTTAGTATTTCAGAAGAATAATTTTTGAATATGGAATAAGTAATCTAGAAAACCAATCAAAATTAGAATATAGGTTGATTTAAGTACAGTAAGTAAGTTAGTTTAACACAGTGTATCTTACGAACAATGATACCAGAAGTTAGGGCTTTAGAGCCAAGACCTACATGTACCTGAAGATGAGAACTCTATAATCATTGAATGCCTTGCTGACTGGAATGTACCTGTATTTGAGGAACTTTTTATTAAAAATCCAATATGGAATCTGTTTATTAACGAACAATGTGAAAGCCATATTGTGTATCGGAGCCTGTAATATATTACCAGGTATACAAAAGACTCTGCAATTACATCCATCATGGCCTTCAACAAAAATATTACCAAGGCAAAGATGGTTTCGGAGATAACCTTTTGCTGTTTGAGAGTTGACACATTTGAATGGAATATGACATTTTCCTTGCAGTTACAGGTAGCTATTACCTAGGTATAGTGGACGGAGGCTATAACTCCGGCAGACACAGACAAGGGGAGGCAACTCAGAGAAACTACACTTTGAAGATATGGTGGGCAGACTGTCTTTTCTGGAATGATACACTGAGGAAATGGTCCGGCGATGGATGTTGGAGCACTGGCGGATCTACATATTACGTCACACACTGCCGGTAAATAATACTATCCTCTCATGATCAATAATGATGGTAGTCCAATGTCTTACGTCAGTCCATGTGATTATGACCAAATAAAAGCGAGCCCATATTCTAAATAACTCGAGAGCAAATCAAGAACATCCAAATTTTATATCATACAATGATATTAACCAAATTATTTCTGAAGCCTTTTGAATGTTATTTCTTCTAAAATGATTTCCAATTTTCCTTTTATATTTGACAAAATATAAAGTGAGTCTTTTCAATGATATATAATTCAATGGAACCAAATTCATTTAAAGATACTATGGCTGATCATATTATTTACAATACAGTCACAGTATTTCCTCTAAGGCATCTTCATTTCACTCATTACGGATTACTCCCATAGATGAATCCAAGTGAATTGGGTTGAAATTTGCTAGAAAATTCACCAGCTTTAGGGAATGTAATTACAGTGTACTTCTAATGTTCCTGATGATAGTTACTATACACAGAACATGATTTTACTGGTCAGAAATATATTCTGATTATTTCTATCGAGACTAAGTGTATTTTCTATTGTGTAGATACTAAAATCAGCCATATTGGCTGTAATAAAGCAATCTACGTTGAGAATTAAGTGTAGAAAATGTGATTATTAAGATAAGTGGATTAGACTTGGTACTGACTAGATTGATTATTCATTAGCAGTGACGATAAAACAGGACATTCCCTTTTACAGCTGCAGTCACCTGACTGCGTTCGGGAGCCACTTCGATCTTGTCCCAAACGAATTATCCTTCATCCCTGTCGAAGACTTTTTCTCGTGAGTAATGACTTGGTAATACAGCTCTATGTGGGCATCATATGAAGCTTTTAATAGATGTTTTAATTAAAGGCTGTTCCATTGACCGGTGTACAGTTTATAGAACGAAACCAAATTACTTTTTCTCTGATGTAAACTCTTTGTAGTTTATTAGATAATACTAAAGACTGGTTTTTGGGTTTGATCCTTTGGGTAATCAATTTTTGTGGTAATGACCAATTAATTGAGATGTTTTTCTGTCCTGAGTCTTCAGTGAATGGTTTGTTTCTCATCACTGTTAGTGTGTTTAGTAATGATAGTATTATAAACCTGTACCTAAATATATAGTTGGTAACATAGTATATATATATAGTCGTATACATTCATGTATTTGGAAAGCTTGTCGAAGCATTTCAGATAATTTGTGCATCTCTAGGAAAAGATT
This sequence comes from Argopecten irradians, assembly GCF_041381155.1. Lineage (NCBI taxonomy): Eukaryota > Metazoa > Mollusca > Bivalvia > Pectinida > Pectinidae > Argopecten > Argopecten irradians. Next base: position 24,402,907 of record NC_091135.1, read on the forward strand.
CAATTTTTGATTTCCTTGAATGGATATGCTTTGATATAGAATACAATATAATATGATATAATATATATTGAGTGACCCTTTATTTATTGTAATCAAATTATATAATATGGTTTTTTTTTTTGTGCTGCTTAATTATTATTAATTATAACACATTCAGGTACAGTATTAAGTATGCTGGTTAATTAATTTAATTGATGTAGATAAAACATCTAGTAAGTTTCATAAAATCTCATATGAAGTTAAAACCGATTTAAGATACTTTTTTCACATAACTTCAACAATTAACCTACATTTTAAAGATTTTCAACACCGGAATATGCTACAAAATCCAGAGGAGGCAGCCATTTTGTATCAGCCTCCTTGAAATCTTGACATCACATCATTTTTACCTGGCATGACTTGATTGTGTGTGTGATGATGTCACGATGGATTTGCTACCAATGGTCGTCATACATGAAAATCGCTCCAGGTTACATACAAAAATATTACACTGGCAAAATCACTAGATATCAGTCGGATTTTGTATTAATTTATACTATACTTCTAACTGATTTTAGTATAAATACTTTGGTTATTGTAGTCACCATAAGAACCTGACTACTGTGACCCTGATAGTGGTCATTCTATGTCTGTACGCCATCCTCATGGTCATCTGTCACCGAGCAGACACCTATGACGCCAAGAAAGGGGGAATAACTTATCTCCAAGACAATACCATCACTGATCAACAGAGGTTTGAGGTTACCGTGGAAACTGGCTTCAGAAAAGGAGCTGGAACTACAGCCAAGGTAACAGTTATAGTGTATTACACTGCTTTACCATTCACTTATCTATCTAATGTATTTTATTATCTGTTGATCTAAAAAAAAATTGGACGAATATAATTGGCTGAGCAGGTGAAACAAGGTAATGAATCATGCCACCTGTGAGATAATAAATAAAGGGAGACATTATAACTACAAGTAAGGTCCAAGTCATGTTTGAAAAGTTACTTGATAATTACCACCTGGCAGACTCTAAATTGATTTGACCTGCTGATCTTACTTTGTGAGAATATCACCTGTAACTAATGAATCAATCTGTCTGACAGATCAGTCTCATTCTCCACGGAGAAGAAGGAATGTCCGAGACGAGAGAACTAATCACCGATGACCCTCGACCCCTATTTGAACGTAACTCAAGGGACAAGTTTATTCTTACGTGTGTATAATTGAATGACAAATAATTAAGCGATGTAAAAATATTTGTTCAAAGATAATTGTATAAGATGAGTTATTTAACTATAAGGAAGCACTTAAAATCATTTAATACATCAATTTAAGTTTGTTATCCAGGTTTTGATAAATACATATGATACCATAACTTTATGATCTTGAAAGATCTAAGTATCAACTCCCGTAAGGCTTCATGGTGATGGCAGATATTTTTTTTAATATTATATAGAGTGGAGATGAACATAAGATAGGGGAGATAACTAATGTTTTGTGTTTATAGACTTTAGTATCTATATTCAGGGGAGATAACTGTTAGATGGGGAGATAACTTATGTTTTGTGTTAAAAGATTTTAGTTTCTATATACAGGGGAGATAACTGTTAGATAGGGGAGATAACTAATGTTTTGTGTCTGTATACTTAAGTACCTATATAGTGGAGATAACTGTTTGATAGTTAATATCACTTTTCCTGTCAATAGATTACCTGACAGTATTGGTAAGATTTGGAAAGTACAGATCTGGCACAACAACTCCGGACAGAGTCCTAGCTGGTATCTCAGTCGGATTATTGTGAAGGATCTCAACAATGGTTTGTATATTTTTAGCTGATAATATATGTGGAAAGATGTTGAGTTATGCATACAAAGTGTAGCAGAATTGGACTGGGTCGATCATCAGTGACTAGCTGGTCAGTCGGTCACTTGGTTAGGGGTTGGAGGGTCCCAGGTTGGAATCCCAGTCTTGCCGCTAAATTTTCTCTTCTTCTGTTACACAAAGTGTAGCCTCTCCCAAGCCTGTTCCACACAATGATAAGGACATTGCATTGCCTAAGGGCATTATCTATTTATCTATTATGGCCTGGTTGAGAGGGCACTATTGCCTCATAGTATTGTCGAGGGATGGAATAGTGCCCTCGCCTTCGGCTCGGGCACTATTCCATCATGAGACAATACTATGAGGCAATAGAGCCTTTTCTACCAGGCCATAATGGGTTTAGTACATCTACGTACTTCTACGTACATCTATGTACTTCTATTACGATGACATGAAAAAAGGTTTTATGTCATCGTAATAGAAGTATGTCAAGCGATACCTCGCAACGCTATCTTTCCACACCACGTTGTTACATCAAAAGTACAACATATGAATTGTCGCAGAAATATGGGATTCTATAAAAACAGGATTCAGCTTCATGAAAATTAAAAGTAGATCAATATAGAACATTAGTGAACTGTCTTCTGTAGAAAAGCAACATTTGCTTCCATCCCTGCACACAACAGCCTGTCCGCCATCTTGACGTCTTGGTCGAAGCGCAACGTCATGTAATGGTAACGTCACAATACATTCACGTTCAATTTCGCGCCACTTCAATAGTGCCCGCTTGCCCGGGCACTATTGCAAATAGTACCCATGTGTGTAGCCAATCAGAATCCAGTATTATATCACGTGATGTACTATATGCACATATTGCAGATAAAGAAGTTCATGAAAATAGACCCTCATGTTATTACAACTCCTTTGAAAGAGCAACATTAGCTGGGAAATTGCTCAAGATTCTGCTCATTACTTTTAGATTTGTTAATATTGTAAGGATATTATTGTATTGTTTAATCGAGATATGAATATAAGTGTAATTGTTTGGTTCTAGGTAATATATACTACTTCTTATCGGAGAAATGGCTGGCCGTGGAGGAGGAGGATGGCAAGGTGGAGCGCGAGTTCATGGCACTGGAAGGCAGCCTTGGTGTCCGCAGGGTAAGCTTTCCTCATACAGAGCAAAAATTGTAATGGTAATTTGACTTGAGGTTATGAATCAATCTTATTTTGATTTTAAATTGAGAAATATATGTACTAGACATTGAATTACATTGTGAAACAAATTATACAAATCATTTTTGATGGTCTGGAGATATACATAAGGGGTTTTTGAGTGCGGGGAAAACCCCATCTCATTGGGTAGGTAACATCTGAACTTTTCACCTTTGTGCTGGAGATCAAAACATGGCCAGCCAACTAGGTAAAATGTGAATAGCTTAACTACACCACCCAATCACTGCTTGTTAGCCCTAGGTATTGGGGTTGATATGTGAATTAGAGCCAATATGCATACCCGGCCTACTATACCTTTCAGCTGGGTACGAAATGATGCCTATGTGTCCTAGTGGAGCACTGCCTCAGAAAATTACTCTGACACAATTTTCTATACTTTTTTGTAGGTTTACGATTATTTTATGTGTATACATGCATTTATATATTATTTTTGTCCAAAACAAGCATAATGACCATATTTTAATATCTACCATAACATTCACAAGTTGTCAAGTTCACAATTTGTAGACTTGCCGTGTAATTTTCTTTCGAAAAGACCTTCAAATTGATATATGAAAAAAAAATTCTCCTTATGAATTTTACATTTTATACAGTTCAGTTTTATTGTCTGATAGGTAAGTGATATAAAACAAGTACGATAAATTGCATACAAACATTTTAATAATGATTTTCACGATCATTTCTTTGCTTCATTAGGCACTAGGTAATAAGCACCAATTGTAGCTCTAAAGACGACACCATTATCTGTCTATAAGTCTTTTGAGCTACAATATTGCAGCTATGTGAATGTGTCAGAGTAACTGGAGATTGCTGGTTTTGTTGTAGGTTTTCTGGGCCAAGGGCACACAGTACATGGCTGACTATCATCTGTGGACATCCTTGTTTACTCACCCTTCTCCGAGTCATTTCACACGAACTCAGCGTCTCACCTGCTGTCTCACCCTGCTTATGATGTACATGTGTCTCAACGCCATGTGGTACAAACAGACGCCACCAGAGGTAAGAACATGTTACTATTACATCCATTTGAGACTTATCATGATATAATATTTTAGTATTGATGTGACAAAGCAGTTTATGTTACAGGTACGAGGTGAGTTTGGACTGTTGGACTTATCTCTGAGGAATGTGACTGTGGGTGCTATCTGTTGTGCTGTAACCATTCCAGTCAACTTGTTCTTGGCACTCCTGTTTCGCAGAAGCAAGGTAAGTATATATACTCCTTCTAAAGTCTCAATATTACAGAAGGAAGGAAATTAAGCTGATTAACGTCTATGTACGTTAATTAACCTGTGCTGCTAGGAGCCATAAGCAGTAAAATACCTGTCATTCTTCTACGAACCCTTTTCCTATTGGCCATGGTAACGACAATTCTAAATGTAAGTGCTCTTTCATGTTCCTCCTTTTGTTGCTCCATCTGGGAGCCATGTTAGGCAGCTGTGGGTAAATTGTCTGATATTTTACCTTAATTGGCACTATAACCCTCTTTGACTTTAAATATTACAATTTTTACTACAAATGAATGTAGCCAATGGGGACTTGTATGTATTCATTGATTGTTTAACGTATTGTATCTGTTACCTATAGAAGCAGAAGTCTAAAAGTGAAGTTGACCCTGAGTTGGAGGAGGAAAAAGACCAACATTACTCGAGTGGTAAACCAGATGGTGTCCCACAGGATGACGACGACGAAGATTCGGAGGCTGTCCAACCTGTAATGACATACAGCATATTAGATCAGTCCATCTTAAACTGGCCAAGTATTCAGGACTGGGCACAAAAACAGTGGATGAAACGACAACATTCCACTATGTCCATAGAAGAAACGACAAGTGGCAAGACCAACGACGAAGCCTCTCAGCAACGACAGGCAACACTCACCCCTACAAACATACTCCATAAAAGAGTGATCGGTTCTGAGACTGACCAGGCTTCTAGTGGGTTTGAGGACTCCAACAGTACTGACCCTCGGCCACAGATGACCATAAGCTCACAGGCAAGCAGTATAAAGAACAAGGCACCGTCTGTCTCCAGTTCAGTCAGTCAAAAGTCATCAGGTAATGATCAAAAATTTAATTTTACTTCTTTTTCCAGATCTCATATGATATGATGATCAAAACTCTTAAAGAGTACCAGGGAAAAACTTAAGAGAGATGACAAAAACCAAGGATAGAATGTACCAATATTTATTGTGTTCATCTGCTGAAACAGTGATCTGAGCAAATGAATTTAAAAGCAAAGAGAGAAAACCAATAAAAATTAGCTTATATTTCCAATTTGAAAGAAGAAATGTCACTAGATGTATTAAAAAGAAAATCAGACATTATAAAATTTTAAAGCGACATTATGTTTCTTAAAATTATCAGACGTAACAGCATTTTATGTTTGCTTTCAGTTTTAAGTTCAAGGAAGACATTTGAGCAGCGTTGGTACCTGCCCTACTGGTTTCAGTACATTGCCTGGACTTTGTGTGCGATTATCTGTCTGGGTTGTGCTGTTGTTACCATTATGTATGGATTCAGGTACGTCGTTAATAAAACTGCTGAAGTTTTATTTATCCATATTTGTTATCATCTACCGCTCGACTGATTACATATAACACTAGAATTTAAAGTTGTCTGTCAACTGAATGATAATTTTATAAATAAACCGCGAAGCGGTTTATGATGAGAGTACACTCAGATTTTTGTGTTATATCTCCATAACATAAAAAATCTATTCAAATTAATCCTTATAATTCAATTTACTAAAGATAATCTCTTCAACATTTAAAATTCATTTTGGGACTCTTTTGTCTATGAAATTATCACGCCGTCATCTCAGCCAATCAGAAGCGACGTTACAAACGACGACGCCATTTTTTCCTTTATGGGCTGATAAATTAAATTTTTAAGCCAATGGAAATGCTCGTATCAAGCAAAATTGAATTATTTATCCATATTTGTTATCATCTACTATTAAAAGGTAATTATTGTTATGTTTTATTTATGTGTTTTGATAGGTTTGGTCATACCAAGGGCATGATGTGGCTTCAGTCCCTGTACTTCAGTGCCATCGTGTGTATCTTCATCTCTCATCCATTAATGGTAGGTAAACTTCATCTCTCATCCATTAGCGGTAAGTAATCTTAATCTCTCATCCATTAATGGTAAGTAATCTTCATCTCTCATCCATTAATGGTAAGTAATCTTCATCTCTCATCCATTAATGGTAAGTAATCTTCATCTCTCATCCATTGATGGTAAGTAATCTTCATATCTCATCCATTAATGGTAAGTAATCGTCATATCTCATCCATTAATGGTAAGTAATCTTCATCTCTCATCCATTGGCGGTAAGTAATCTTCATCACTCATCCATTGGCGGTAAGTAATCTTCATCCCTCATCTATTAATTGTAAGTAATCTTCATCTCTCTTCCATTAATGGTAAGTAATATTCATCTCTCATCCATTGGCGGAAAGTAATTTTCATCTCTCATCCATTGGCGGTAAGTAACCTTCATATCACATCCATTAATGGTAAGTAATCTTCATCTCTCATCCATTAATGGTAAGTAATCTTCATTTCTCATCCATTAATGGTAAGTAATCTTCATCTCTCATCCATTAATGGTAAGTAATCTTCATCTCTCATCCATTAATGGTAAGTAATCTTCATCTCTCATCCATTAATGGTAAGTAATCTTCATCTCTCATCCATTAATGGTAAGTAATTTTCATCTCTCATCCATTGACGGTAAGTAACCTTCATATCCCATCCATTAATGGTAAGTAATCTTCATTTCTCATCCATTGGCGGTAAGTAATCTTCATCTCTCATCCATTGGTGGTAAGTAATCTTCATCTCTAATCCAGCAATGGTAAGTAATCTTTTTCTCTCATCCATTAATGATACATGATCTCCATCTTACATCCATTAATTGTAGGATATCTTCAGTACTTATCTACAAATGGTAGGCAGTCCTTTAAAAACACCTTGGAGGTAATAAAGATATTTCTTTGGAATAGTTGTAACATAATTATTTCATTATGTAATTGTTTGATTTTTGTACCATTCTAATCAAGTTCATAATGTATTTTGTTTATCAAAGGTAAAAAAAACATTACCTCACCTGAGAGTTTGGAATTTATATGTATACATATAGTTTCATAGTTTTATATAACATTTTGTCTATAGATCTATATAGCGGTGGTTTTTATTCTATATAATGTTTTGTCTATAGATCTGTATAGCAGTGGTCTATATTCTATATAACATTTTGTCTATAGATCTATATAGCAGTGGTCTATATTCTATATAACGTTTTGTCTATAGATCTGTATAGCGGTGGTCTATATTCTATATAACGTTTTGTCTATAGATCTGTATAGCGGTGGTCTTTATTCTATATAACGTTTTGTCTATAGATCTATATAGCGGTGGTCTATATTCTATATAACGTTTTGTCTATAGATCTGTATAGCGGTGGTCTATATTCTATATAACGTTTTGTCTATAGATCTGTATAGCGGTGGTCTATATTCTATATAACGTTTTGTCTATAGATCTGTATAGCGGTGGTCTATATTCTATATAACTTTGTTATAGATCTGTATAGCGGTGGTCTATATTCTATATAACGTTTTGTCTATAGTCTGTATAGCGTGGTCTATATTCTTTGTCTATAGATCTGTATAGCGTGGTCTATATTCTATATAACGTTTTGTCTATAGATCTGTATAGCGTGGTCTATATTCTATATAACGTTTTGTCTATAGATCTATAGCGGTGGTCTTATTCTATATAACGTTTTGTCTATAGATCTTATAGCGTGGTCTATATTCTATATAACGTTTTGTCTATAGATCTGTATAGCGGTGGTCTTATTCTATATATAACTTTTGTCTATAGATCTGTATAGCGGTGGTCTATATTCTATATAACGTTTTGTCTATAGATCTGTATAGCGGTGGTCTATATTCTATATAACGTTTTGTCTATAGATCTGTATAGCGGTGGTCTATATTCTATATAACGTTTTGTCTATAGATCTGTATAGCGGTGGTCTATATTCTATATAACGTTTTGTCTATAGATCTGTATAGCGGTGGTCTATATTCTATATAACGTTTTGTCTATAGATCTGTATAGCGGTGGTCTATATTCTATATAACGTTTTGTCTATAGATCTGTATAGCGGTGGTCTATATTCTATATAACGTTTTGTCTATAGATCTGTATAGCGGTGGTCTATATTCTATATAACTTTGTATAGATCGTATAGCGTGGTCTATATTCTATATAACGTTTTGTCTATAGATCTGTATAGCGGTGGTCTATATTCTATATATAACGTTTTGTCTATAGATCTGTATAGCGGTGGTCTATATTCTATATAACGTTTTGTCTATAGATCTGTATAGCGGTGGTCTATATTCTATATAACGTTTTGTCTATAGATCTGTATAGCGGTGGTCTATTTCCTTTCTATATAACGTTTTGTCTATAGATCTGTATAGCGGTGGTCTATATTCTATATAACGTTTTGTCTATAGATCTGTATAGCGGTGGTCTATATTCTATATAACGTTTTGTCTATAGATCTGTATAGCGGTGGTCTATATTCTATATAACGTTTTGTCTATAGATCTGTATAGCGGTGGTCTATATTCTATATAACGTTTTGTCTATAGATCTGTATAGCGGTGGTCTATATTCTATATAACGTTTTGTCTATAGATCTGTATAGCGGTGGTCTATATTCTATATAACGTTTTGTCTATAGATCTGTATAGCGGTGGTCTATATTCTATATAACGTTTTGTCTATAGATCTGTATAGCGGTGGTCTATATTCTATATAACATTTTGTCTATAGATCTGTATAGCGGTGGTCTATACTGCTGTTAAGTACAGAAACAATCCTTCCATCCTGGACCACTATGAAGAAGGGGCGTTCGGAGAGCAGGCCAAGTTAGAGATACTCAGGAGAAAGAAGGAAAAGGCGAAGGAGACACTGGACGAACACAAGGAGATAGAGAGGGTCAGTGATTTAGTAATGTCACAATATGTAAATTAGAGAGGGTCATTGATTTGGTAATCTCACATTATGCAATTAGAGAGGGTCAGTGGTATAGTAATCTCACAATATGTAATTAGAGAGGTTCAGCAATTTAGTAATCTCACAATATGTAAATTAGAGAGGGTCAGTGATTTAGTAATCTCACAATATGCAATTAGAGAGGGTCAGTGATTTAGTAATCTCACAATATGTAATTAGAGAGGGTCAGTGATTTAGTAATTTCATAATATGCAATTAGAGAGGATCAGCATTTTAGTAATTTCATAATATGTAAATTAGAAAGGGTCAGTGATTTAGTTATCTCATAATATGTAAATTAGAAAGGGTCAGTGATTTAGTTATCTCATAATATGTAAATTAGAAAGGGTCAGTGATTTAGTTATCTCATAATATGTAAATTAGAAAGGGTCAGCGATTAAGTAATCTCACAATATGTAATTAGAGAGGATCAGCATTTGTAAATTGGGAAAGGTCAGTAATTTAGTAATTTATCACAATAACAGACATATTAACTTCAGAATAAATAGAGTAAGGCATCTAATCAATGGCAGAACAAATACTGATGTTGAACTTAAATTTTTTAATAAAAACTAATTTAGAGCTTGATTTATATATTTGGCGAAACACTTACAGGTATATAAATACTTTCTGTTGACAGGGTGTGGCGGCCAGACAGAGGTCCCGATACCTGAGATTTGCCCGACCTCCACAGGAAAAACAGCTGATAGAGGCCAGAAAAAAAATCTTAAAGGAGAAAAAGGCCATGTCACTCATAAGGTAGGTTTTTGTCTTTGAAATTTGCTGGCATCATTAGATGAGTCAAAGTAATTAACAATATAATAATATGGCCTAGGGAATTTGATCAAATATACATGTACATTTAGGAAAGTGAAAACAATTAAAGCTGTTTTGATTGTTTGACAGTAATACTGTGGGCTTCTGTGTGATGTTTATCCTCCTGTGTGTCATGGCCTTTGGGAAGGATATAGTTACCTCCCCTTTCTACCTCAACCAGGCTATCAAGGATTCATTAGTCAGGTAAGTTATCTCCCCTTTCTACCTCAACCAGGCCAACAAGGATTTATTAGTCAGGTAAGTTACCTCCCCTTTCTACCTCAACCAGGCCAACAAGGATTCATTTGTCAGGTAAGTTATCTCCCCTTTCTACCTCAACCAGGCCAACAAGGATATATTAGTCAGGTAAGTTATCTCCCCTTTCTACCTCAACCAGGCCAACAAGGATTCATTTGTCAGGTAAGTTATCTCCCCTTTCCAACTTATTAACACAGATTATCTCCCCCTTTTTACTTCATTCAAGTTATCAAAGATTTATATGAAATGTTGGCAAACCAATAAACCATCTTTTTTCATCAAAATTAACATTGAAATTGATAAATAATAAAAATTCAATCCTTGATAATGTTTTTTATCATTTTTATCTTTTCTGAATGACATATCTCACCATTTATCACCAGATCTGGTCCAGTGAAGTTTGCTGATATCTCTCGACCCTGGGATTGGTACAACTGGAGTCAGACCACCATGTTACATACCTTATATACTGACTACAGTCACCATAACAACATCTCCAAGGTCGTACAGGTAACTATCTCCAAGGTCGTACAGGTAACTATCTCCAAGGTCATACAGATAACTCTCCAAGGTCATACAGGTAACTATCTCCAAGGTCGTATAGGTAACTATCTCCAAGATCATACAGGTAACTATTTCCAAGGTCACACAGGTAACTAACTCCAAGATCATACAGGTAACTATCAAACCACCATGTAACATACCTTATGTACTGACTGCAATTACCATAACAACATTTCCAAGATCATTTAGGTATTATCTCCAAGGTCTTTCAAGTAACTATCAAACCACCATGTTGCACAAATTCATCATTTTGAAAATCCTAATATGTACTGAATGGACATATTGTTGGAATGCCAATTTATAAGTATATTGATATATAAATACAGATGTAACTATAGATTCAAATTTTTCTCAACAGAACTTTGCCCTCCATGGAAGCAGCTTTGTGATTGGTCAGATCCATTTACGTCAGTTGAGAGTAGAGGAGGAGCCATGCCAACAGAAGTTACCCCACCTACCAGAACTTTGTCTCCTTGACTACACCTTCTCCAACAAAATGGCCAATATTTCTCTCGACCAGAACGAGACCTGGACAGAGAAATCGTCACCCTATCAGATCTTTGGAGAGCATGGCATTTATGACAACTCAGGCTTTGTCATCAAGTTGGATAACTCTAGGTAATTAACAACTTGTGTACAAATATAAGATTCGGTTCAGGTTAGAGTACATTATAATGACTCAATTATCTATTATAATCACTTCTATAAGATACATGGTCGTTGAAGAACTCTAAAGCAACTACAGTATGGCGACCAATTCTTAGACTGGAATTGAATAGAATTCAGAATGCAACACCATTACAATACTATTGTAATTGCAGTCTGCATATTTCAACTATCCCAATAGTGTTTCCCCCCTAATAGAAATAGTATTGCAATAGTAAAAATTGTAGGAACTTGACTAAAATGAAATACTCACAGAGGCTTCGAAAACAGGCTAACAGTTATAATAGTTGGTATTATATGGTACATGAATTAGTTCCATTGTCACTGACACTAGCAATGGGAAGTAACTCTAAACCAAAACTGCTCCAGATGTACAACATAAATTTCAATTCATAGATTGAATTTAAAAGAATTCAGAATGCAATACCATTGCAATAGTAGTCTGCATTACTTAAAATATCCCAATAGTGTTTCCCCAAATAGACCAAAACTGCTCCAGATGTACGACATGAAGTTCAATTCATAGACTGAATTAAATAGAATTCAGAATGCAATACTATTGCAATAGTAGTCTGCATTACTTAAAATATCCCAATAGTGTTTCCCCAAATAGACCAAAACTGCTCCAGATGTACGACATGAAGTTCAATTCATACACTGAATTAAATAGAATTCAGAATGCAATACTATTGCAATAGTAGTCTGCATTACTTAAAATATCCCAATAGTGTTTCCCCAAATAGACCAAAACTGCTCCAGATGTACGACATGAAGTTCAATTCATAGACTGAATTAAATAGAATTCAGAATGCAATACTATTGCAATAGTAGTCTGCATTTCTTAAACTATCCCAATAGTGTTCCCCCAAATAGACCAAAACTGCTCCAGATGTACGACATGAAGTCCAATTCATAGACTGAATTTAATAGAATTCAGAATGCAATACTATTGCAATAGTAGTCTGCATTACTTAAACTCTCCCAAGAGTGTTCCTCCCAATAGAAATAGTTTTGCAATAGTAATCCTACCATTGAACGCCAGTCAGGATTACCAGAAACGGACTGAACTGGAATAAAATGAAGTACTCGCAGAGGTTTGATACGATAGCAGACTATCAATTAAAAGTCACTCTCCCCCATACTATTCAATCAAAAACAAATACCGACATTGTCCTGTGTTTGATCATGAATTGGACTTTTAAATTCATGTACCATGTGATACCTGAAAAAGTCTGTGCGGGGCTATTGTTTCTATTGGTGATGGAATGACATGAAAAGATTAATTATCCTGTGCTAGTGTCATTTCAACGCCATTATCGGGTAAAACGTGGTACGTGCATTAGTCCCATTGTCACAGGCACTAGCAAAGGGAAGTACATTTGTAACTCAAAACGGACACTGCACTGCATATTTAAACTATTCCAATAGTGTTTCCCCCTAATAGAAATAGTATTGCAGTAGTAGAAATTGTAGGAACCGGACTAAAATGAAATACTCACAAAGGTTTGCTTTGAAAACAGGCTAAGAGTTATTATCAAAAGTCACTTTTCCTCAATGCTATTCAATCAAAAACAGACACTGACATTGTTCTCAATGTCAGTGTGTTTAATCATGAATGGGACTAATTCACATACCACATGATACCTGATAACATTTGTGGAGGACTTATGTGTCTTTTGGTGATGGAATGAAGTCAAAAGATGATATCCCACACTAATGTTATTTCAGCAGTAAGAATTATGTTCATTTACCACTAATGATACTAGTCCTGCACAAATGTTCATGGGTATCATATAGTTCATGAATTAGTTCCATTGTCACTGACACTAGCAATGGGAAGTAACTCTAAACCAAAACTGCTCCAGATGTACGACATCAATTTCAATTCATAGACTGAATTTAAAAGAATTCAGAATGCAATACTATTGCAATAGTAGTCTGCATTACTTAAACTATCCCAATAGTGTTTCCGCCAATAGAAATAGTATTGCAATAGTAATCCTACCATTGAACGCCAGTCAGGATTACCAGAAATGGACTGAACAGGACTAAAATGAAGTACTTGCAGAGGTTTGATACGATAGCAGTCTATCAATTAAAAGTCACTCTCCCCCCACCCCCCCCCCACCCCCCCCCCCCCCCCCCCCCCCCCCCCCCACACCCCGTGCTATTCAATCAAAAAACAAATACCGACATTGTTCTCAATGTTCAGTTTTTTATTCCCCCGCCGAACGAAGTTGGCGGGGGGGGGTTATACAACAAGTCCGTCCGTACGTTTCGTATGGTTTCCGGGAATTGTACACACAATTGGTCTTATTGGTTTCAGTGCTTTTGCTATTATTTAGGTTTTCATTTCCATTTGCATTTTTTTCCGTACCATGGAAACATTGCTGAAATAAACATATTTTTTACCAGGTTCGCTTTCCCGGAGCATTAACTCTAAAAACCAGAGAGAATGCCGAAACAATCATTGGTTCTTATGGTCTTAGTAGGGCTTTTGCTATTTTAAGGTTTTCACTTTTTGTACTTTTGTCAGGTAACCATGGAAACATACTGCTGAAAATGGCAGATTTTTGTGTAAGAAATCTTTTCCCCCAACACATAGAAAATACTCTAAATCAGAGAGTGAACTTTTAATTTTCAATAGACACTTGTTCTTATGTAATTATAATTTAGCATTCAAAGTGTGCACAAAATTACAATTATCTGCCAAAAGTATATAAAAAAATTCGTATCAAAGAATAAAAAAACTTGAGAGTTAACATGCAATGAATAATACATTACACATTATGGTCTAGTACTTTTGCTTTTTTTAGATTTTCACTTGAATCTTTTTTCAACCATTGCTAAAATGAACAATACAAATTTTTCATGTAAAGTTACAATCATTTTTCCCCAATAGCTAAACAATCTTAAAACCAAAAAACACATGAATGTTTCATTGTCAAAACTGAATAAAGTACACATTCTATTGGTGGAATGTAGTTTTTTGCTATTTAGATTTTTACCATGCAAACCATGATATCATTGCTGAATTAAACTAATGTTAGTTATTGCAATGTTACTTTCTCCAAAGTTTTGGATTGTATAATTTCTGATGATACCTGATTTAATTGAATTCAGCCCCACTATTGCAAATATGTATGAATTAAACTCATCAATAAAGTTTCCCCCCCCATATATTGCAATAGATCATAAGTCTTACCAAAACACAGGGACTACATTTGAAATCTCACAGAGGTTGTACACATGAAAAGTTATCGGGTAAAACGTGCTACGTGCATTAGTCCCATTGTCACGGACACTAGCAAAGGGAAGTAACTCAAAACGGACACTGCACTGCATATTTAAACTATCCCAATAATGTTTCCCCCTAATAGAAATAGTATTGCAATAGTAAAAATTGTAGGAACTGGACTAAAATGAAATACTCACAGAGGTTTGCTTCGAAAACAGGCTAACAGTTATTATCAAAAGTCACTTTTTCTCCCATGCTATTCAATCAAAAACAGACACTGACATTGATCTCAATGTCAGTGTGTTTAATCATGAATGGGACTAATTCGCATACCACGTGATACCTAATAACATTTGTGGAGGACTTATGTGTCTTTTGGTGATGGAATGAAGTCAAAAGATGATATCCCACACTAATGTTATTTCAGCAGTAAGAATTATGTTCATTTACCACTAATGATACTATTCCTGCACAAATGTTCATGGGTATCATATGGTTCATGAATTAGTTCCATTGTCACTGACACTAGCAAAGGGAAGTAACTCTAAACCAAAACTGCTTCCAGATGTACGACATGAAGTTCAATTCATAGACTGAATTTAAAAGAATTCAGAATGCAATACTACTGCAATAGTAATCTGCATTACTTAAACTCTCCCAATAGTGTTTCTCCCAATAGAAATAGTATTGCAATAGTAATCCTACCATTGAATGCCAGTCAGTATTACCAGAAACGGACTGAACTGGACTAAAATGAAGTACTCGCAGAGGTTTGATACGATAGCAGTCTATCAATTAAAAGTCACTCTTCCCCATCCCCCGTGCTATTCAATCAAAAACAAATAAAGTCTATGCGGGGCTATTGTTTCTATTGGTGATGGAATGACGTGAAAAGATTAATTATCCTGTGCTAGCGTTATTTCATCGCCATTATCGGGTAAAACGTGCTACGTGCATTAGTCCCATTGTCACGGACACTAGCAAAGGGAAGTAACTCAAAACGGACACTGCACTGCATATTTAACTATCCCAATAGTGTTTCCCCCTAATAGAAATAGTATTGCAATAGTAAAAATTGTAGGAACCGGACTAAAATGAAATACTCACAGAGGTTTGCTTCGAAAACAGGCTAACAGTTATTATCAAAAGTCACTTTTCCTCAATGCTATTCAATCAAAAACGGACACTGACATTGTTCTCAATGTCAGTGTGTTTAATCATGAATGGGACTAATTCACATACCACATGATACCTGATAACATTTGTGGAGGACCTATGTGTCTTTTGGTGATGGAATGAAGTCAAAAGATGATATCCCACACTAATGTTATTTCAGTGGTAAGATTACAAAGAATTATGTTCAATTACCACTAATGATACTAGTCCCGCACAAATGTTCATGGGTATCATACAGTTCATGAATTAGTTCCATTGTCACTGACACTAGCAAAGGGAAGTAACTCTAAACGAGAACTGCTCCAGATGTACGACATAAATTTCAATTGATAGACTGAATTTAAAAGAATTCAGAATGCAATACTATTGCAATAGTAGTCTGCATTACTTAAACTATCCCATTAGTGCCCCCCCTCCTTCCCCAATAGAAATAGTATTGCAATAGTAATCCTACCATTGAATGCCAGTCAGGATTACCAGAAACGGACTGAACAGGACTAAAATGAAATACTCACAGAGGTTTGCTTCGAAAACAGGCTAACAGTTATTATCAAAAGTCACTTTTTCTCCCATGCTATTCAATCAAAAACAGACACTGACATTGTTCTCAATGTCAGTGTGTTTAATCATGAATGGGACTAATTCACATACCACATGATACCTGATAACATTTGTGGAGGACTTATGTGTCTTTTGGTGATGGAATGAAGTCAAAAGATGATATCCCACACTAATGTTATTTCAGCGGTAAGATTACAAAGAATTATGTTCAATTACCACTAATGATACTAGTCCCGCACAAATGTTCATGGGTATCATATGGTTCATGATTTAGTTCCATTGTCACTGACACTAGCAAAGGGAAGTAACTCTAAACCAAAACTGCTTCAGATGTACGACATGAAGTTCAATTCATGGACTGAATTAAATAGAATTCAGAATGCAATACCATTGCAATAGTAGTCTGCATTACTTAAAATCTCCCAATAGTCTTTCCCCCAATTAAATAGTATTGCAATAGTAATCCTACCATTGAACACCAGTCAGTATTACCAGAAACGGACTGAACTGGACTAAAATGAAATACTCACAGAGGTTTGCTCCGAAAACAGACTAATAGTTATTATCAAAAGTCACTTTTTCTCCCATGCTATTCAATCAAAAACAGACACTGACATTGATCTCAATGTCAGTGTGTTTAATCATGAATGGGACTAATTCGCATACCACGTGATACCTGATAACATTTGTGGAGGACTTATGTGTCTTTTGGTGATGGAATGAAGTCAAAAGATGATATCCCACACTAATGTTATTTCAGCAGTAAGAATTATGTTCATTTACCACTAATGATACTATTCCCGCACAAATGTTCATGGGTATCATATGGTTCATGAATTAGTTCCATTGTCACTGACACTAGCAAAGGGAAGTAACTCTAAACCAAAACTGCTCCAGATGTACAACATGAAGTTCAACTCATAGACTGAATTTAATAGAATTCAGAATGCAATACTATTGTAATAGTAGTCTGCATTACTTAAACTCTCCCAATAGTGTTTCCCCCAATAGACTAAAACTGCTCAAGATGTACGACATGAAGTCCAATTCATACACTGAATTTAATCGAATTCAGAATGCAATACTATTGCGATAGTAGTCTGCATTACTTAAACTCTCCCAATAATGTTTCCCCCAATAGAAATAGTATTGCAATAGTAATCCTACCATTGAACGCCAGTCAGGATTACCAGAAACGGACTGAACTGGACTAAAATGAAGTACTCGCAGAGGTTTGATACGATAGCAGTCTATCAATTAAAAGTCACTCCCCCCTTGCATGCTATTCAATCAAAATCAAATACTGACATTGTTCTCAATGTCAATACTGACATTGTTCTCAATGTCAATGTGTTTGATCATGAATTGGACTTTTAAATTCATGTATGCCATTTTCGGTATCACGTGGTACGTGCATTAGTCCCATTGTCACGAACACTAGCAAAGGGAAGTAACTCAAAACAGACACTGCACTGCATATTTAAACTTTCACAATAGTGTTTCCCCCTAATAGAAATAGTATTGCAATAGTAAAAATTGTAGGAACTGGACTAAAATGAAATACTCACAGAGGTTTGCTTCGAAAACAGGCTAACAGTTATTATCAAAAGTCACTTTTTCCCCCATGCTATTCAATCAAAAACGGACACTGACATTGATCTCAATGTCAGTGTGTTTAATCATGAATGGGACTAATTCGCATACCACATGATACCTGATAACATTTGTGGAGGACTTATGTGTCTTTTGGTGATGGAATGAAGTCAAAAGATGATATCCCACACTAATGTTATTTCAGTGGTAAGATTTATGTTCATTTACCACTAATGATACTAGTCCTGCACAAATGTTCATGGGTATCATATAGTTCATGAATTAGTTCCATTGTCACTGACACTAGCAAAGGGAAGTAACTCTTAACCAAAACTGCTCCAGATGTACGACATGAAGTTCAATTCATAGACTGAATTTAAAAGAATTCAGAATGCAATACTATTGCAATAGTAGTCTGCATTACTTAAACTATCCCAATAATGTTTCCCCCAATAGAAATAGTATTGCAATAGTAATCCTACCATTGAATGCCAGTCAGGATTACCAGAAACGGACTGAACTGGACAAAAATGAAGTACTTGCACAGCTTTGATACGATAGCAGTCTATCAATTAAAAGTCACTCAAAGTCTATGCGGGGCTATTGTTTCTATTGGTGATGGAATGACGTGAAAAGATTAATTATCCTGTGCTAGCGTTATTTCATCGCCATTATCGGGTAAAACGTGCTACGTGCATTAGTCCCATTGTCACGGACACTAGCAAAGGGAAGTAACTCAAAACGGACACTGCACTGCATATTTAACTATCCCAATAGTGTTTCCCCCTAATAGAAATAGTATTGCAATAGTAAAAATTGTAGGAACCGGACTAAAATGAAATACTCACAGAGGTTTGCTTCGAAAACAGGCTAACAGTTATTATCAAAAGTCACTTTTCCTCAATGCTATTCAATCAAAAACGGACACTGACATTGTTCTCAATGTCAGTGTGTTTAATCATGAATGGGACTAATTCACATACCACATGATACCTGATAACATTTGTGGAGGACCTATGTGTCTTTTGGTGATGGAATGAAGTCAAAAGATGATATCCCACACTAATGTTATTTCAGTGGTAAGATTACAAAGAATTATGTTCAATTACCACTAATGATACTAGTCCCGCACAAATGTTCATGGGTATCATACAGTTCATGAATTAGTTCCATTGTCACTGACACTAGCAAAGGGAAGTAACTCTAAACGAGAACTGCTCCAGATGTACGACATAAATTTCAATTGATAGACTGAATTTAAAAGAATTCAGAATGCAATACTATTGCAATAGTAGTCTGCATTACTTAAACTATCCCATTAGTG